>NC_137832.1:45037158-45226933 GCF_963921795.1 Nannobrachium achirus | reverse complement strand
TAGACAGATAGCTTACAGCAGGCAGTGAAAGAGAGAAAGGAAGTGGAAAACAGATTAAAAATGTCTTCCTGTCAGTGTTGGTCACACCACACCGAACGAGTCTTTCAAGTTTTGACATAAATGCAATCACTCTCCCTGGTACTGGCTTCCACAGAAAGCTTTTCTTAGTGCACGAAAAGGTAGGCTGGGATCAATACCATTTTCGGATTTCTGATCCGGTCTGGAGCGCAAATAACTTTTACGCCATCAGGCCGTGCACCTCCAAAGGGATTCCCCTAGTTTAACATTTGTTTATTTTGGTATGATCATTTAGTTTATTTTAGTATAATAATCGTTTGGTATGTTCATCTTTTATTCTAACTCGTGATTCGCATTAAACAATTTCACACGTTTTTTCTACACCAGATCACACGGCTCAGTTTTAGAATGGCTTTCCTCCACGGTGGAACACAAGGTTAAAATAAAAACATTGACCACATTTGCTTACACACATGCACCCTAGCGACGACTCGAGCTTGTAGATCTGTTATTTTCGATGAATACCACATATAGACCCCTGGGGGACACTGGTCAAGTACCCGGTCAGGTATATGGGGTTTAAGAGGTTAAAGCGGCACCAAACACACTGCATAGACTAGAGCTGATGGCACTGTTCTGTGCCTGCAGGGGAAGGAATAAATCTACCGTACTGGACAAATATATGAATGAATAATGTTTCAACGTCATAGCCTGCCACTCACAAAAAGGTGACTGACTCTGTAATGAAGCTCTTTGAGTTGTTGAACACACTCCTGCAGGGTTTCGATCATCTGTGACACTGACATACATTAAATGTGGGAGAAATCCTCTCCCTTCCCATTCCCATTTCCAACGCGTCCCACCACCAATTAAACACACTGAATTGGGCCCGCTAATGCATGGTCGCATAACATGTTCTGCAAGGTTCTTCAAAAGCATCACAGTATTTACTGCATTTCTTTTGGACCTGAGTAATTACAGTATGTTGTTTTTCTGTTATACTGAGCTTCTACGATTAATTCAACGTGACGCTTTAAATCGTGGTTAGATAGTAACACCCCTTAATAGTTACATCCCTCGAGTGTACAGAGCTTTTAAGCTTCCTTGATTTCCGAACTACCCAGAGATGAGCTAAATAGTCCTAGTGTAGAGAGGGGGGACATTAAGGCCTACCAGCAGGTTTGGAGTTGACGGGAGAGTTGGGGTGACGTGCCGTGTTGGTCAGGCGCGTTCTCCTCCTCCTGAAGAAGCTCCGCAGGATGCCACACTTCAGAGACTCCAGCAGGGTGCTCTTCCCGGAGCCCGAGTGTCCAAACAGCTTCAGCTTGATCCTGGGTTGGACCGTCTGAGTGGGCCTCAGCTGCTGGATGTAGTTCAGCTTGAGGTTGTCCTGAAGAAAAAAATTAAAATACAAAACACATTCAACAGACAGACAACGGTACGTTATCACTTTCTATACTTTTTATATAATTAATTATTTAGATACCTTCTGCCGCCATTGACTGTACCTTATTTTCAAGACCCACTGAAGCCACAATCGTGTCCATGTTGTGGAAATTCACTATGTACTACTAGTTAAGAGTGGGGTGGCTCAGAGTAGATGACAGAGTACAGTTCAAATCTGAATATTTTATGGGGGTCGTGGCCTGAAAAGGTTGAGAAACACTGCTTTAAGACACTGGTTGTCAACATGGGGTCCTTGAGGGGATTCCAGGGGGTCCCCGGTCTTCCAGATAGTTAGGAACCAAATGGACCCTTTGATGGGTCTGTAACTCAGAGTGTAGAGTACACTCTCAGAGTTCAATAAACACTGAGGATTTTACAGTGTAGATTGTGGACTAATGCATATCAAATTGCATACAGGCATGAATCTCATGTGGATACCTTTATCTAAAGTACCTTTTTTCCCCCCGGTTCCACCGTTGCTTACATTTTTGAGACCCGAGTCAAACCAGCCAAGATAACGTCAACACCTGTACTTTAGTGCAGAGTCTGAATATGGTGCAAGGTCAAGAAGGAATGAAACACTGCAGCGTATCTTGACATATTCTCAACAAGGCTCTGGACCACTGCTGGCGGTATTTCACACTGTTCCCCAACTTCCCTCACGCTCATATTCTGCTGTACTGTTCAGGACACATCAAGCGTTCAAATGGGTTGGAATCAGGTATCGACTATATAGCGACTGGTTTCTTAACTTTTCTTGTTCCTCAAACTATTCTGCGTTTGGATGGAGTTCTAGTCATCCTCGAATACAGTTATCAAAGAGAGAGAGAGAGGCCTCAACACCACAGAAAAATCCAGTATAAATTAAATTGTGGATCCATACAGTCTTGACACTTTCTGAATTAAAGACCCTATGACAGTGATTACCTTTGGGCCATGAGGATTTTGCAAGTGGGCCCTGAAATAATTGGCAAAACACAATATTTTATTTATAATAGAACATTAATAATACAAAATTATGATGCAAAGAAATAAGTAATTAAGCCATTGGGCATACTATGTTGGCTCCATTGATCCAAGCCGGGAACACAATCGATTGATTAAATAAAATAATCATGCCCTGAAAATGCACACGGCCCAGCCACTTGCATACAGGCTACTGAAGTGGTCAGATGGGTGGGCTGCAATCGCTTCTGAGATTCTCAAGTGGGCCCTGATGCAGAAATGTTTGGGAGCCACTGCATCATTATATAACCATGCTGGTTATAATGATGATGATGATGATGATGAAATATGCATCATGCATCAACAGACCCGTAGCATACCTCTATCCATCCAACTAGTATTTAATAACTTACTTCTTCGCTAACTTTGCCATATGCCTGTACATTACATGTCTATTAAAATAAACAGTTGTGAGGTTTCTCACATTCAACAAGCTGTTCACAGTCACATAAGTGATATTCTCACCTCTACATCTATGCTACCAGTATCAGACTGCCTCTCTTGTCAAATCAACACAGTGATATATATATATATATATGTCACAGTTAGTTTGAGATTCAGTTAGATTGAGAACAGGAGCGTTCGTTGTGCGGCGCGGGGCGATGCAAGTGGTTGCTTTGATCCACAACAACGACAACGTAGCGCCGGCAGTAATGATGACGCCTCACCCCACGGAGGTTAGGGTTAGGGTTAGGCATAGTTTTACTGAGGTTAAGGTTAGGGTTAGAGTTAGGCATTGTAAGCTAATGGCTAAACACAGCTGAGCTAGGCTAGTAGATAAACAGAGGGGTCGCAGACAAGTGACGTCACCGACTACAAAACGGTTACAATAATCAGTTACATTTGTAGTATTTTAAATTTATCGTGAAATTATCCTCCGTCATGCACTGGGATGGATCAATTCACCTTTTATTTACAGAGCTGCATATCCGGTACCATTTAAATCCTCTATAAGTGGTAAAACGGACCTGGAAATGACATACTTGATACAGTCTTTTTTAACACTCTCTACCAAATCTCTTTTGCCGATCTACAAGCTCACAATGTCCAACACATTGTGAGCTTGTAGATCTGCTATTTTTTGGCAAATGTTCTGCTCCAGGGCTAATGGATGTTGGGCATATTTTGATTATCGCGATAATATCGTAAATCGCAGTCAAAAGATTAAAATAATCGTGACATGAAATGTTCATATCGTCACATCCCTAGGCGGATGTTTCAATGGGAGGATGCCAGAGTGTTGTCAGGGAGAAATGCTAAAAGGGCACTTTGCTTTAGAATCTGTAATACATTTGATTCTCATCTGAAATGATGGGCATGGTTTTGACTAGGAATAGTTTTCTGAACAAATTCATCTCGGATCCCTGAGAATCAACTGCTTCTCAAATACCAGCGGGCATGAGTAATGACATGAGTCATGGTTTCTCAGGACAGCATATGCATAAGGATGGCAGTTTTCACAGTTTCACACGCTGCACTGAATCTCAGCAGGTTGTCTGTTGAAAACTGAAGATTGAATAATATATATAAATTATATTAAACATTCAATGTGAACATCTGCAGATGATCAAGAGGACATATTCAATTTGCTTTAAGATGCTTTCAGTAACACAAATAATGTCTCACAATGCAGTGCATTAATTACCAGACTACATGACCGGCAGGATTATCTTGGTAGTTTCAGGAGATGGCATGTTCTAGGACTCTAGGGCACTGTATCTTAAACAGGGGTCCATATGCACCACAGCAGCATGGAACAACTAGGTATAAAACAATTCCTGTCCTTAAAAGTGAACATAGTTTAACTCCTTCAACACCTTGATAGTAGAATCCTCTGCCCCACCCCTCCTTTCTCTGTAAATAAACCTCATGATTCTACCGCATTTTATTCCAATATGTTTTGTAGTGTCATTATATTGTATTGAATGTTGTATGTGTTATGATGAATTGAGTACAATGGAAACAAGCTCCCTGGCTTTTTTTGTGTTATCCTTTTAGCATAACCTTTGACTGTACTGTTAACAATCTAGTTAATTAAGGGATCTTTGAATCATACAGTTATTCTTTTCTAGTTTCATGCCTCAAGTACAGAGGAGAGAGACAGAATGTTGCAATCTAACAGATTTATGGTGTAAATGTTTCATTCTACGCCTCGCAGCACATGAAGAGCTGAGGTGTGATCAAACATTGTGAAAGTTGGGTGTGGGTTTCCTGTTCCATTTCAAAAAGTAATCATTCATACCACAAAATCAGAGGGGTGTGTGTGTGTGTGTGTGTGTGTGTGTGTGTGTGTGTGTGTGTGTGTGTGTGTGTGTGTGTGAGTGAGTGTGTGAGTGAGTCTAGCTATACTTATGGGGACTAAACGCATGTTCACACAGTCACCTGCAGGGGACCTCTGACAGTGTGGGGACAAAATAGTAGGTCCCCACAACGGTTAGGGTTAGGTTTAGGGTTAGGGGTTAGGTTTAGGGATAGAGGTTAGGGTAAGGCCACAGGACTTGCATAAAAATGAATGGAAGTCTATGTAATGTCCCCACAAGTGATGTAAATATATTGTGTGTGCGTGTGCGTGTGTGTGTGTGTGTGTGTGTGTGTGTGTGTGTGTGTGTGTGTGTGTGTGTGCGTGGGTGCGTGTGTGCGTGCGTGCGGGGTGTAACTGCAAACCCAATCAAATTTGCATACCTTCTTAAGCCTGCCTAGTAACGCAACAATGTGTTCATGTTGTTCACTGGAAGCCAGATCCTCTGCAGTCTTCCCATCCTGTAAGAGAAACAGACATACTAAGCCATGGATAGAAACAGACAAAATGATCTCTAACGGATAGATAGATGGATACTATATACTATATGGGCAGATATAATATGGAGAGAGAGAGAGAGAGACACACACTAATGGATAGATAGACAGATAGATAATAATGAATATATCTTTTTTAATTGAAAGATTTTCACAAATAAAGGAAGTGTATGAAAGTTGAAAGTTTGTTTATTTGACAGGGACAGTACTCATTAATGGACATGTCAGTTTTCACTTCAATGTAAATGAGTTAGCCACAGGCTAATTTTCATCTGTAGTCCCTGGACCTTAGTGGTGATCAACCCCCCAATCCAACCCTTGATGCTGAGTGCCAAGCAGGGAGGCATTGGGTCCCATTTTTAGTCTTTGGTATGACCCGGCCGGGGAATTGAACCCCCGACCTCCCAGTCTCAGGGCGGACACTCTAACCACAAGGCCACTGAGTTTATTTTAGAATGTGCATTGATACAGTACTTGCTACATGCCCACATCCAGTCAAACATTAGGCTAAATGCATCATGAAGGTTCTGTGCAGGCAGTGTTGACAGACCAGGAAGCCAACGTGACGTCACCGAGTCCCTTCCCTACCGCCCCACTCCACCGTGGCCACAGCCAGCACCACCAAGAGCTTGTTTCACTGAGATTCAAATATTCAATTATTCACATGCTCTAGAATATTCCATTTCAGATGTCTGAGAACCACAAGCAAGCACGCTTGTTAGGAGGCGAATCCTTTGGGCTACAGCTCAAAGAAGAAAAACTAGCTGAGCCAAAAATAACTGAAAGAACTGCTTTGGTAGTCTGTGAATGCTGTGTATGGAGGAATACTTGAATTTCAAACATCCAGCATATGGTTAAAAGAAACAAAGCTGTTGGCCAACACATTAAACTACCAGCTCGCCATACAAATCACTGAGAGAGCATGAGACATAACAGGTGAGACATTCCTACTACAACTTATTAGCTAAAATAACGACTCTGGAGGTGCCTGGTGGCTCAGCCAGTGCGCAGACCACATGTTCCTTGGGAGCACAAAGTCCGGGTTCAAATACGACCCTCGTCGTTTTTTTGCATGTCCCTCCTCACTCTGTCCCTGGTGTCCTGTCTTTCTACACTGACCTGGCTGAAATGACAGGCCATGATTCTGTCACTGATACGTGCTTCTGGCTGCTTTGGAACTTGAACTGCTTTGACAAAAGGTGTCCGAGTGGGCAGAGTCACTTTCCGACTGACACAGCTAAACACAGTTGACACCAAAACAACATTTCTGGTGACCAAAGAAAAAACAATGTTTGCTAATAATAAAAAAAGGGCTGCGGCCTAAAACCTGGAAGCAGATGTGATAATAATAATGTTGCAAATGTCAACAGTCATTTCATGTTTACACCCATATTCAATGGAACAAAATGCATTTGGTGGTGCAAACCATGGCTGCACAGTGCACACACACACCTCTTCTATATACTGTATATCGCTCTGCTCTGGAGATACAGTATGACCAATTATGTACAGTAGACTCATTTTAACCGTTGACTTGATTGTGAAAAATGTTAACCATCTCTTCGTGGCAGCCTGCTAGTACTGATCATTCCCATCTAGTTTTCATGAAAATCCGCCAATGGCCGATGGGGTTAAGGTGCATACCGCATACGATATTAGGGCATATTACATACAGTAGACCAGTGGTTCTCAAACGTTTTGGGCTTCAGTACCCCCTTTTCCTGATCGAGAACAACATTTTGATTAGAAAACACTGACATCTAAAGTCCAGTTTTTATGTCAATTTGTTGAAAATAGCAGAAAGTAGCCCGTTTTCTATTCAGTAACAGTTGTGCTAGTCAAGTCTTACTAAATTTGGTTTACTTTAAAGCTTTGCGAAGCAGCACGTTCATATACATGTGTCAATGTTTTATAATTAAGCATAACAGTAAAATAAATGTTTCCATTTTCCATGTTCTCTCAAGTACCCCCATTTGAGAAACAATGCTGTAGGCGACAATGAGTCATGGGTTTGTTCCCTATAGACAGTTTTCCTGAGCATTCCCCTGTAAGAGGTATATGTAAATGTATATTTAACTTAAGTCTGTTGATATGCTGGACGAGGAGTTACAAAGATGTTTGCCAGAAGTTGATAAACATATCAACCTAAAGGACTTTGTTCCCTCAAAAAACAGCACGGCAGGTTTTGGAAACTTTTAGTCAGCTAGCACATTGCAGCCTCGGGAAGCCATGCATGTTTTGTATTGGTTTCCCTAGTTGTACGTAGGGTTGAAACCGCGGTAATCCCGGCGCGTACAGGTGGCGCTCAGGAAATCAGTCTATAGCCTGACAACCTTTGCTGCGTGACACTCCCCGTCCTGTCACTCTTCACTGTACTAGCCAATAAAAGGCAGAAAAGCCCCCCAAAATAACCCTATTACCCTAGCCCTAAAGAAAAAGAAAGAAAATCTGTCCATACCATATTATTCTTTTGACACAAACTCACACAGACAGGAGAGCTTACAATACCTTGCCACACGTTTGTTGTGGTTAAGGTACGTTAAACTGTTGTGTTACAGATACACACAAATCTCTCTCTCTCACTCGCACTCGATCTCGCACGCGCACACACACACACACACACACACACACACACACACACACACACACACACACACACACACACACACACACACACACACACACACACACACACACACACACACACACACACACACACACACACACACACACACACACACACACACACACACACACAGAGTATACGCCTCCATCCATCTCCACAAATTGCCTAGCTGACAACTCTCTCCCATTCCTCGTTCTTCAGCATGTTGACACAGAAACACAATAGTTCCAATAAGGCTCATGTCTCTGCCCACTATGCCGTCAATCTGTCAACGTGAAGCCCAGACTCCTTTACTACTCTCACAGGACCACCCCCCCCCCCCCCCCCCCCACACACACACACACACATTTTGTTACTATATTTGTGAGGACTTACACATTTTACAGTAAAACAGCAATTCTATATACCAATTTTCCCATTTTAACCACAACCCTCAAGCTTAAGTTAGATTGTCAAAGTATAAATCAGGCGTAACACAACCCTAACCCCTAAACTAACTTCTAAATGCTTAATCTGTAGCATTATTGATTTTTTGATATTATAGTGTTTAGACTGATTATAGGTTCTTGATTTACCTATTATCCTGGAATACTATTTCTATGCGTAAGTTTCACATGTACATGTACACCAGATGTAAAAATAGCACTTTTTAAAACATATTGCACTCCTTTATATACAGCCCACTTGTGGTGCCGCTACAGCAGTGCAAAAATGAAGAAACTTCAGGTGGCATATAATGATGCCTTTAGAATATTTCTGAAACTCCCAAGATGGACAAGTGCAAGTGAAATGTTTGTGACTAGCAATGTACAAACCTTCAATGCTGTGCTCAGGAATTTTATGTTTAAATTTATGTGTAGACTTATGGAATCAAATAATGTATTAATTAGGGCCTTGACAGAGATCACACAGAGTGATACAAGGTTCACCTCATGCTTCTGGAAACACTGGAGGCAATGTTTATATATTTTTTAAATGAATGATAACAGTCTGGAACTGTATACCTCTGTAATGTTTGTTTGTTTTTTGTATGTATGTTTTTATGGACCTCTGTGTCTGAAATAAAGTTTATCATGTATGCATTTGATGTATTACCTCTTGTTTACCTTGCTTACTGTAAATCGCTCTGGATTTAGAGTGTCTGCTAAATGCCTTCAATGTAATTGTAAAGTGTTAAGATTAAGATTAAGAAACTAAAGGCCAAATGATGCTTTGACGTTTGGAGTTTTGAGCATTCATACTGCCGACATGACAGCGTTGCCACAAAACATAAACTAGAAAGTAGATGAAGTCTTGTGCATCTTCCAATCCAATTTGAGTATGCAATATTTCATGAAGGCGTCTTTAATTTTTACGCAACACAGTCGGCGGAGGTTCTCGACAAGTTTTGGCGTCACTTTCGGCATGCGGCACGTCAGTCGACACAAGAGCAGAATGCATACAAGCACACACACTCCACACAATATGGAGTCCTCTCTGTCCATCCAGCTATAGAATGTTGCTCAGAACATCCCACTGACCATGAGCCACAGCAGAATGAATTATATATCCCAATACCTGCTCTCTGGATTAAACATGCATAGTGCCTTAGCCATCATACAATATTAACAAGAAGAGAATAGCACAGTGAGAAGGAAAAAAACCTCAACTGGCACTTTCCGTTTCCTAGCGTAGCTCAGACGGTTTCATTTTTAAAGCTATAATCCGGGACTTTCCGGAATACAATATTAAGTGGTTGGAGGTGGTCTCCCTACTCTTCCATTGAGACATCTTGACCCTGGTGTTGGGTAAGACTAGGGTAACCAATCCTTTCCAAGGACACTAGATGAGGCGCCGCCGCCACATTTATTGTAATTCGGACATCATTGCAATGATGGCTAGCTAAGGTGGCTTTAATGCCACTTATACATTATGTATGCTGCTTATTTATCAGGAAATATTGAATATTGAATAAAATAATAAAAGCGATGTCTCTATCTACTAGGCTAGCTCAGTGGTTCAATCCCCTGGCCTGGCAGATAACAACGACCAAAAAGAGCCATTGCCACGCTGCTTGGCACTCAGCATTTAGGGTTGGATTGGGACCATGTCTCTGCGAGATACTAGCATCATGTCCAGGGGTACATCACGCACATCATGGCTGAGGGGTGTACTTAAAGTAACAGGCGATAGGCTCCCACTATATGGGCAAAAAGGCTCTGGATATTCAATCTATAGGAGAATAAAAAATTGTCTGCAGCTAAAATGAGTGGGTGAGAGAGTGAGTGAGTGAGTAATAGCAAGAGTGTATGAGTGATATAGTGATACTAGTAAAAGTGATACAGTTTTAGTCTGACACCTATGTATGGTTGCTCTCCCTGCCATGGAAGTTGATTGATTGATGGATGGGTGAAACAAAGAGTTTCACTTTGTTCAACTAAATGACAAAATAATTTACTACACTCTCACGTTTTGTGTCCCTCAGGCTTGGGCAATAGGACAACTATTCAACACAATGTCTTGTTGGCGTACTCCGTGGACATTAAAGTGAGCTCAGTTATAGATTAATCTGTATTCATGAAGAACATAGCACAGCTCTGTCATTTCAGCTTCATAAAGTAAAATATTTAAGACCTATTGAGCCCTAACCAAGGCCGTAGGCTTGGGGAAGGGCAGTGTCAGTTTTACAGAGCTGCGACTGACAGAATAAAGTTTCAGAGAACAGAGCATCATTCTCCGTTATATGATAGCTCGTGAGGAAACCAGAGCTTCAAGGCATGCAACAGAATAACTTTCTTTTCAGGCTTGTTGCCACCTTTCTCACCTCTTGCACCACAATGCATTATTCACTTATTTTGTCTGACAGATTTGTGTGTAGGTTTACCATATCACCTTGACAATGTCCACTTATACAAGTATCTGAATTTTGATTTGGAGGTAGATGCCACAGTAGTTGCTGTGCGTATCATTATTTCAAAGAATGAGTGTACAACATACTGTAATAAGACATATTCTTTCCTTAGGTGAAAGCAGTTGTAAGCAAGATTTCACGACTAAAACACAGCCATGAGCCATATCGCCGTCGGGTCCAAAACCATTACTTTTCAGGAAAAACCCGAGTCCCTAATGGGGAGATAATCGACCGTCAGGTCGCACGTATACACACAGCCTCATGGTGGCGCTAGAACAGGGGCATGTGAGAAATCAGGGGTGGAGGTTGTGGTCAAGAGTAGGGCCAAAAGTGTGATGTGATGTGACGTGACGTGACGTGACGTGACGTGATGTGATGGACATACTGACAGACAGCCGGTGGAGGTTTTGATAGTAACTGCGATCTGACGATCGCAATAAAATAAACCAGTAAGACTCCCTAATCGGGAGATAAGCGACCGTTGGTCGCTTATCTCCTGTCACACTGCTGACATCAGTATGACATCACACCGTACACAAATGACCCTTATATAAGACCGGCATTATCTACCGACAGATTAGTAACAAGATGTCAAAATCGTTGAAGGTTGAATCTCCAGATATGGAGATAACCAACACATCACTCCATATATGGAGATAACCGACGAATCTCACTTAGTCTGACCTCACAAGCCCCATATTTGGACACGAACAACATATAACTCCATATATAGAGACATAGCTGCTGACATCAGTATGACATCACACTGCTGACATCAGTATGACATCACACCGTACACAAATGACCCTGACGGCACACACCAAGCAGTGTGATGTCATACTGATGCGGAGATATGAGCAGGGCAAAGGTGTGACGTGTGACCGACGGACGGACGGACGGACGGACGGCCGGTGGAGGTTTTGATACTAAACTGCGACCTGACGGTCGCAATTAAACACATAGACAGACTTAACCACTTTCAACCTGGTGTCCCTATCTAGTGCAATGACATTGGCAAACATTTTTCTAAATGTTCCAAGATTTTCCTAAATGTTTCAAAAATATTGACACTAGCAGTTCTACAATCTCACGTCTCATTGCTATGTGAGCTTGTCGATCATCCGTTTTCAGACAAAGAATGATTGCGACCGTCAGGTCGCAGTTACTACCAAAACCTCCACCGGCTGTCTGTCAGTCAGTCTGTCCGTTACGTCACACTTTTCCCCAACTCATATCTCGGCCACCATTGCCCCAATCCATGCCAGACCTTGCAAACACACTCCTTGACTGCCAATCCACAACCTCCAGGGACCCCCGGAGCTCCAGGGACCCCCAGGGACCCCCTTCCGCCGCCACCAAAAAGTGCAAAAAATGACCAAATGACCACCCTAACGGGGCTGTTCATGGGGAATTCCCGGGGACCACCGACTCCTGGTGCTCCAGAATGGATGCAAAAGTGGTCGGACCCCCGCCACTGCAGCGCACATAAAATGCCGTAACTCGGGCTAGGAGCGACCGGGAGAGCCGGGGCCGGTACCCACGCATCCGCCTCGGCGCCGCCAAGAGAGCCGTCAACATGAATCTGTCCCATATAGCGCCACCATCAGTCCCATTTTTTCAAACACATTTTTGGACACTGCTCCAACAGATTTTGCCCTAAAATCACGCACATCGGTACACAGTATGTCTACACTCATGTCATCAACATGGATCTGTCCCATATAGCGCCACCATCAGGCTGATTTTTTCAAACACATTTTTGTACACTGTTCCTACACATTTTGCCCTAAAATCACGCTGCAACCTGACGGTCGCTTATCTCCCGATTAGGGAGTCTTACTGGTAAAATAGGGCATTCATTTATGATTCAAGATTAAATATGCTGACACAATCGTTCTGCCTGACAGCAACACTATGACCGAGGAGGAGACTTTAAGACAATCAGTTCCGAAAGCCAATCAGATCAGTTTTGATGGAATGGCGTGCAACTCAATTTTAAGAAGGCAGTCCTAATATTTAGACACTCGCATTCTTTGTGTTGCATGCAGTGGAAGCCTGCAGATTAAAACCTCTTTCGAGAGAAATATGTGTCATCAGCTCTTTTACTCTCATTTCCCATATTTGCGAGTGATCGCACCGTGGCTCGCTCTACAGCTGCAAACCTGCTCAAGCAGAAAATTAACTATCCATACCCTCACTTCACAAATAAGCCCTAATGTGAACGTCCACAAATTGAGCCACAAAGGGATGAGCTGAGACCATGCATGTGGTTCATCCATAATATATTTTTTGAAGCATGCGTCAAAGCCACCCATTGAAAGCCCTGCTGGTGACAACATCCTTGTTCCTCTCTGCATGTTAATGTGTTCCCATCTCATTCCCATCTCTACTGGACAGCAACGCTATTCAGCTATGAACACACTCACGCAGGATCATTAATCATACACCCAGAAGAGGCTCTTGACCCACCAACGCCTGTGCCCGGAACACTGGAGCAATACAAAGTGCTTTCATGTCCCGTAGCAAACACACCTTCAATACACGGCCATAGAATAATATTCATGCCATGAATAGAAAAGAACACACTTTGGCTTTATAGTTACTTACCCCCACACATACTGTTGACATGAGCAATGCATCAAACAGTGCAGAACATGAATAGGCCTGTCACAATTATTACATAAACACATAATCGCAATTATTTGACATAATCACAATTATTTTGCGTAATCGTCATAATCGTTCCCGTGTTGACAAGCTCACAACGTGGCGCGATGCGACACATTATGAGCTTGTAGAATAATTTCTTTGGTATATATTATTTGTAATATCTTCCCTGTGCAAGTTCAAAGCCTAAAAGCTGAACAGAATTTTTAAATTGTTAATCGTCATGTATCATCTCATAATCATGAATAAAGCCGTTTTAATGACTTACATTGGTGATGGCATCGATGTTGGCTCCAGACAGGCAGAGATGGCGAACCACCTCCAGAACACCGTTGTTCGCAGCCAGGTGAAGGGGAGTTCTCCCGTACTGGACAAAGAAACAAGATGGAATACACGTGTTCAGTCTGAGGTTACACACAAGTCAAATACCCATACATATGTCAATATTTATTGCTACACTTTTTTTGTCGTTGATTTTCTTAAATCAATACAATGCAATGCTACACTCTGTCAATGTGAAGACAATGCAACTAATGACATTATAATGTTATTGCAGGATATATCATACATTATTTGGAAAATGTGATATCTAGGCTGAGAAAATGATAAGTATAACACATTATGAATATTACTAGGTGATAGAAAAGTCACCATGCACCATTTTATTGCAAAACGTTTAGGTTCCGGACGGAACCATGTTTATTTAATACCGGAGGACAAGGTCCCCCTATGGGATAACAGCGCCATCTGGCGATGCAACAGAGTAAAACTCATAAGCTCCCGTACGAGAAATGTCATTTGTCGGAAGGGCTGTCAATCACAAACGAGGGCACTGCCCCCGAGTGTATATAAGCCCTGTGGGCTATCATAACTTCCTCTAAAGCCGCACCTCTGCGCCCGCAACTAGCGAACAGAGGGGCTTTATTCGGGGGACCTTGTCCTCCGGTATTAAATAAACATGGTTCCGTCCGGAACCTAAACGTTTATTGTCATACCTCCAGACAAGGTCCCCCTATGGGACTCATACACTCCCCGAGAAGCCATGAACCGACAAGACTGTCGTGCACACCGACCACACCCGGAAGGAGGTCCCGTCAACCGACGTGACCCCTTTCAGGACTGATCCGACCCAGACCGACAGTGCCTGGGCGTGTTCAGACAGAAAAAGACCCTGACAGACCGAGGCCTGCCTTATGCACTAAGGGCAGACACAGGTCCGCCTTATAAAACTGCAGTAATATAAGGGAAAACTCAGGGTCCCCCCCATGTATCCTAGAGACAGTAGCATGCTGTCTCAGGAAGGGGAGCCGCCCCACTACATAGTAGGAAGGACAGCAGCACCCAGAACCGTATGCGCCATAGCAGAAGGCGCAACGTCCAGGTGATAGTAGGTCGCAAAGGTGGACGGCGAAGACCAATTCGCCGCTGCACAAATCTCCTCAATGGAGACACCTTTGGACAAAGCCCAAGAGGTAGACACACCCCTAGTACTGTGGGCCTTAAGTGCTTCCGGCACTTCAGACCCAGACCGGGTGTAAGCCAACCTAATTGCATCCACAAGCCATCTCGACAGAGTGGGTTTGGACACCGCTTTTCGTTGACGGGCATTCATGACCACGAAAAGCTGAGAAGTAGACCTGCTGTCCACCGTCCTATCACAGTAGGCCTTCAGGGCCCTAACTGGACAAAGACAATGAAGACGCCTATCCTCCTCCGATGCAAACGGAGGAGGATGGAAAGCCGTCAAAACAACAGGTTCCTTCGGGACCACACGGTTCTTAGGAATAAAACTCAAATGAGGTTTAAGAGTCATTATTGAGAAACCTCATACAATCAGGGCTCACAGAGAGCGCATGAAGGTCGCTCACACGCTTAGCCGTAGACAAGGCAAGCAAAAGAGCTGTTTTGAAACTTAAATGTTTCAAAGAGGTCCTCCCAATCGGTTCAAAGGGTGCCTTGCAAAGGCCCTCAAGAACCACTTGTAGATCCCACACAGGAAACAAGGCTCTGGTCACAGGTCTCAAATGGTCAACACCATGCATGAACTGGACCACCTCAGGGATTTTAGAAAGGCCTTTACCTGCCACCCCCAGGTGGCAGGCATCAATAGCCGCTAAATAACCCCTCAGTGTAGAGAACGCCAGACCAAGGTCCAGGCGGTCCTGCAGGAAATCTAACACCCTCTGGGCCGAAGCTAAATGAGCCACCACAGGTGGCTCCTGTAGCTCACACCAGTCCAAAAAGGCATTCCACCTTCCATCATACACAGCCCTAGTAGAGGGGGCTCTAGCACTCTGAATAGTGGCTACAACCGTCGGTGAGAAGCCTGCTGCGAGCAGGTTCTCCCTCTCACGGGCCAAACCCACAGGTCTAGGCCCCGTGGGTCTGGATGGAAGATCTCGTCCCCTGCCTGGCGCAGCAGATCCCTGTGCAAGGGAAGCCGCCAAGGGGGTCGAGAGAGCAGTGGGGTGATCAGAGACCTCCACACTCCCCTGGATGGTGTCACCAGAAGAACCTCCTGGTTGGAACATCTGATCCTCTCCAGAGTGGGAAGGATCAGTTCCAGGGGTGGAAACGCGTAGAGAAGACCTTGTGGCCATTCGTAAGCAAACGCGTCCGTCCCCAGAGGAGAAGGTCCCCTCACTGAGAAGTAAAGGGGACACTTCGCGTTCTCCTGGGAGGCAAAGAGATCGACTCGAGGTTGACCGAACCTGGAGAAAATCTGCCTCACCACCGCAGGGTGGAGAGACCAATCCTCGTAACGAGGCTCCCCCCTGGACAACAGATCGGCGCCGCCGTTCTGAAGGCCCGGAACATGGGAGGCTCTGATGGACCTCAGACGAGGCAAGCACCAGAGGGTCATCTCGCGCGCCAGCTGATCCAGCGTACGCGAGGAGAGGCCGCCCTGTTTGTTGAGATAATACAGGGCCGCCGTGTTGTCCGTCCTGACCAGGAAATGGCAACCCCGGAGAAATGGTTCGAAATGCTTGAGCGCCAAGTAGATCGCCATTAACTCCAGATAGTTGATGTGGTACTCCAACATGGCCTGGGTCCAAAGGCCCCTGGCTGAGCGCCCCTCGTGGGTGGCGCCCCACCCCGAGCGGCTGGCGTCTGTGGTGATCACCTTGCGTGACACCACTTCGCCCATGGAGACCCCACTCGTCAACAACGCCTGGTCCCTCCATGGGACCAGAGCGTCCATGCAGACCTGGCTGACTGTCACCTTCCTGTACCCTTGCAGGGAAGGAATCCTGAGCGCCAGTGACCACCGCTGGAAAGGTCTCATATGAAACCTGCCCAGACGCAGAAGTTGCACCGCTGACGCCATCAGCCCAGTCAACTTCATGCACTCCTTGTACCTGACCACCTGGTTCAGTCGGAAGGAGCCGAGACAAGTCAGAAACCTGTCCACCCTCTCCGGGGAGAGGCGAGCGGACATGGTGGCCGAGTCCAGAGATATTCCTATAAAGGAAATCTGCTGGGAGGGTGACAACATGCTTTTGCCAAAATTGACGTTGAAACCCAAGGCCTTCAGGTGTGACAACACCAGATTGGTATGGCGCGCCGCTTCTGAGCAGGAGGCGGCGGAAATCATCCAATCGTCTATGTAGTTCGCCAGCCTGACTCCCTGATGCCTCAGTGGAGCAATGGCTGCCTCGGTCACTTTCACGAAAACCCGAGGGCTCAGGGAAAGACCGAAAGGGAGGACCGTGTACTCGTACAGGCGCCCCTCGAAGGCGAACCGCAGGAACTTCCTGTGTGGGGGATAAATGAGGATGTGCTGATAAGCGTCCCTCAGATCCACTGAACAGTGGAAATCCCCCTGTCTCACTGATTTCATCAGTGACTCTGACGTCAGCATCCTGAATTTGAACTTTTTCAAGTGCTTGTTCAGAGCACGTAAGTCCATAATCGGACGCAGCCCCCCTCCTTTTTTCTGAACCAGAAAATAACGGCTCTGGTCGCGTGATAACTCCACTATAGCGCCCTTGCGCAATAGTGAGTCTATCTCCTCCCTCAAGGCATCCGCTTTCAAGCCGCGGGCTCGAGTGTAAATAACCTTGCTGGATAGGGAGGGTATTTCCGCGAACTGTAGTCTGTAGCCCCGTGTCACCGTCCGAAACACCCAGTGATTCGGATTGCAACGCTTCCATTGCTCTGCACACTGTGCTAACGTGTTGCTGAGCAACGGAGAAGCCTTGGAGTTGTACCGCCTGAGCCGGGAGGGAGAGGAAGGACGGGACCGAGAGGTTCCGTATCCGGGCACGTATCCGTATCCGCCAGACGCCGGGCCGGAAGGCGCGGAGACACCGGCGGAAAGAGCGTTTCCGTTTCCGGTACGCTTATTTCCGTATCCGGTGGGAGACGGACACGTGACCTCCAAGAAGCCTCGCTTGTTAAAAATACAGGCGGCACATAGCGTGGAGCCCGGGGGACAGGGTTCATCACATAAGTAACATAATCCCCGGCTCGGGGAATTGTATTTACGTTTACAACCTGTGCTAAGGCCTTTATATGCTTCCTTACGGGAAGACGAGGCCGACCCTGGGTGATATGTGTTGGCTTCTTCCCTGACGCTAAGACCAAACTCCTGTCCTGAACTAGAGTCGGCATAACAGTGCCGCTCGGTGGAGACAGAGGGGTATTGCACACTAGTGAAACCATACCATTGTGAATAGGAATTAGCTTGTCTGGGAACATTTTGCAAAGAGAAATATTCTGCTTGTAACCTGTCTGCGTGACTGGAGGAAGCGATATTTTCTGAGTGGAAAGAAATTCCAGCCTGGACTTCTCTACACTGGCTAAATTCATGCAAAATGGGGTCGTCTGTACTAAAGCAGGTGGGTTTGAAATAAACAGGCATTGTTTTATCAACACACTTTTTAATACAGGCACTGGAGGAGAGCACAGAGGAGGAATAAACATTACTTTCTTGGCATAAGAAAAATTGTTCATATTGTCCAAACGTCTGCGCTTGCAAGGGGGGGTCCCCTGAATTTTCAGGGGGACCCCGCCAGAGTCCAGTGTCACTTTCGCGGCGGCTTCCCACGGGCTTTGTGGGAGCTGGCCGGTATCCCGTGCCTGGGAGGGTGGCGGGATTGGGAGCGGGCCTGAGCCCCCGCTGCAGTGCGAGGGGGTCCCGCGGAGGAAGAAGAGGGGGTCCTGGGGGGATTGTTTTGTTTCCCCTGCTTGGAGGAAGAGCGCCCCCTGTCAGCCTGACCAGGGGCCTTGCTCCGTCCCTGTCTCTTTTCCTTTCTGGGTACCTGGGGGTCCGTCGTGGCCTCCAGGAGTTCCAGAGTAATCTTCTTATCCGCCACCTCCTGGCGGAGAAGCTCCAGTCCACCGCCCATGAGGGAGGTAGGGTGGCCGGGGAGGTCTTGCAGGACCTTCTCGGTCTCCTCTCCGGAACTGCCAGGACACTTTACCTTTTCAAGCCACCTGGCACGTTCCGCCTGGATGCAGTAATCCATGCCGTGTCCAAGCCACTCGATGGCGTGGACATTCAGGTCCATCAGCATGCGCAGCGACTTGTCCATTTCCTCCACCATCTCGTCAGGCACCTCCCGCATCTCGCTAAGGAGGCGCCTGGTGGAGAAAAGCAGCAGCTGGGTGGCGTTCATCGTCCTGGCTGCCAGCGCGGAGGCTCTGTAAGAGTTCCTAACCCTGGAAGACTGCTTGTCGTCATAGGGGATGGCAAACCCAGGAGGCTTCTTCCCCACGGACAAGTTGAAGGGATTGCGGCCTCCAGGACCGGTCCGCTCATGACCTGGCTTAATGCTCCCGACGAGGGACTGCGCCATCAGTTTGTCCATGGGAGGACACAAGGGGATTCCCGCCTTCTCTGCGTCGCGGCAGTCGACCAAGAAGGGGAGCTTGGGGGGGTCCTTGTGTGTAGTCCAGGTTGAATGCAGGGCCTCTGCAAAGCCTGGGACCAGTGGGAGCTTTTCCATTCGAAGCGGGGGAGAGGCTTCCACATCCTGGCCAAGGAGGGGAATCTAGCCCGTGGTCCGAGTGGCGCGTCTCCGAGCGGCAGCTCCAGGCCACAACGGATGGTAGCACGTTCCAGCACCGAGAGCTCGTCCATGGGGATGGACGAGTCTTGCATGTTCTCTTCTTGGGCACGGCACCAGTCGAGCCCGTCGGAGAAACAGCAGGGATAGCAGGGGCAGCAGACCCGCTAGCATCGGGGCTACCGAAGCTAGCTGAGGGCGAGGCCGCTGGAGGCCTAACCACGTGGCGAGAAGCAGCGCTGTGGCGTACAGCGCTGTCCGGCACACGAGGAGAGGTGTCTGGGAGGGATCCGGCGGAGACCGTGGTGTGAAGGCCGTAACCAGCGCCAGCGATCTCACAGCGGGCCTCGAGGGCTGGAACATCATACTGGAGGCAGTCAGTACAGTTCACCCCCGTGGCCGGGGCCGGAGGGGACAGAGAGGCCAAGGCGTGTCCTACCCCCATGCAGACAATGCAGAACGGATGTGTATCTTCATTGGCGATGAGGCCTTTGCAGCTGGGAAGGCCGCACTTCTTCGGTACCCTGGCTAGCAGGCTGCTAACTGTGGGCCGACGAGCCGCCATCGTGAGCTAACCGAAGCTAAGCGAAGCTAAGCTAGGGCAGGGAAACACGTGGCAGAACGTACAGAGAAGAAGTAAAAGACTCAAAGCGAAAGTGAAGAAAAGACCGAACTGTAGGAAGAATATAGAAGTAGAAAACGTACGGGAGATAATCTATAAAGGCCAGTGGCCGACTTCCTAGCCGTCGCTTTAGGCTAAACTTTACAGAATTAATACTTATATGGCTGAGTTCGCGACACTCTAGTTGCAGGTAAGCAGAGGTGCGGAAGAGGAAGTTATGATAGCCCACAGGGCTTATATACACTCGGGGGCGGTGCCCTCGTTTGTGATTGACAGCCCTTCCGACAAATGACATTTCTCGTACGGGAGCTTATGAGTTTTACTCTGTTGCATCGCCAGATGGCGCTGTTATCCCATAGGGGGACCTTGTCTGGAGGTATGACAATAAACAGTCAATTTGGCGGTTTCAGCGGTATAGTCAAACTTTATGGTGTTGCTAAGGTAAACAATATGAGCAAGAATCAAACTTCATCGACTCCATGACAAACTACTGTTATGTTGTTCCTGCTGAGACTGCTGTATTGATTCGAATACAACATGGTATTCATTACATTTCCATTCACCACAAACAGAAATGCAGGCATTACTCCACCCGTGTGATACGACATTTCAGAAACTGAATACATGCCGACAATAACGATAGGAATAAATCAAAACATAGGCTAGTATTGCTCCTTCCTGGTGCACATCGCCACCCAAGATGTCTCCCTGCGTGAAAGCTGAGAGGCTTTAGGCTGTCTGCGAAAAGCAACCCCCGTCTCAGAATACATTAGAGTACTTGGTGTCAAAATAGGATGCGGCTTCACAAGAGACAGAGGAATGCTGTGGGAAGTGGTGCGCAGCCCAGGCTTACCGCCGGCTGGCATCATGTGCAGTCACATAAAAAACGGGTGAAGCGAGAGCTGCCGTCAAGGAAACGTTGGGCTTTCAGCATGATCTACACCAGTGGTTCCTCAAAACCTTTCGAGTCAAGGACCCCTCAAATGTATATATATATATTTGGCCGCAGACCCCCATCTGAAAATATTTTTGCCAGGGACCCCCAAAAGAAAAGTTTGAGTAAAAATAAAAAAATAAAATAAAAACCGAGCATATCTGCTAATTTTTAATAGCCAAAGTATAAAATATGGATAAAAGGGTTAACATGATTGTGACGCTGATTTAGCTGGGGACCCCCTGGTACCTCCCCAGGGACCCCACTTTGAGAACCAATGATCTACACGGTACATACAAGGTCTTCTTAGGTGTACGTCTGGTGTATCTTGTCTATTTGCTCGAAAATAAATTAACACTTTAAATTAAAACGTGATAAGAATTACCGCGGTGCGGTGCAATAGCCCCGTTATCACGTCCAGGGACGTGTTAACTGGTTACCATGGTAATATGGTAACCGCAGTTGTATTCTTTCTTCTCCGTGCGAAAGACAACACGTTGAACGGGGGCCGCCGCGCACACGCCACCCCCGAAAATCAGGTAAAAAACAATAGGAAAGATACATGGCAGTTAATCTACATTAGTTATGACAAAACTATGGCAGCCCAAGTGTTAACGTTGCTGATACTGGGACTGCCCATAAGTCCGAGGGTTCATTAGTCCGAAGGTTCATTAGTCCGAATTTAGTTAGGGTTAGAGGTTAGGGTTAGGGTTAGAGTTAGGCATAGTATTCTTAACAAATATATATTTCCAGCTTTTTGTTTGGGATGAATTAATTAATTAATACCAGGCAGTGAATGTTTTGGTAGAAGTTGTAAAAAATGTAAACTTGTAAAAATCTAAAAAGGAAATGTACTCATCATCTTCACTCTGATTAGGCTGAAGCACAGGGCCCTCATTTCCATAATTACTGTGTGATTACAGAGTAATGAACCATAATGTATGGCAATTTATGAGCCGTAAACAAAGTGTGAGAGACAGGGAGAGCTTTGGGTTCCTCTCTCTTTGCCACATGCATTCCCCCCATCATGTGATATGAATGGTCATAGTTCTACTTGGTTGAAACATAATTAGTGGTGTCCAGTCTTGTTACAGTAAAAGTATGCTGGAGAAAAACAGGAGCTGTATTCCTGAGGATTACTGGTATGTCACATCAAATCAAGATCAGCTGCCATTACAATCCATGTGCTAAACTTCAAGAGACTATTGATCATGTACACTCACAAGCCCGCACACGCACTTTCATTTACCATGCAGATCAGACACTTCACTCAGTGACTGATCGTTTTTTATTTTTGATAATCTTTTCCCCCTAATTTAGTCCCAAACGCCAATTTGCGATTACAGTACCTGAGTCTTCCAGTCTCTTGTAACTGCTGCTAACTCCTACCATTGGCCCAACCAGAGCTGCCAGTGTGTCCATAGTGCACTGGCTCTCAGGGTTCCAGGGGGAGGGGAGCGATCTACACGCTCTACAAGTGTGGAATCTACAAGCTCACAACGTGTCGTGATGCAATGTTTAAAAACATATACGGGGCGCCCGCTGGCCTGGTGGTCAAGGCGCATACCACATACTAGGCTATGATGCCTGCTGGCGTCGCCGGTTCGATTCCCGATCCGGACGACCTTTGCCACATGTCATTCCCCATCTCTCTCCCCATTTCCTGTCAGTCTACTGTCCTATCAATAAAGGCATAGAAAGCCCAAAAAACAAATCTTAAAAAATAACATATACAAAAATCTTGAAGAATTGTGAAAATGTCAGGGGTCCTTGGCACAAAACATTTTCAGATGGGGGTCCGCTGGCTAAATACATATCCTTTTGGAAGAGTTGTCAACCCCCCCCATTCCCCCTCCATTTGAGATCTCCTCCTGACCTTGTTAGCCAGGTCCAGGCTGGCCTTGGCGTGACAGATGGCCGTGACGATGGGCAGGTTGCCGTCCTTGCAGGCGATGTGCAGCGGCGTGTTGCCGTGGCGATCCTGCTGGTCCACGTGGCAGTGGTGTCTGAGGAGGCAGCGGACCACCTCCACCTGACACCTTCTGACCGCCAGGTGGAGGGCTGTGTGGCCGTCCTGGAACACACACACACGCGCGCACACACACGCACACGCACACACACACACACACACACACACACACACACACACACACACACACACACACACACACACACACACAGCTTTAATTCATGTTACATTTCAGGATTCCAATTCAAAAGTAACAAAAAATAATTTAGGATTCCAATTCAAAAGAAGCTAAAATAGCCGATCTACAAGCTTTTGAGCTTGTAGATCTGCTATTTTTGCTTCTTTTGTATGAGATACTAGTAGGGCGTAGCAATATGCATTGTGGCCCTCTGGAGTGAAGGTGGAAATATAGTGGCCCTCTCCATCATCAAAGTTGCCCACCCCAGCTTTAATTGATATAAAACAATATGCTTTAATTGATATAAAACAATCAAAAATCGGATCGCCTTCCACATTTCAGCCTCTGGTTTCAAATATCTAGGTGTAAATGTTACGAACAAGTTCACTTCACTTTTTTCTGCAAATTTTACCCCCCTATTAGACCAAGTAAAGTTAGATCTTCAAAGATGGGATAGCTTGCCTCTGTCTCTGACAGGAAGGATTCAATCTGTTAAAATGACTATACTTCCGAAATTCTCCTTTCTCTTTCAATGTATTCCAATATACATCCCTAAATCATTCTTTGTAGCTCTTGATCGGATCATATCACCATTTATATGGGCGGGTAAACAGTCTAGAATTAAAATTTCTACTTTACAAAGAAGTCGCGAAGATGGTGGCCTGGCCCTTCCAAATTTTACATTTTACTATTGGGCTGCCAATGTGCAGAAGTTGGCCTACTGGTTCCACTCCCCATCGACGGACTGGTGCTTATTAGAGGCCCAATCCTGTCGCTCAACCTCTCTTGCTGTATTGGTCCATTCTAAACTTCCCTTATCACCGACTAAATATACTACTAATCCAGTGGTCATCGCTTCTCTAAAAATTTGGTCGCAACTGAGGTCCCATTTTAAATTCAAAGACAGCTCAATAAATTGCCCCATAGTTCACAACCATTTGTTTCCTCCCTCTACACTAGATTCTGCTTTCACTATTTGGAAAGATAAGGGAATTGTTAAATTCTCTGACCTATATGAGAAAAACATATTCTGTAGTTTCGATAAAATTCGGACCAAATTTGACCTGCCCAGAAATAATCAGTTTCGTTTTTTCCAAATCAGAGATTTTGTTAGAAATCATTTCCCTTCATTCCCTGAGAGGCCGAGGGATCTACCTTGGGAAACTCTCCTAAAATTGCAACCCGGAGGAAAAGGACATATTTCAATGACTTACTATTCTATCACCCAACTAAATATGTTCCCACTGGCCAAGAACAGGGAGAATTGGGAGACTGAATTGGGTGAAGCCTTTCCTGACGAGTGGTGGGACGGGGCTATTGACAGGATTAATACGTCGACGTCATGTGCAAGATTGGGACTTATTCAATTTAAAATCTTTCATAGACTTCATTATTGTAAATCAAAGCTCGCTATATCCTGATGTTGATGACAAATGTGATCGCTGTGCGCTATCACCAGCAAACCATACTCACATGTTCTGGTCTTGCCCAAAGCTAGTACAATATTGGACAAAAATCTTTGAGATTCTCTCTGAAGTGTTCTCGGTTCAATTGGAACCTTCACCCCAAATAGCTATTTTTGGAGTGCCATCGAATTTTCAGCTACTAACAACAAAGAAATCCAACATATTGGCCTTCGCAACATTAGTGGCAAGACGTAGGATATTACTGCTATGGAAATCTCCAACCCCTCCTTCTGCTGATTTATGGTTGAAGGACATCATGGGATTTCTAAAATTGGAAAAAATAAAATTCACACTGAGGGGATCGGTAGACAGATTTTTCTCAACCTGGCAACCACTTATCACATACTTTGAGGGTCTGAGGACACTTGCAGTAGACTGACCAACACTGTACAACTCAGAATATTTAATGGCCACCTCTCGGGGCAACTTGTAATGATATACATAATTGAGGAGGATGATGTCTGTTAGCACTCTATCGACTTGATCTATGTAAATAATACAACTATGGTTTCTAGGAGACTTAATTCCATTGGTATTTTATTATATATATTATATATATATATATATTATTTTATTTTTTTATTTTAATTTATTGTACTTAACTTTGTTTGTGTAACTATTTTTCTTTACTATCGTGCATATTGTGTACGCTGATTTATTGTTTTGTATTTATTTTATTGTTACTGTCTTTATTATTGTTTCAAGGAGTGATTAATGATAGCAACATGGGGGGAGGGTTGGGGATAAGGGGAAAAAAAAAGAAAAAGAATGTCTTTGCAATATTGACTTGTTTGATGTACAATGTTGAAACATATGTGACATGAATAAAGATATATATAAAAAAAAAAAAAAAAATCGGATCGCCGATGGGCAGTTTCTAAGTACTCCAGACAGTGCTTCCGGTCCCATTTGAAAACTGACCCGTTTCCATTTCCGGTGGAGGCGGGACATAGCCGATTATCCACTTCCTGATCCAGCTTACTGTGTAAATAAAGCTGTGGAGGCACCGTTTTGCATGCAGATTCTTTTGTTTGGAAGCTGTGAACACGTTAAAAGGTAAGAAAAGTCTGGCAGTCTGCTACATAAGTCTATTTTGATTTCTGGCTGAGAATGTGTTAAAATACATTTGATTTGGGACAGTTTTATACTTGATTTATACTTTAGGCATGGTGGGGCTCCAATGTGTATCTCAGACTTCATGTGGTCAGCCTTGGATATCAGTCATCTATGATGCATCTATGACATACTGTTGACGCAAGATTCCCAAATTTGGTCAAGGTTTCAGTCTGATCAGAACCTGATCAGAAGTCCTTGGACTTCCAATTATGAAATAAAAGTTAAAAGTATAAAACATACATATAAAGATATAAAACAAAAGTATGCTGCTTACAGTATGTGTCTTACTGGCAATGTGCAAAAGAAATGTCATGCTGATCGGAGTAGCAGTTTGTTTGTGTGTGTGTGTGTGTGTGTGTGTGTGTGTGTGTGTGTGTGTGTGTGTGTGTCAGGACCAGACCTAATCTTGCAGACTGCACAGTAGGTCTACTTTGATTTAGCCCGATTTATACTACTTCTTTGTACTATGCTGTCACCACCAAAAATACTTTGTCAATCACAACGTGTCTCGATGCAGCACGCTGTGAACCAGTAGATGTGTTATTTCCGGGCAGGCGACAATGGCGTGAAGGGATTTGCACGCAGGGTCTGATTTTATGTGCAAAAAAAAAAAAAGACAATAAATGAACACAAGGTGTCTCTATGACCTCATGCACACCGGGTCCAAATTTGTCCACATTCGGACAATATTGTCTGTTTTTTCCACGGGGAAAATCAGACCCTGTGTGGGAGCTTGCGCCTGCTGCTGTCCCCAGTGAGACTTGGTTGACTGTGATGGGAGTGCTGCTACCTTGTCTGTGCCCTCCATGTCGGCTCCGTTCTCCACAAGGCACTCCACGATGTCGCTGAAGCCTCGCGCCGAGGCCGTCAGCAGGGGGCTCTCGCCCTCGCGGTTCCTGGCGTCCACCTGGCACCCCGCCTGGCAGAGGGCACGCGCCACCGCCGAGTAGCCGTGCCAGGCGGCACAGTGCAGCGGGGTCTCCTGCTCCTGGAAGAAGAGACAACACGTAGACATGGATACAGATCTTATCTATAGGCCTAGAATTATTCAATGCTTTAGCTATTGAAAAATAGCAGATATACAAGCTCACAAAATGCGTAATAATGGGTTCAGGCCTACACAAAACCTGTGTTTGTGTGTGCACTTTATTACTATACTTGTGAGCACCAAATGTCCCCAAAAGTATAGTAGAATTTAAGAAATAGACATTGTGAGAACCATTTTGCTAAGAAACAAGAATAAAGTTTGTCTTTTTGAAAAGAGATTTTACAGAGGTTTACAATTAGAAAAAGATTCAGGTTAGGGCTAGGATTAGACATTTAGAGGTGGTCAGGTTTAGTTGTTTCCCCTATTTTAAATAGGGGAAACAATAATGTCACGAAACAGAAAATAGACGATCTACAAACTCACAACATGTCTCAGTGCGACATCTTATGAGCTTGCAGATCTGCAAATTTATTTTAGAATAGTAATACAAACACGTGTGCGTGTGTGTGTGTGTGTGTGTGTGTTTGTGTGTGTGCGTGCGTGCGTGCCTACCCTGTCGGCCAGGTCAGGGTTAGCCTGGATACTGCAGAGGTAGCTGATGACGTCCACGTTGCCGTAGCGTGCCGCCACATGGAGCGCTGTTTCCCCACACTGCACATCGGACAGAGAAACAGTAGTAAATCACCTGATGCCCACCGTGCTACAAATGCTGTGTCAGCTGAAATGTTAGCTCTTAAATAAACACACACACAAACACAAACAAAGGAGAACACGGTCTCTAAGGCAATTGTTCTCAAAGTGGGGTCCGGGGAGCCCATAGGGTCCTTGAGGGTGTTTCCAGGGAGTCCCCAGCGGAATTTGTTCATGTCGCAAAAAATCAGTTCAACCATTTTAATCCTATTTTATACTTTGTCTATTTATGTCTATTTAAAAATAGACGATTTACAAGACATACAAGCTCACAATGTGTCACATTGAGACACGTCATGAGCTTGTAGTTTGGCTATTTTCATAAAATTTGGAAGCATCTAGTCAAAACTGTGAAAGATTTTGAATAATTTTGAACTGTTTCACACAAATCTTCGTATGGGGGTCGCTTGGCAGTTAAGGCTAAAAACAGGGCTCCTTGACATGATAAAAGTTTGAGAACCACTGCTCGAAGGCCCACGGTAATGATAGCATGTATTAATCTAGTGCTGCCATCGTCTTTATGTCAGCAATGATCACAAACAATAAGGGGGTCTGCCTCTGCTGCAGGGGTGGGGTGGGGGAGGGGAGGGGGGTTGCTGGGGTTAGACTGACTCCAGAAACATAACAACGCCTTGGGATTTTGCTTTTTTTAATCTCAATAAACCAGCATCAGACACAGTTCACTGATAAACACAGATATGCATGCACACGCACGCACGCACACACACACACACACACACACACACACGCGCGCAAACACAGCCTGATAGCCGTTCTCGGCAAGGCTTGTTTCTATAGCAACAGCATGTAAGCGGATGAAAGCGAGAGTGACTGGTTTTCTCCGCAGGTAGCTGCTGCAGTGGGCTGTGCACGGCTGCTGTGTGTAACCATGTATTTGTTTAGGGGTGATGTGTGTGTGTGTATATATGTGTGTAGCTATATATATATACACTGTATATACATGTACTGTGTATTGTGTGTGTGTGTGTGCGTGTGTGTGTGTATGTGTGTGTGAGATTTGTAAATCAAAACAGCACTTCTCAGGGTGCTTTGAAGAGCCTAGACTAGAGTATGTACTGAGATTAATGAGTGAGTAATGGGGGGGTGGGGGGTGGGGGGGGGGGTGTATATAGAAGTGAGCGCGAGGAGAAGAGGGAGAGAGTGAGCTAGGCACTCGAGGTACCTTATCTTGAACGTCCAGAGGACACTTCTTTTCGTGCAGGAATTTCAGGGTCTCGACGTGACCGTGTCTTGCTGCGTAATAGATAGCGTTGGCTCCACTCTGGAGGGGAGGGGGGGGGGGGGGGGGGGGGGGGGATGTGTGAAAAGAGAAGAGAAGAAAGCTGAGGCATTTATCCCTGCAAAACTGTTGATATCTTCTCTTGGCAGGAGCGTCCTTGGCACATAGAGCAGTCACCTTCAGAGCGCAGCGACACTGCAGGAATCCAAGTACTTAAGGGATACACTAATTGCACTCGCAACGTGTTTTAGGGCCAATTAACTGTGAAGATAGCTGCTTTTATACAGTGCAGATTGGGGATCCAGAGATAACGTCCGTATCAAATGGGAGTCAGAGACCTGATAACACACATCAAACGGGGGAGGGTCCTTGAAATGAAAAAGGGTTGAGCATCCCGGGTCTGCAGTGTTATGATGGATGAAGTCTGTCACCCATAGAGGTAATATATACATTAGTCCCCCCATAGAGGTAATATATACATTAGTCCCCCCATAGAGGTAATATATACATTAGTCCCCCCAGGAATCTGCAGAGAAAAAGTCTTGATTCCGCGGAGAACAATCCTAATTCTGCGGAATTCTGCTGAGAACAATTCTTGATTCCGCAGACATTAAAAAACACCCTAAAATGACCAGCTATCAAGCTAAAAATGATTTAGTTCTAATAATCAAGTAAAACCATTCATGATATTGCTACAATTAATTGTAATTTAGTGGTTAGAATAATCGAATATTCGAATAATCATTTTTGAGAATAGAAATCCAATATTAAATCTATTCTTTTTTTAATTGTTATTGTTTTTAATAATTACTTTCTGTTGCAAAGACTATATTGTCATCCAAACCATGCCCATAGTAACCACAATTTAGAGAATAGCCTACCTACTACCTAGTATGGGTGTAATATTTATTTATTCTCTTCTGCATTAGCATTGTTATTGCCTGGACCATAGAGGCATAGAGGAACTATAGTTCAGGACACAGTTTCTGTCAGGAATGTGGGTGGGACCGGACCATCCAGCGTCAGTGCAACTAGCAGGAGGGAAGCTAAGCTATTCCCCCAGGCTCTGTATGAGGTGGCCACTGGCCAGACCATGTACAAATCGTTTTATAATAGTAGTAATAACTACTCCCGCCGCTCTGTCGCCACTCGCGACTGTCAGAAAAGACGTCAGAAAAGTCTGCGAATGGCCGAGAAATGCACGGGTGGTCGCCAATTCCATGATAAATTCTGTGATCGCGGAATCGCGGATTCCTGGGGGGACTAATAAATAGAGGGCAGACGGCCCCGCCCCCAGCTATTCATTTCAATGCAAGTTGCTCAGTGGCGCTTGAAGCACCCTGAAGAAGCTGACAAAAGTTTGCCAATTTTTCTTACGCCGACGAACGTCTTAAGTCGGTGCCATATGGCATTGGTCCGACATTTCATTGTTCCTACATCCCATTAGTCCGAATCTGGTGAATGTTAACCTGGTGAAAATAGTATGCCTAAACCTAAACCTAACCCTAACCTCAGTAAAACTATGCCTAAACCTAACCCAAATTCTAACCCTAACCTCAGTAAAACTATGCCTAAACCTAACCCTAACCAAATTAGGACTAATGAGATGTAGGACAGTGATACTCAAACTCCGGCCCACCAGCTTAATGTCCTCAAAGTTGCGCATCCAACAAGCTTTACACTGTGCAGATTGGACCTTGCGTTCCAGAGATAATGGCCAAAACATCTTATACGGGCATAGAAATTGCAGATTTTCGCCGATTTTTTTTTCTCTCTCTATTTTTTTTACCAGTGGCTCTGCCTCTGCCCAACTTATTAGCATACCCAAAATGTTACAGTAGGCCTAATGCAAATGAAGAGACGTACTGTAGCTCTACTTAACAACTGCATCATTAGCCATTTGGTAGCTAAACAGTCTGGGTAATCTATTTTAAGTAGATTGTTTGATTTTATTTTATTTTCCTTAACTATCAATTTTCACAAGTTTATTTTCTGTAAAAAGCCATTTGTGTTGAAAGTGGCAAAGTCATAAATAGCATTGTGAAGCAATTGAAAGAGAGATGTGCTCAGCTATCTTTAATGTTATCCAGCTCGATAACAGGCAGACAGATATCAACCCAGATAAATAGCAGACAAACGTACATGAATTTGTTTTGGTGTTTTTGTGGAATATGCTAATTTCACAGAATTATAAAAAAGAGAGAACAAATTACTTTGATTACAAATGTTGGTTGACAGAATATAAATGGAATTCCAGGCCATAAAATAATGCACATTGAAATTGTCTTGAGTTATGTGGAAATAAAGCAAAAAGTTATCAAGTAATGTCATTTTATCAACTGGCCCGCAGGGGATAGCTTCGCTGTTTCTACATGTCATCTTTTCGACACCCAACTCTAACCTTTATCCTAACCTTAACCTCCGTGGGGTGAGTCGCTAACCCTCCGGTCGAAATGATGGTCGTTCGAAAGAGCGAGATTTTACCGGCCCGCGGCCCCTTGTCATTTTTGTAATGTGGCCCACCGGTTCAGAAGTTTGAGTATCCCTGATGTAGGACTTATGGGCAGTCCCCCTTAAGTCACGAATGTCACGTCACAAACGTCGAAATTACGTCTATTGAACCCTACTGTATATGGCAGACCCCAGCCCGCCTGCAGTTCTAGCTTTGGCCAGTTCTACCGTGGTTCTGGGGGCTTGCTGTCACCTTATCATGTGCCTGGATCTCTGCTCCTTTCCTCATCAGCACCTGGACGATCTGAATGTTACCACCGCCAGCTGCAATCAGGAGGGGAGGGGTCCCATGCTGAAACACGCACACGCGCACACGCACACACACACACACACACACACACGCACACACACACACACACGCGCGCGCACACACACGCACACAAAAGCAGAAGCACACAAACGCCATTTTAATTTCAGTATCAATAACGATAAAACCCTTAGATACCAAGATTTCCTTCTTTTTATTAAAAGGGCAGCTTCACCGATATTTATATCATTGCTGTCTGTCTGGCAGAAACCTCATATCTCCATATTTAAACTTTTTTCCTACCTGTAAATTAATGCCCTACAGTACTTGATCGTACTTCAGTGTCACACAAAAATATCCAAAGTTGCAGATCCACAAGCTCGAAACACATTTAGTTGGGTGATTTCAGTGTGGTTGTGGAAACACAAGGAAGAACAACACACAGAGAACGGATGCAGAGCAAGAGTCAAGAGAGGAAGGAAGGAAGAGAGAGATAGATAGAGAGAGAGAGATATACAGAGAGTGTGTACAGAGTAAGGAGTAGTACAGTAATTAGTACAGAATCCATCCAGGCAGCTGGCTGCCTCCTAGCAATCTAAATTGGTCCATTTCTGTCTTGACTTCCCGTCCCTCTCGCATTTGTTTTCCCGTCCTTTAACGCCTGCCACGCCCCCTGCCCTGACTCGTTGACGTATGATACTTCTCTCTCTCTCTCTCTTCGCCTGTCCCGTCTCCCTGCTCCCTCGCCTTTCTTCCATGCTTGACTGAGCCCCTTACCCTTTACATCCCGCACCCACACCCCCGTCAGCTGTCAAACAAACAGCCTCTCCTCCCTGTCAAGAGTGGCAACCAGCGAGCCGCTGGAAGAAGGGAGAATTCATGGTTGACTGCAAGATTTGCTCACCAGAAAGAAAAACAAAACAAAACAAGAGGAAACGTTGGGCTCTGTAGTAGGGGGCTTTTTATGAGTTGTTCTTTTGTGAGGGGTCTATACTTTGTCAGGCGCGTTCTGTTAAGGTTTCGGGTAGAAATAGTCGATCTACAAGCACACAGTGCGTCGCCAGGCAGCTCGTTGTGAGACAGTAGATCAGCTAATTTTGCCAAATGACGGTGTCGGGCTTGAGTGGTTAACGTGTTTGAAGCTTGGGATAGTGAAACGCTAGTTGCTAATACCCGTTGGAAAAAGGCCCTTGGTGTTTGTGCTTGTTGGTAGTGTGTCACCTTGTTGGGCTGGTTGACGTCGTAGCTGGTCAGGGAACCCAGCAGGTGTTGGAGGCCGGGCACGTTGTCGTCGTTGATGGCGTGGATGATGGCCTTCATCACGAAGGAGTCTTCCTCGTCCTGTAGAGGGATTGACAGATTGGCGCTGAGAAAAGCATTGCTTTGCTTGTCATTTAAGATGGTGGTTGTTAACCTTTTCAGGCTGCGACCCTCAAAATATCATATTTTAACTGGGGCCCCCCCACCCTGACAAGCACTAAGAGTTGAGGCATTACATTTTGTATAACACAGTTCCATTGTGAAAATAGCCGATCTACATGCTCACAACGCCTCGCAATGCGAGGGGTTGTGAGCATGTAGATCGGCTATTTTCACAATTTCTGCCTCTAATATTTGAAAATTTGGCCAATGTTTCATTTGTCATTTTTAGAGGTATTAAAAAGTCCATAAATTGTCACTTTAGAAATGTGCAGATACCCTCTATACACTTAAACTTTATGTTGGTTTGTTTACTGTCGAGTGAGAAAACAATGTTGCACATTAATCATCTGGGGACCCCCCCAAAATAATTTGGGGACCCCCCTGGGGGTCCCGACCCAAAGGTTGAGAAACACTGATTTAAAACCCGATGACAAGCTGAGAGCAGCATGCTCTCTCCATCAGGTTGTCTCTCTCCATTTCCCTCTCTCACTCATTACTTTGTGCACCGTCTCTGTCCCTTCTTATTAGGAACAAAGAGTCAGGTCTGGGTAACAGACGACCTCATGCAACACCCACAGAAATTCACCAAATTCAGCAATTAAATTCTTCTATCGCTGCCGTTCAGATGAATGACAAGCAGGACTCATTAGAATCTTTTTTTCTCAGGCGCCAGCTAGGCATGTGACCCAATAACCTTCAAACAGCATCAGTGGAACAGCACCGAAATGAGCTGGAATGCTCCGCTGCACAGATACAAGGAAGGAGAAAAAAAAATACATCAGAGAGAAAGGAGGAGGGAGGGAAAGAGAGAAGCGAGTGTGTGTGTGTGTGTGTGCATGCGTGCGTACATGTGCGTTCAAGGGGGTTTGCCCAGCCAAGCGGAACGCATTCTCCAACTTCACCTCGCTGCCAGGGCAGTCGTGGTCACCCGGGCCAACCAGCCAGGCAGTCACATGACACAAGACGTGGAAGCAGCGGTCGACCTCCACCAGCGGCTGTGCCGGGAATGTGTCGTTTTATAACTGCATGGCACTGGCATCATGCAGTTAACAGCTTATTTTATATATTTAAGACAACCGTGTATATTGTTCTTTGTTTTGTTTTGTTTTATTTTCAAAATGATACACTATACACTGTATTACAGAGCAGCGGTTCTCGTACATACGGTAGCTAGCTATTATTGCGACCGTCAGGGAGCAGTTTACTATGAAAACCTCCACCGGCCGTCCGTCCGTCACACGTCACACCTTTGTTTGTGTACGGTGTGATGTCATATATCTTCAGTATGACATCACACCACATGTGTACACAAACCTTTGTGTACGTTGCTGTGGCAACAGTCTGTTGTTGCTGGTCTGTTAGTGTACGTTAGCAACCACCTTAGCAACCATGGTTTTACCCTAGCAACCAACTGTTTACCCTAGCAACCAACTGTTTACCATAGCAACCATGTTTTTTTACCCTAGCAACCAACTGGGCATAAAAGGGATTCTGTTAGGGATCTCCATATATGGGCATAAAAGGGATTCTGTTAGGGATCTCCATATATGGGCATACAAGGGATTCTGTTAGGGATCTCCATATATGGGCATAAAAGGGATTCTGTTAGGGATCTCCATATATGGGCATAAAAGGGATTCTGTTAGCTGTTAGTGATCTCCATATATGGGCATAAAAGGGATGCTGTTAGGGATCTCCATATATGGGCATAAAAGGGATTCTGTTAGGGATCTCCATATATGGGCATGAAAGGGATTCTGTTAGGGATCTCCATATATGGGCATAAAAGGGATTGTATCCCAGATGATGCCCTGTTAGGAGATCCACACTAACAGAATCCATATATGGTCCTACCGACAGCTGCTATAAGCCAACCCTGGCGATAAGGTCTGAGTCGAAGAAATGCTTCTTTCCTGGCAAGAATTGCCCCTTTATACTGTAGGGCTCGTTTGTGTATTGTATGACATCACGCCACATCATCGGCTGAGGACTGTGTGATGTCATCATATCTCCATATATGGATACATAAGTTGCTCATGCCCAAATATGGGCTGGTGAGGTCAGACTTAGTGTGATGCGTAGGTTATCTCCATATATGGAGATTCAACTTCAATGAGTAACCATGGCAAACTGTCAACTGCCCGTATGTCTTGATAATTGGTAAAACAAACTTTTGGCCTATCTCCCGATTAGGGAGTCTTACTGGTACAGTATATATATTACGATAAATAGACCCCACACCTTTCATGGAGGTATAGGTTGGCTTTGTTGTTCATTATACTGGGCCTTGACAACAGTACATGGTTAATGTAAAATTGGGCACTGGTGAGAAACCAGCTCAGAATCACTTGAGCAATTTGGGCAACAATGGGTGCCACATTGTGCACAACACACACACACACACACACACACACACACACACACACACACACACACACACACACACACACACACACACACACACACACACACACACACACACACACACACACACACACACACACACACACACACACACACACACGCAGGTAGCAGTCATTAACAAGTTATGTGAAACTTTCTTTTATAACACTATATCTGTTGTTGAACTACCTGAACTGTGTCAACTGTCTATCAGCTCTCCGATGAAATGAGGAAGTTGCAATAAATGTTTTAGATAAGGAAACAGCGGGCCTTGGTTCGTTGATCATTAAGCCTGATATCACATAGGGACAGCAACACATCTAGGATACAATCCTCCATGTTAATTTGACACTCAGTCAACCACTTAACCCCTGTCCGATATATTTTTTGAACATCAAATAGCTAAACTAGCCAGCTCACAACGCATCACTACCTGATATGTGGGATTTTATATTTTTCCCAAATGTTTGCATATTTTTGCTGAATGTTTGCCCATTTTATTACGTTATTGACTGAAAGAACAAGATCAGCGATACAAGTGGCCAAAATGAGTTTTCTCACGAGGGTGGCTTCTTACCCTATCCCTTATGGACAGGGTAAGAAGCTCAGTCCTCCGGGAGTAACTCAGAGTAGAGCCACTGCTCCCTTACGTGGAAAGGTGCCAGTTTAGGATTATATTGGAACTCCTCGACATCCCTCAGTCAGAAGTAGCTAATATGTCCCAGGAAAGGGAAGCCTGGGATTCTCTGCTGGAACTGTTACCTCTGTGACCTGATTCTGGATAAGCGCTAAAGGATGGATGGTTGTGGTTAAATTAACAGGAAGGATTTTACTGTGTAGACACAGACAAACACACCAGCATGTTATGGTCACCTGCATAAATACACACCAAGAGCAGTGTAGGCAAACACACCTAGAGACGCTTAAACACACACATTTTTCTTCCGCTGAAGTGCATTCATTAACACTGTCCCCTGAGACTACCCTGGTTTCAACGCTCAACATTGCGGTGGCTTCTCAAACGAGCATGCTACTCTGGGGAATGTCGTTCTAATCAGTTTTGCCAGGACATGCTTAGAAACTTAATTGAACCTAAAGTGGCTGATATGTACTGTAACTGGAAGCTATGAAAAAGGCATTGCAAATAGCAGCACAATATGAAACGGTCTACCAGCTCGTTCCTTGACAATTATACTGAAGATATATGGTGAGGGATGAAACCTTAACAGCAACGATTCCTTAGGATGGAGTAATAGCAGCGATAGTGGACAAATTATCTTTCTCATGCTGGCAGATAGAAACATCCAGGCAACTGAGGCTTAAAGAGGTGGTGCCATAGTTTTGTACTTTTCCTGTTTTGTATGTGACTATGGAGTTGACATTACTCTAATAGACCCCCAGTTGTGGTTATAATGCACAGATTTGTCTTCCTTGTTCCTTGTAAAACAATCAATACAAACTAATTAATATTCATATTACAGCAGCAGCTGAATGCATGTAGAGGAAAAGTCATTCTTGACAAATAGCTACTGTGTCACTCAACACAGGTCCAGAATGCTCAGTCAATGTCCAGCAAGGTCTTCACTGCAAGTGTACCTATCTATTGTAGCTCTTTAATGGGATTTGAGATACCTCTGACCATTGAATCCAACGACCAGTGATTCCAATGACCATTGTGGTGGTCAGGTTACTCAGATGAATAGGGTTCGTGCCATTTACCCTGATTTCACAATTCAAAATCCGGATAAGAGCGTCTGCTAATTGCTAAATGACTAAATGTCAATAGTAATGTAAAATGACCATTGATGCCATTGACCATTGATAACGCTGAGCACTGACCATTGACTCTATTGACCATTGATTCCACTGACTATTGATTGACACTGATCAGAGGTGCCATGTCAATGTGGTCCATTGAGATTTGGAGTACTAGAACCCTCAGCTTACCAGTGTGTCGTTGCTCTGCGCCACACTGATGTTACTTCGAGACAGGAAGGAGCGGGAGAGGCGGTTGCATAAGGAGATGAGGCGGACCGATTGCTGGAACAGAGAAGAACACATACACACAAGTGAATGATTATCTTGTAGCGTCTACCTGACTGGAAAGGTTATGGTCAGGTCATGTTAAAGGGAATTGGTTCAGCCGGGGAGGAACTTGGAAATGGGAAGGGGAAAGCCATTATGGTTTGTGGAGTGAAGCAGGCGTGGGTTGTGGTACAGGTGTGTGTGTGTGTGTGTGTGTGTGTGTGTGTGTGTGTGTGTGTGTGTGTGTGTGTGTGTGTGAGTGAGAGAGAGAGACAGACAGGAGTCAACCCACCACAGACAGCTGCTCTCAATAATGCCAGCATGCCTGGCAAGTGCCTTCTGGCAAGATGTGTGCGTTGTTTATAAATACTTTCTTTTAAGCTATCGGTCAAGTTCATGCTAAATGCAAGGTTTGTAAATGAACAAAGTACTTACTTTCCATTTTCTCCGTGCTGCAAACTTCTTAAACTTCTCCATGTTTACAGCAGACTCCTTCCGGCTCAGTGCTTGCTGTGTGTCTTTTGGCTGGTTTGACAAAGAGGAAATACGTTAATTAACCACTGACCCCCTACATACTTCGTCATACAATGCATAGCGAAATAGCTGATATACATTTTATACACATTTTAGAAGAAAAAAATAATAATCCATTTTTAGCATTGTTTTTTATCTTACCCATAATGACATGCCCAAAAAAGTAATGCCAGGTTGAAAGTGGTGAATATCTACTGTCACCTTCAATATCATTTTTTACTTATGGTCAGCTTATGCATTTTGAACAAAACAAACCTAACACTAACTTAAATCAAGTTCTGCTTTAAAGATTAACATTTAAAATATGAACTTCAGCTGATGGATCTAACCTTGATCCAGGGGTGCTGGAGGCTGTCCTGAATGGTCATTCTCTTCCTAGAACAAAAAAAAGGCAGACGAGTTTAGAGTTGCTGTGCATGTTAAGGATGAGAAACAGATTGGAATTTCTTAACATGAAGCAGTGTGCATTGCATCCAGGACAAGCATAAAAAAAGGAACACAATTCAATTTAGCAGCTCCGGACTGCACAGCTCGGTACATCTTAATGACATAATGAGTTTGAGTCACAGCCCTCTGGCTTCTGGTTTCCACTGGTAACCAGAAAACTAAAAAGGGTAGTGTAAGAGTCCATTACTCTTAATGGTGGTAAAACTAAGAGATACATTATACAGTACTGTACAGCACAGTACAGTAGGGTACAGGGGAGTCCGACAAAAAGTGAAAGGAAACAAGAAAGGGAGTATTGTCTGGTCCAGTGGTTCTCAAACTTGGGGTCGGGACCCCAAGTTTGTGGGGTCCCCAGATGATTAGCTTAATGTAAAACAAACCTACATAAGTGTATATACTATACAGGGTATCTGCACATTTATAAAGTGACAATTTAAGGACTTTCAAGACTGTTTTAATACCAAACTGGCCAAACTGTCAAATAATAAGTAAGCAAGAGGCATTGTGAGCATGTAGATCTGCTATTTTCACAATATTTATTTGTGTAACATTAAATGTAATACCTATAATTCCAAGTGCTTGTCAGGGTGTGGGTCCCCAGTATAAAATGTTTATTTTATATATGTTTAAACCTAAAAAGGTTTGAGAACCCCTGGTCTGGTCCTCTGGGGAGGTGGAATTATTTTCTGCCTTCACCCAGCAGATGGCTGCTGTTACAGGCCATAAGCACTTTACACTGATTTATACTGTATGAATCTATTAGGTATGAAACAAAGGCACCTGGCAGCGCAAACTCTGCTTGCAAAAAAAAATCTGTTCTTTTATTCCTGCAATACAGTATCTGATAATGTAGGCAAATTTTTATCTGGACCCCAAAGTTAATCATCTCTTGGTGGCAGCCGACTGATCATTCCCCAAAGATTATGGAAAATCCACCCATCCATTGTTGATTTTCCTGGCTTGAGCTTAATTTTGACCGTGACCTTTGAGACCCAAACGTTAATCATCATATTGGGGCAACCTAGCCTACACAGTAAGGTCCTAAGCATTCATTTATCAATTTGTAATACTAAGAGTGACACATATAACAGGGTCCATTTGGTTAAATCTGTACACTCTGAGATAAATTAACACTGATGATTGCACTGTGTACCATCATGTTTCATGAGAATCTGCGCATCCTTATTTTGTTCACAGACACACTGACAGGAACAACAATTACAATGCCCTATGTGCGGGGTAATCAATCAGTCCATATGAAAAGCGGTAGCTTGTGCATACTTGGGGTCTTTGATGAGCAGGCGTGCTATGAAGTCTTTGGCCAGGCCGCTTGTGCTGCTGAAGAACTCCTCGTCGAAGGTGTAGTCCACGGCCGACACGTTGGCCAACGTCTCCTGCTTGTTGTCACCCAGGAAGGGAGAGGCACCACTCAGACTGAACAACAGGAAACAACCAGAGTTAGTGAAACCAGCAATGCTCAAAAGATAGCAAAAAAAAAAAAAAAAAAATCCAACAGCACATGCTTTTTGAAAAGATTTTGATTTATTTTAAGATTTTGATTTATTTTATGCATGAGCACAGCAAAATCATGAGCGTTTAACCCTAGTGGTGTACAAATGGACCCTTGGTCCAATGTCCATGAATCAAATTCAAAGTAAGAGAATTCATTTCATCTTTACTGCTGCACTTATGCTGTCTGTACACTACATTACAACAATTTGCAATGTGACACATTTGAGCTTGTATTAAGCTATTGATTTTTGCAGAACAAAGCAGCTGTCTATCTGTCTGTCTGTCTGTTTGTCTCTCTCTCTCATGATCTTACTTGTCCCTAGTGGGGTCCAATAATCAAAAGGAGATGGGATTGCATTTCAGTTCAGGGAGTAATTCAGTGATTGCACTGATTGGCTTCAACCTTGGAAACCTAAACTAAGAAGACCATGTTGATGTGAAAACATGATTACGGAACAAGCTTTTGTTTGTGGTTCATTAGTCGCAGGCTGACATCAACCTAAAGGAGTGTGGAAGTCAAACACGAGTGAGGGGAAATCCACTGTTCTAAATCCTCTCATCTTGGACCACTTTTTTGTCTGTCTACAACAAAATCACATCATACAGTATCCAAAAACAGCCAATCTACAAGCTCACAAGGCCTCCCAACGTGGCACGTCGCCGTGTGTTGTAAGCTTGTAGATGTGCTTTTTGGGGGGCAAATGTTCCTCCTAGCATAGGGGGTGGACTGTTGGGGTTCAAGTGGTGAAGTACTGCGGTTAATCCAACCTGGTGAGCATTTCTCACTCTGACGCATACAGTTTATGTGGCAGGGCTGTCAATGAATATTCCACATTCAAACCTATATTCAAATATTAAAATAAACAAACATTTGAATGTGTAAATTAATGTTGGAATTAAAAACAGGATGACCTGGCTGTAACCTTGACAGCAGCTGGCCTCGCAAGATCACAGAGCCATCTGTTTGCAGACTGTGCAATTCAAGTTGCAAGCTCCCTTGCTGTTCATAGACAGACAAAACCGACTGGGTAGAACCACTTCACAGAATACACACGGGAATCCCACGTCGTCACTTTTGAATTGATTGAAAATGATCATGTAGATCCAACTGAAACGGGATCCATTTGATAATGATGGCAGACAAATTCACAATTCACTAAACCAGGGGTCTTCAACAGGGGGTCCTCAGAGTTACTACAGGGGGTCCTCCAAATCTTTCTGTGATAGGAATTAGTTTTTCCCCCCTTTTTTATATTAACCACTTGAACCCTAGCGTCCATATTCTGAGAACTTTAGCCAAAAATAGCAGATCTACAAGCTCACAACGCCTCGCGTTGTGAGCATGTAGATCTGCTATTTTCACAATAGAAAGTTGTTTTTTTTTAACTTCGACTTTCTCAGGTGGGTGTCGACTTGTGTAATAAAGTCGACTGAGTCGACTTGTCGACTTTTTCATTAATGCCGAACGTCTTCACTTTGGATTCAGGATTTTGCTCATCAATCATTCAGAGGACACGGGGTCCTCACAAAGATAGCATTACAAGAGACAAACGCACGCACACATTTTCAAACGGTCACATATCCTGGGACGTCTAGTTGCACAATTGGTTCAGGCAATTAAACCAGATGTGTCACTCTGACCAACTCTGGTCTTTCCTGCTCCACAGAACACTGTCCAGCTCATGGACTAATTGCCATGCAAACTGGGACAAACTGTAAAGGGTCCGGCTCAGACTAAGTCTGGCAGAAATATATACAGGTAACAGTATGTATTGACTATATAAACTGCAGCTGCAAAAAAAATCATAAAAGCAATTCGTCACAGGGAAAGACAATAATAGTGGGGAAACCGTAGTGGGAAACTAATTTACAGTACAATTATAATTACATTTTCCCTAACTTTCGTTTTATAGAATGCATCTGAAACATTCTACAAAGAAGTATACCTTTGCTCGTTAAACACATAAACATACTGTACCAACAATGACACATGGCCTTAAAATTAGCTTGTACAAGCTAATACTGAATGTCAGTAAATGAATGGAGAGAAGTTGGGTCTCTTCTCACTTCCTTCAAAGGCGTCTTCAAGTATTAGTGAGGATCAGTTTTCAAAATGTTCAAGGCTCTGTTCCATGTCATGTAGCAGTGGTTCTCAAACCATTTATTTCAAGGGTCATTTGGAACGCCCTAGGAAACATGAGGGTCCGGGCCCAATACTATTTACTCTGATTACTTTTACTCAGAGGAAAGAACATACAAAAAAACTGTCCCTTTGTGATTAAATCATTGCTTAATCAAGGGCATCCAATGTGTTAATTACACAAAAGAAATATTTCTTGAGAATTGGGTGTTTGATTAGGTATGGTCAAGATGCAACAAGGATCTTGACCTATAAGAATATAGGTAGCTAAACACTCAGTGATCAGTCTGCAGCTCTAGTTGAATCACACTCACATAAATGAGCACACATGTGCATTACAGTAGAGTTTCTGTCAGTTAGGTGACACACATTTCCAGATTGACTTACAATGAATGAACAGGTCAAGGATTCGATATCTTGCTCAAGGACATTTTGACAAGCAAGTAACCTTTCCTGCAGGGCACGCACACGAGCGTGCACACACACACACACACACACACACACACACACACACACACACACACACACACACACACACACACACACACACACACACACACACACACACACACACACACACACACACACACACACACACACACACACACACACACACACACACACACACACACACACACAATCATCATCATAAGTGACCTGTCAGGTAAAGTACTTACAGTATGTAGGTTATTACACCAACACTCCTGGGAGAGAATAGCAAAGAGTAGAGAGAGAGAAATCTGAATTATGAATATCCACTTTCTCCATCGTAAATTAATTAAGATAAACAAGGAGCCCAGCTGTTCAAAGCGATGCGGTGTTAATGAATGTACACCATGGAACGACCTCATAGCACACACTCAAGAGAAAATCACAATTCAAATGATGTATGTGTATTCAATTAATGATGAGCAGTGTGTGTGTGTGTGTGTGTGTGTGTGTGTGTGTGTGTGTGTGTGTGTGTGTGTTTACTCACCACATGTCTGCCTCCAAGCCCAAAGGCTCATAATTTACCACCTCTGGGGCTGCAAGACAAACCATTATGTTCAGTTCAACACTTTCCATATTCATTTATGCATTTTCCTAGTAACCATGACTCATGTACCGTAGTCAGTGTATTACCGGCATGAAGACGGGCAAGTCAAATTATGTGGCAATGATGACCATGCACGCCATTATACGATATGTATGGAGAGAGGGAAAGAGAGAGAGACATGTGATGGAAGGCAGTCTGAAGAATGAAGATGAAGAGCTCAGAACAGAAGAGAGGGAATGCAACATAAATATGAAATGCCTCTGTGAAGCAAATATTAAATTTTGTTTGGCAGTGGTTCAAAGACTTTTTGAAAGTGAGGCAACATCTGATTCCGTTAAAAAAAATTCTGTCACCCAAAATCTAATGCAAGCACTTTGTCAAGGACTGTTCTCCAGTGTCAGCTACCAGGGCCATTGATTGGTCTTTATTTAGACCACTGGCACAGAGTGGACACTAATGGACCGTGCACAGGCGCTGGTTCTGCTTCAGTGGCGAGGGAGGGGTGAAACTGGATTGAAATCTGGTTGCGCTCAGGCGTTGTGCACAGAAAGCATGATTACTCAGCAATTTCACAATGCATCATGAGCTCGTGGATCGGTTATTTTCCGATGTGCAACATCACACGCTACAACTAAAGAAGCACGATCATGAAATTATGGCCGATATCAGATAACCAATATTTGCAGGGTCATATCTGTCGATACCGATTCCAATACTGATATATTATATTATTATATTATATATCAATATTGGAATCAGTATCGACAGATACGACCCTGCAAATATCTAAATGTAATATTTTGATTTAGATTTTTTCCAATTGAAAAGCTTCTCCAGAAAACACGGATTGAATCTTCAGCCTTCATCATCACAAAGAGCTTCTTCAGCATCACAGTCAAATATGAATATCATAAAATAAAATATCGGTTAAATCTGTTCGATACCGATATTGCATTTTTATGGCCGATATTGCCGATACCGATATGATGACCAATTAATCGTGCATCCCTAGTTACAACGTAGACCAATGAGGACTGCGGCCTGGCACTAGTAGGTTTGGAGGACAGCCGCCTGGCAAGCAGGTGGTCAACATGCACAGATAATGGCCTGGGCAGGGCCAGGGCTGTGTGTATTTGTATGTGTATGTGTGTGTGTGTGTGTGTGTGTGGGGGGGGGGGGGGGGGGGGGCATGGCAGAGGCAGTAGTCCTCTAATAATCTCCAGACAATTACTGAGTCCCCACAGCCCAGTTGGCACCTGCTCACGCAACGCCTTTCTGGCATGGAGGGGGTTATGCCAGGAAAACAGAGTGGTGCTAATGTTCAGAACCTACATGTGCAGTTGTGTGTGCACATTACGTCTTTGTGTCTTTTCTCATGTTTGTATTTCTAACTCTACAGACCACTAAAACCTGTTCTTACACAATAGCAGAGCAAGAGCATGCAAGCGCACGCACGCACGCACGCACGCGCACGCACACACACACACACACACACACACACACAGCAGTATGTTTGTGACGAGGTCGGTCTCGTGGAGGGCACTGACCTACAAATTCTGGAGTTCCGAAAATGTTTTTGAAATCGTTGCCAAAATCAATCTTGTGAGCCAGGCCAAAGTCGATGAGCTTGATGCGTGGATGAGGCACAGTTCTGTTCAGCAGCATGATGTTCTCCGGCTAAAGACACACACACACACACACACGCACACACACACGCACGCACGCACGCACACACACACACACACACACACACACACACACACACACACACACACACACACACACACACACACACACACACACACACACACACACACACACACACACACACACACACACACACACACACACACACACACACACACACACACACACACACACACACAAACACACACACACACACACACACACACACACACACACACACACACACACACACACACACACACACACAAAAGCCTTTAAATAAATTGTATTTACAATGTATTTGGCAATCAATTCCCAAACTGATTAGAGGAGACATCTTTACTGAACACAGCGGGACGAAACTGAGAACATGCTGACTGAATGAATGAGAGCCATCAGCCATGGAAATCCCATGCAAAACAGGGAGCCTCTCGAGGAAGTGGGCAGGGGAAAGGAAGTCAAAGATGTGCAGAAAGTAACGCCAAACAACACAGGCTGGACATTCCAATGAATACAACACCTCCTTTGGCTGAGGCTATCTTCTTCTCAAGGCGTAATCCATTAAAAGCTCTTTTGTCTTGTCTTGAGGCCGACATTGAGGGATTTAGTCAGGGGAAAAGAACTAGAACAAGGTTGCTTGTAGACCACAGCAGCAGAAGAGCAGAGCTACTCAATTTCAGACCAATGGTTCTGGTGCAATGAAGCCTGAGTTATACTCAGTTGCGCATGGTTGTTGCTCACCAAAAATAGCTTGTATACAGGTAAAGCAAGCTTGAGAAGCACTAGCATGTTCCAGTTTCTGTCCGAGGATGAGATGATTATATCTGCAGTATCTGTCTTTTTTTTTTACAGCTAGCCTTCAATGAGATGGTCTGCATGGTATTGACCATATTCACCTGGCGGTCATGTTTGAAATTTGTATGGAAACCAGGGGACAACTGGGGTGGCAATTGATGCCCCTGTGCGTGCCTATGTGTGCTTATTAGTATAAATGTTATATTACTTTACCAATGACGTAAGATATACTGGAACAAATTAGACAGAATCATTTCTCCCAAAAGTCAACTGGGCCATAATTAGTTTTTGCTGAGGCTCAAGTTCAAATAGCCTTGGAAATGACATCACAGAATTCAACTAACTAACAAATGATGACGTCATGCTGGTCGATACTAGGCGGTAAATAACAATAAGCAGAGCTGGGGGTGGTCTGGTGTTTGCTCTGCCATTGATTAGATGTGGCTGGTTGAGCACAGTGCTAATCGTTTAAGTGGGCCTGGAGGGTTTTTTATGGCCTGAACTCTGACTTATGGTTCAAGGAGGTTAAGTGGTAAAAGTCAGACTAGACTGAGATCTGCTTTAGAGGCCTGCTCTAAAATAAAATGTATTTATGTGAATCCTACATTATCTGTCAGGAGGAGATGTACAATTTTGACTCCCCGGTGCATTCTGTTTGTTGAGAGGTCACGCTCAAAGAGAACTGAAAATAAACTCACTTGAAGCACAAGCTATTTTTCACATCCTCCTAAAAAAACAATATAGGGTTTGGGTTCCTTATGAATATGACTTCCAACTTGTTGACCCTTGATCTTCCCCTTAAAAACACGCACGCACGCACGCACGCACGTTTTACACTTTCAATTTACACTAACGACTTACTAACGAAAAGAATGCTCAAGCAGCTACATACATATGTCTATATGCATCATTAGGCTAAAATGTACCACAGCAAGGAAGGTTCTGTAGCCATTCTGTAGGTTCTGTAGCCATTCTATATTATCCAGAAGGGGACTGGTTCTCGCCACTTTTCCAAGGTGCTGCCTCCCAACTAGCTACATTAGGATGGGTTAAATGCAGAAGACACAATTTAAGCACATGTGTGAATGCCAATAAGGACTGGGGTCCATCCATATTAATATTACATTTGGTGTGATTTCAACTGTTCAAGGTTCACGCTGGTCTTTATTGATGTGTTTTGTGTACAGGTATGAAAGAGGAGAATTATTTTGCTCTGGCTCCTGCAAAACCTCCCAAGTTAGCTGTTGTGAATGTGTAATAAATCAATACTCGCCCTATAGCTGCATGGTCTATACCTTGACTATCAGAAACTATTTTCTGATAAGACAGACCTCAGGGTCATGAAGCTGCCTGAGCCGTGTACCATTTGCACTAAATCACTTCCTGGAAAGATCCGTTCATGGAACTCTCACAGAGAGTTTAAATCCAAGGGATGCTCCGATCACGTTTTTTGGGGGCGATCCCCATGTATTTTTTCTACTACAGTATCTGTCTCGTTTGAATGGTCTTACCCATACCATATTTATGACACTAATTTGTAACTTAGGCTTCCTTTATTAAACAATCATTAACCTTACGTTAATCGTGTATGCTTCAATATTAGAAAACCTTTCCTAGTTGTTTTTTCTTATTCAGAGTGGGTTCCGATTCACCGGCTCACTGTGTTCAAGAACACACAGTCATGTTGGAATGACATAAGAACCAGTGGTGTCTATATTTAACACAGTGTGTGTTGCAGTCACACCTTGAGGTCAAAGTGGGCGATTTGTTTGGAGTGCAGGTAGAAGACCCCGTCTAGAATCTGCTTGAGGAACTGTGTAGCTTCTTCCTCCGTTAGTGATTCCTTCTCTGCCAGGAAGTCAAAGAGCTCACCACCAGCCACCCTGTACAGAGAGAGAGACAGAGACGACAGACAGACAGACAGACAGACAGACAGACAGACAGACAGAAAGAGAGATAATTAAATGGTGGGATTTCAGCTGCTCAGTGACTACCAATCTCCTTAATAAGGCAGCGGCTACGCTAATCTTAGATTCCAACACATTCACACATCCCTGCATGATTTTAATCATTTGTAGGGTCTGAAGAAAACCTACTTCATTACATATTTAAACTTTAAAGACTGCCTCTGCACACCCGGCACCATCCCCTGTACTAACACTAAAGGTCATAGCTATACCCATAGCATATTTTCATGAACAATACCAATACCCACATTGTGAGTCTTGTTTGGACATGAATCTTCTAATGAATCCAATTAATCGGTATCAGCTATATCGAGTGACCCTGTCTTTCCCTAATAAGACTGATCGTGGATAGCTACTGGGACGTAAGTCGGGACTTGATCAACCCCGGCTGGGTAACCTGGGCGAGGGTGTATGATGTTGCGAGACCCGTAACACCCGTCGACCCCAGGCTACATCACTGATGATTGCATCCTTGTGATGTTTTTTTTTTCATTATTAGTTCTATTTATAGTGGCTCATAGGAATAGACTATGTGACAACCAGGAATAGTTTGGTGACCACCGGAGACTCGGTTGACGGCCGGAATTTAGACGGCACCCGGGAGCAGGTTGGGTTAGCGCCCCAGCCTGTGTCTTCCGTGAGGAAGAAGCCCAACAAATCCACGGTCAGGTCTTTAGGAGGGCCATTCAATTGCAGCAGCTGAATGGAATGTTTGGATTGGGTTCTGGTGCAACGCACAGGTTCTGAACCTGGTGAGAGCAGGAGAGGACCTGGTGAGACGTAGGAGGAGCCCGGCCAGGAGTCAACCCATAGAGCCTAGTTCTTCCACGCGCCAGAATAGTACCCCCAATCCCGGCAGAGTAGTTCCGGTGCAGCACATTGAGTGACCCTGTCTTTCCCTAATAGGACTGATCGTGGATAGCTACTGGGACGTAAGTCGGGACTTGATCAACCCCGGCTGGGTCACCTGGGCGAGGGTGTATGATGTTGCGAGACCCGAAACACCCGTCGACCCCAGGCTACATCACTGATGATATGTCCCAGTTGCATCCTTGTGATGTTTTTTTTTTTCATTATTAGTTCTATTTATAGTGGCTCATAGGAATAGACTATGTGACAACCAGGAATAGTTTGGTGACCACCGGAGACTCGGTTGACGGCCGGAATTTAGACGGCACCCGGGAGCAGGTTGGGTTAGCGCCCCAGCCTGTGTCTTCCGTGAGGAAGAAGCCCAACAAATCCACGGTCAGGCCTTTAGGAGGGCCATTCAACTGCAGCAGCTGAATGGGATGTTTGGATTGGGGTCTGGTGCAACGCACAGGTTCTGAACCTGGTGAGAGCAGGAGAGGACCTGGTGAGACGTAGGAGGAGCCCGGCCAGGAGTCAACCCATAGAGCCTAGTTCTTCCACGCGCCAGAATAGTACCCCCAATCCCGGCAGAGTAGTTCCGGTGCAGCACATTGAGTGACCCTGTCTTTCCCTAATAGGACTGATCGTGGATAGCTACTGGGACGTAAGTCGGGACTTGATCAACCCCGGCTGGGTCACCTGGGCGAGGGTGTATGATGTTGCGAGACCCGAAACACCCGTCGACCCCAGGCTACATCACTGATGATACGTCCCAGTTGCATCCTTGTGATGTTTTTTTTTTCATATCAAAAACATAATTAAATTCTGATACGTTGTAAGTTCACATTAAATTCTGTCAGATGTCACATTAATGGACACTATCCACAACTTTGCACATCTTTTCCAACCATAACAATCATCTCTAACAAAGCTCTAATGACATAGTTTGTCCACACAAATATGTTTTCATTTTAAAATGGCATACAATTAAAACAATCTCTTTACCCGTGAAATATTCTTAAAAAATGCATATCACATGATCATTCATGTAAACTGGGCAGGTCAATGTAAAATCCAAAACAGAATTTTAGGTGAACTTCAATCACTGGGGATGCTGAACTATCATTTTCATGAGTCTCTATTTTAGAGGTTTGAAAATGCCTCATTAATGGACAGCCACTAGGTGCAAATATAACAAAAGTTATGCATGTTTAAATGAAAAGTAAACTTATTAGTGTGGAATGGATGTAGCCTCAATTTAGAGTGCCCACGATATTGTACTCAATATGCAAAACAATTCGTAGTGAAGTTTTCCAAAGATTTATCAAATCTAACATAATCACAAGACAGTCATGTGTAGGTCTCTACTTTGTACGAAAACCTCCAGCTCATGTCTGTCTGTCCGTCACACCTCATGCTCTTCTGACATCACAATGATGTCAAACAACCAAACACTTCCACCACCCATCTGTGTGTGTCTCTCGCTCTCCATATATGGAGATGACTATCATCACCTGGATCTCCATATATGAAGATCACAACACTGAACTAATCAAACCCTTGATAGCCATACATGGAGACGACTGAATCATCACTTCAGATCTCCAAATATGGAGCTGGCCAATACCTCTACATCTGACATCACAGAAAAACACGTATTACAAGGGCTATGTATTAGGGGATCATACATATCTTGTGACAATCTGATTGCTTTTTACTAGGTAAGTGTAGTGCACTTAAGTGATGCTAGTGGGGGGCAAATAATAATAATAAAAAAAAAAACATTATCAAGAGGCAAAACATTTTGCCTCTTGATATGGGTATTTGATTACCGGTAATCTAACCTTTAAGTTGTCTGCCTTTAGGTGATGAGTGATTAAGTGAAACAAGAGAATGTTTTGAAGAGAGTAGAAAGAGACAGCATTGGACTCATCTCGGGTGGAGATCATGATAATGAAAGATACCGCAAGAAATAGGATAAAGAGACCAGATAACTGTAATTACCGCCATGCTTAGTCTATCCTAGAACACATCCATCACCAGAAACGCATGCATGCACGCTCGCATGCACTCTGACTGACACACACACACACACACACACACACACACACACACACACACACACACACACACACACACACACACACACACACACACACACACACACACACACACACACACACACACACACACACACACACACACACACACACACACAGAACAAGATAATAAGGATGATAACAACCCAAGACCTTTCCCTCCACCACTCTATCTAGAATATTTATTTCATCATCTACTCTGTAAATGCATGGATACGTGCCAAAAGCATAGAGGGATGTTGATACTGTCTTTACATGGCACTGCTGATGTCCTTTTCTAGATAGCTTTTCTACTTTGTTTTAATGAAGGCGAGGTTTGTTGGACACAAACATGATCTGTCACTAAACACATTCACAGCAGAAAGCTGGTTATAGCTAGCCTGCTTCTATTGCCTTCAGACGACCTTGACCTGGCTCATAACTTGTCTTCCAAACTGGGGAAAGGGAAGCAAATATGACACAAAATGAGAATAAACACATCCTAGTAACTACCAATAACCTTTAACAGGTTTTGCCTGTACACCACTTAGTTTATTGTGGTAATAAGCCAAGTTTCACTTTCACATCTGGAATTCACTGGAATAATTGTCTGTTCTTGTAATAGTTCATAAGCATCACTGTGGCGTTGCACATCAATCACGAGGCTTGGTGTCTTACACATGTTTCTAATAGAGACAGATTTGATGACTTTCAAAGTGTCAAACATCTAGCCGTATCCAACCTATGCCAATCTGTTACATTGTCTTTAATGCTCTTGGGCATTTCAGACCACTGCTATTTCATTTTCTCTCATCTTCACCTGGTGTCTCAGGAAAAGAAAAATAGCAGGTGGTTTTGTACTCTTGGCCCTCAGTGAACCACTGCTCTGGGGAACAATGATGATGCAGGGTTTTGTTGTGAGCGCAATCATCAACCAGGGGTGTCGCACCAAATTCTGGGCCCTGGGTACAAGGATTCACTGCGGGCCCCTATGCTTTAACTATTGAAAAATAGCAGATATACAAGCTCACAGCGCGGCACCGAGTGCCGCGCTGCGAGCTTGTAGATCTGCTATTTTAGAAAAATCATGAAAATCTTTGAATATATATTTCAAATCCTTCTGAGGTTTTTTTTGAAAAACCTATGTTTCTATGTCAGTGGAGCTCAAACCTTTTCATGTGAAGGACCCCCAAAATGATATGAATTTGGCCACGGACCCCCATCTCAAAATATTTAGTTCCAGGGACCCCCCCCCCCCCCCGGAAGCAAAATTTGAGTTACAAATGTTCGCTTAAAAAATACATATTCAAAGATTTTCACAAATTTTCACGACTTTTCAAAAAATAGCAGATCTACAAGCTCGCAGCGCGGCACTCGTGCCGCGCTGTGAGCTTGTATATCTGCTATTTTTCAATAGCTAAAGTTACTAGGGCCCCTCCACCTTGGGCCCTAGTAACTCAGTCCCACTTTCCTACCCCTAGTGACGCCCCTGTCATCAAACTAGTGCAACTGGTCTAACCAGTGTTAATGTGACCTAGTAACACACATCACCTCCAACAGATTAAACCCACATTTCACTGTCTGTGACGGAATACTTTCACTTTAAAAGATAACTCACCTCTATGGGAGGTTGTGAATGTTCGACCCCCTCCCCCCCAAGGCCAATTACTGGACCCGCTCACACACTCAATTAATTTTGATGTGAAAACCTAGTCTAGAATGCATGCAGCTGAAAGTAACCCCGAGTGATATTGATTCATATAGTCTACGGCGCAACCCGATAAACAAGGGGAATGATGCTGTTGTGTGTCAAAACAAGTCAGCTGCCCCCTCCTCTACACGCCCCTTCTTAGCAACACACTTAACTACAACCAGAACGAGACAAAATGGGAAGCATGGATATTAGGGGCGGGTGAGCAGATTTTAAAGAGTGAGGGAGGAGCTGATTTTGGCAATAATAAGAGATGAGGGGGGAAAACAAGACATGGTGTAATATTGCGTGGCTTCCAAGTTCCATGTCATAAATTTAAATCCTATGGGGGAAATTCAGTTTTCAGCTTCATACTGCCCAGGCTACAGGTGAAGAGTCTTGCACAGCAACACCTAAACACATTTCCAGACTGCCCCCCCAGTCCCCCCCACCACCCACACACACACACACACACGCACACACACACACACACACACACACACACACACGCGCGCGCATTGTTCGCATAATCTACATTAACGGTGGCAGTTACAACAGGCGTGTGTGTGTGTTAGATGTTGATATACAAAGTTAGTTTAGGTTGAGAACCGTCACCAACATTTGCATACTGCGTCAGAGGCTGTCACACTTCGGGCGGGCGGGCACATACACACACGCGTAGTCTGTAAAAAAACAATATCAACGTACACAAACTAGTTGAAGTGTTACGTCTCACAGAAACCTTCATGTAGCCTACTAGTAGGTTTTATCTTCAGGCCTTACAACTTGCTTAAACGTAGCTTCAAGAGCAGGCAACTCACAGCTCCAGGACGAGGATGACCTCAGCCTTGTTCTCGTAGACGTCGTGCAACGTGATGACGTTGGGGTGCTGGATCTCCTTCAGGATGTTCACCTCGCGCTCGATGTCGTCCCGCGTCACGCCGCGCCGGCTCGACTTGCTCCGCCGCTTCTTGATGAACTTGCCGGCGTACTCCACGCCCGTGCTCCTGTTGCGACACCGCCGGACCACCGCAAACTGACCGCTGCCGATGAGAAGGGCAAGAAGAGGGAGTTTAGAAGATAGACAACAAATGACAGCGATTGGTCATATAATAATAAAGTAGACCAGGGTTGGGCAACTTTGATGATAGAGGGGGCCACTGTATTTCCACACTCACTCCAGGGGGCCACATTGCATGTTGTTGTTGACGACAGAATCTCCATATTTGAACGTAACTTATTTCGTAAATTGATATCCCAATCCATCATTCTACTTTAACGAATAAGTAGCTAAAAAATAGCCAGTCTACAAGCGCTAAGCGTGTCGCAGTTATAGTTATACATACAATATGTAAACTTTATGAACTTTATCACAAATAAGTTGGACATAAAAAGTAAAACACTAATATGGACTGAAGTAAAGGAGGTTCTGTTTTGCATGTTTGGAATTAATAGAATATATCAGTATTCCGATGATAACCTGTGAGCCGCATTAAGTGAAGGTGGGGGCCGCATGTGGCCCCCGGGCCGCCAGTTGCCCATGTATGAAGTAGACTATAAACTGGGAATAGAGTACATAAATAAGAGGACCACTCATACACAATACTGATAAACACTCAAAACTAAATTTATGATGTGCAATGATGCAATCGATAATACATTCCAGAACAAAAAAACAAAGCAATAAATCTCAGTTATTGTTGCTGGGATTACTAAGACACTTTCCAACTATTACAAACCCCTCCTCAAGAAAAAAAAAAGGAGAGAGACAAGAAATGATATCACCATCCAGAGCGTTCTGTCAAATTCCCCTTTATGTAATAACAGATCAATTTACTTCCTTGACTAAAAACACAAACTCTCCTGTCTTGAGAGTGGACAGGGACCCTGGGCTGGGAAATATATGACAAAAGGTACTGAGACATTATTCTGACATATTAGACCCACAGGTCCTCAAATATTGTACAGTAGTAGTGGTATGGGTAGATGTAGAGATGTATAACTTTTAAGGTATCCCTACAGTAACAATCCATGGTTTGGAGCTGTACTGTAAGCCTAGCCTGTAATACCCATGGTATAAATTAACCCATGCATTAAATAATCAGTTTCAGTTGAAACTCAGGGCAGCTGTTCCACAGATAACTAATGGTCGTGGATATTATGCTACACATCAAATCAAATAATACAATTTATTTGTATTGTGTTTTTTATTGTGATATGGTTCTCCCTTGGGTCTGAAATAAAGATTTGAATTTAATTTAATTGAATAAATCAAATAATTTCCATGCAGACTGGCATCGTGGACTACCATGGAATGATCCGTAGACCACCAAGGGTCCGCAGAACCCAGGTTGAGGATCCTTGCAGAACAGTGGTTCTCAACATTTTCAGGAAGCGACCCCCAAAATGATCATATTTTAACTCGGGACCCCCACCCTACGAGCACTAAGAGTTGAGGCATGTCACTGTAGAAATGTGCAGATACCATCTTATACACTTAAACTTTATGTTGGTTTGTTTACTGTTGAGTGAGAAAACAATGTTGCATTAAGCTAATCATCTGGGGACCCCAAAAAATAATTTGGGGACCCCCCTGGGGGTCCCGACCCAGAGGTTGAGAACCACTGATGTAGAAGAGCCTCATGGCTCACAACCAATTGAAATGCAACCAAAGAGCAATATTATGCCCCACACCCTGAACGCAGCACTACAGGACTGACTAACATTCTATTCCTTCTGAAATGGAAGCTGGCATTTGTTGTACTTTGTTGAAATTCAATATTAAATCTGAAAACAACAACTACAACAAAAACAACAACGACATAGTATCCATAGTGGTTATGGATACTATGTTGGCTAAATGTCAAATATGGATCATTGTGTTAAAACTGATGGGTTCTTGGTTTACCTACAGTATGATCCTAGAATACTATTCCTATGCATTTGATGTATTACCTCGTATTTAATTGCTTACAGTAAGTCACCCTGGATTAAGAGCTGTCTGCTAAATGCCTAAATTGTGTACACTTACAGGTAAGAAAACAGGGCCCTTGTTCTTCAACATAGCAAAGAAAGTTTTAAAATGAACAAACCTTAAGTATAGAATGTACAAGTGTAATGGAGTAGACCTGCCCGAGGTCAAAGGGAGGTGAGTGTAATCGAGTAGCCTGCCAGTTCGCCTAATATCTTCCCTGGCCAAGGGGAGTCCCCTGTGGCCAAAAGCCAAGCCATCTACAACAGGGTTTGTCTAAGTATGTACAGTATGTCCGCTCAAATGTAGATCAATCACAGCTCATGCCGCACATGACATCACAAAACAGAAGCACCGCTGGCAATGAAAGCCTAAAGTGCCTGGTGACATAAAGGTTAAAGTGAAACTTAAGGTCGTGAAAGTTGTTGGCTTGTTGCATATTAACACCTTCTAAGCCTGGCCGTACTCCCTCGGACTTCCTACTGGGTCCCATCAGCCACGCCGTCTATTCCCGGACTTTTGATATAAATTATAATAAAAAAAAAAAAAACATCGGAAATTCTTCTCTGTGTCTTTTTGGAGCGATCTGAAAGGGTTAATATGCTCTGACAGTCATTTTCTGGTGCTGGGTGTGATACTCCTAATATCCAGCAGGCCACGCCGTTGACTCACATTCTGGATGGATGGCTGGCCAGGAGGAGCCTCATCCTCTCCCCAGTGTTGAAACTCAGCAAGAAGCTCAAACAAGATGGCTGGTCTTTGTCTCTGTTCGTGGATCGCGGTTTCAATCACGTTCGGGCGCCGCTTCTCTATCGCTCCTTTCCCTGCTTCGCCGCACGTAAACGAATGGAATTGATCTCCCCTCCGCCTCGCCAAAGTAAGATCGCCGACCTCTGCAGGATGAATATGTACGCTGTGTCGAGCACTCCAGTACGTGTTGTTATCATGTGGGCTTTGTTTTTTTAAAACATGTTTGTAAATAAATGGCTTATTTCTTCGGCGCTACCTCTGTTCAGAGGGTTCTGCCGCGGCTTGCAACGTGTTAACAACATAATTGATGTCAGGCATACTGTATCTCCATTAATCTTATGTTTTATCATAGAATGCCCTATTTTATGCCAGTTTGAAAATAGTAAACTGCCATACTAATCACAACATTTGATGTTATAGATTGTCGTTTTGTGACTGACCACTATATCAGCAGCCCGTGACGGATGAGGGACACACAGTATGTGAAGGTAATAGAAAGTGTGCTTCTAATGCAAGTGCCTACAGCAGCAACTCTGATATTGCAGTGGGTGCGATGGGTGTACTGTGAGTGCATGTCAGGAAGAGAAGAAAAAAGAAAGACAAGTCTGTAATGGAAATTCCACCATCATGTCCCTGTGCAGCATTGTTATTGAACAGTGCTACCAGATGGGATAACGCTGACTCCACTGCTGCACAACATGTCAGGCTACCAAAACAAAGCCTGGAAAAAACAAACAGTCAGGAAGCGAGGACGTTTGGGTACGGTCTGCCGACGCCCACAGCGCACGGCCGCACGTGCCTCCTCCTCGCGCCCCAGGCAATAGTCATGCACTTAATTTACCAAACACGCGCTACGGGAGAGCGGGAGGGAGGAGTGGGAGAGTGAGGCAAGATGGAAAACAGAGGGTCAGACAGACAGAGAGACAGACAGACAGACAGGCAGACAGACAGACAAGAGGACAGAGGATACTGAGTGAGTGACAGGGAAGATGTGAGGGAGAGAGAGGCAAACAGGAAAAGAATGGAGAGATAAAAAGAGGCCCTGAGTCTGTCACCAGACCTCTGTCATCCTGCCATAAGCAGAGTGGACAGTTTATAGAAGGTCAATCAGAGCAGTTAATGGGTCCCAGAATTATTATATGGGTCCTGCGACGACACACGCTTTATGTATCAACGGTGAAAACATCAAAAAGGACTTTAATTTAAACAAATAGTGGCAAATAGCTACTTGTATGTCGTTGATAAAGGACAGAAGCAAGACAATCTCAATCATCTCATCAATAATGCCAGCGCGCACAGCTGTGGAGAGTGGAGACTCCACCACATGCAGCTCTGCTGGTGCAGTGATAGATTGATAGCAGGAAGGATAGTGTTGTATGCATCCTGGGAATGCAGGGATGCTTAGTTTAATGAGTCCTTTATTAAAAATATGGGTCAGGATGCAGGGCTAGTAGCATCACTGTATTTGTGGAGTAAATATTAGGCTGCTGTAATGATTCAAACGACGAGGAAGGCAACGGCAGTAGAGATCTGAAAGGCAAAGGAGATGATTGATTTCCAGCCCATCGAAGTGAAAATAATACAATGTTTCCTTGACCTCCTGGGCACACACCTGATCTCTACCCAATGCTAAACTTGAAAAAAAAGAAAAAAGAAAAAACATTTGGAAATATGAACTCAACTCTATGAACAAGAACACAAAGCATCTGGCTTGTTAAGGAAGAGCTAGAGGCTTGTTGACAGGAGCAGGGAGGAAAGAGGCGTTGGGGGTGGGGGCTTTCTCATGCTAATGTACCTTCCAACGACCCCCTATTCATTTTAGCCGCATCCTATTGTGGGACCTGGCTCGAAGTGAGGCCTCTGATGAGATAATACACAGTCATATTCTCAGTGTTAACTCTGAGAGTCTAAAGATGATAAACAACCCTGTTGTAGATGCATGTATTTCCATAAGGACAAAATAAAGCATCTATCCACAAGTTTCCGCGGGAGTTTACTGGAGACCATCGGGACCAAACTTCCGGGTTTAACAGCAGACATACAAGCTCACGTCGCGTCGCAGATGCAACCCGTTGTGAGCTTGTAAATCGGCGCCGGAAGCTCGGTACAGACGTCTGCGCAATGCACTATGGGGCGTTGGAAACTCGTGGATATATCTATATCTACCGTACCTGTAAGGGTCCAGACAGTTAGTTAAATGAACACTGAGGATTTCACTGTTAGGGATGGACATTAACAAGTGCCTGACAGCTATTCCAGCATAATCATGATTGCCTACATTGGTGTAGTTGTAAACTTTGTAAATAATTATCATTACATTATTTAAGCAAATGATCTGGACATTAGCCAAAATGTGAGTATAGTGTACTAATAATTGGATCAATTAACCACTTAAACCGTATATATTTTGTTGACCGGCGGTGTCCCCAGCCCCCAGGGGTAACAATATTCAAAGACTTGCACAAATGTTCAAGATTTTTCAAAAATATCTGATCTACTGTACAACCTCACATAACAGAACTCGGTGCCGCGCTGTGAGCAGCTTATGTTCTATGTTTTAATAGTTAAAGCATAAAATAATGGTTAAAGTGGTTCAAATCTAAAGGGACACAGAATTGAGTTCAGGCCTAAAATGGTTAAAAAAAAAAAAAACGAACAAAAAAAATAACATAAATCCGCAACGTGACAATAGCGTTGAAATTGAGTATTATGACATGCCCGGAATAAGGACGCTTTCAAGCCAACTGTTAAGCAAATAGCTTCATAACATGTGGTCATTGTTACTTCATACTGCACTGTACACAATATGTTGTGTAATTTCATATACTCTAAGAAAGACGAACATCATGCGCTAACTAGGATCTACTAGCAGTAATAACTTACCTACTAAGAATAATAAATAATTCAGAATGCAGCAAACGGTCGATTCTGAACAACACTATCCTAAACCATTATAGAGCCAGGAACCTTACAGATTCAGAAGGAACTGAAAAGATATTGCAAAGGTCAGTCTGATTCATAACCTTGTTTGTTTTGTCTTATGTGACAAAACGGTTGCAATGAGGAAAGGAAAAAAAACTGACTTCCCCTTCCTCAATAACCACTTATGCACTATACTTAGTTTACCAGATTCCCAAGGGCTCTATACTAGCCCCCTGGATTTATACATAGGGCTGTCACCATTATGACATTTTACATGATGATTAATTGTCACTCAAATAATTGCGAATACATTTCCGTTTGGCTTGTAGGCTTTGAAGTTGCACATGGCAGATACACATAACCTAAATATACAAAGAAATGAAGGACATATTTGACAACTTTACACTTCAAAAAGAACATTGATAGTGGAAACTATTCCACTATCTTTTTAATATTTTAACATGTATAAACGATTATGATAATTATCACAAAATAATTGCGATTATGTAAAATAATTGCGATTAGACGATTATGTAATAAGTGTGACCGCCCTATTTATACATTCATGTGGCTGTTCTCAAACATTTTTCACCTTATTGGGGCATTCTGTACTGTAGTCGCGGTTGTGCTCCCAAGTCTACACATAGTTTGGGGTGTGCCGGTACGCACATCATAAGGCATGGACTAATGACTCAATAATGTCTTTCCTTCTGTTCAGAGATAACTTTACTGTTAATAAGCATGTTAATCAAGTATTCAATCAATAAAACTGGAAACCGTTTCCAATTAAGTTTCAAATGGGCCAAAGTGGTGGTCCAACCCAACTGAGGGGGAACAAACAACTGAAACTGCAATGCAAGTTCGCACTTATAAACTCAAATTTAAATATATGAAATAACAGAAATCTCTAAGTTACACCAAGAAAGAACGTATTATATATGGTGTGATTGCGACTGTAATTTGCTTTGAGTGGCTTAAGGCAAGCAGCACCGACAAAGATGAGCAGTGAAGCTTAAAAATACCTATTTAATACATTGTCAGGAATGCAGAGAGAACAACCTGGATCTCAAAGTTCAACAAGACCAAACAACAGGCCAGGCAGAGGCACATCCTACATACTGTACTGTAGAAGGCGTTGCAGTGGAGTGGGTCAGTAAGTTCAACTTCCTAGAGCAGGGGTCTTCAACGTTTTCAGACCAAGGACCCATTAGTTGAGAGAGAGATGAAGTAGGGTCCCCCACAACCTTTTCAAAGATTCCATATAGTTTCATTGTTTGACAGCACAATCGTCAGTGTATTTTAGTTTCATGTCAATTTGTGTTTTCAGATATTTAACCAGTTGAACTGTCAATACTTACTAAACTTGACCTTTCACTCTGTACTGAGTGACAACACCTCGCGCTAGATCTGCTATTTTTGGCTAATATTCTCAGAAATTGGACGCAAGGGTCCAAGCGGTTAATATAAAAAGGAGAATAAATCACTCAAAGATTTGGAGGACCCCCTGTGGTAACTGAGGACCCCCTGGGGGTCCCGGACCCCTGTTGAAGACCCTTGTCCTAGAGTTTACATACAACTTCTTCATGTCACTGAGAAACTCAGCTGGCAATTACAGCATATCTGATGATCCCACCATCCAAGACTTATACGATGAAAGCTCTGTCTGCAAAGCTCACAAAATCAAAGATCGCAGTCACTCCACAGACTGTTTCAGATGATGCCACATGGAAAGCGGCTCCACAACCATAAGGCCACTGGCAGACTGCTCAAGAGAATTTCCCCTCAGACACAATCTGAACGAGCTAGCCAAAGTTTAAGAACAAAAAGAAGCCTGGGAAACGCCAAATCCCTCCCGTCGCTTTTGACTGCATCCTCATAATTATGTTTGCATCGCACAGCACCTTCAAGCACCTTAATACCACATAGCTGGTCCTCACTAATGCTCATTATAAGATGGCACAATTTCCTTTATCAATGATGGATATTCCGACCTCATATGAACAGCCGCTCTCTTCCTGGAAACTTAAAATGCTTAAACAGAAGCCATTGTTCTTGCATTAATATTGTTTGAAATGACCAAACCTGCCTACCAAAGATATCACTGTTAGACACAGACTTTAATGAGTGTTAACGAAGAACAATCATATGAAGATGCGATGAAAACGGGTGAAGTGGACCTTTAAGCGCTTAGACAATGGTCAACTTAAAACTGATCTCTTCATAATAATTCCCACTTCTCTTTTTCTTGATGGTGTATATGTTACAGTCATTTTGGGTAACTCAGTGAGACTGTGGTAAGAGCGCTCGTTTTGTAGTTCACCACACACCAATCACCACCAGATGGCGACAACAGCCAGTCAGCCATTCACTAGTGCAGGCGCTGACGTCACTCGTTTGCGACTCTCTTTCGTTTATTTACTAGCCCAGCTCGGCTGTGTTTAGCCATTAGCTTACTATGCCTTACTCTAACCCTAACCCTAACCCTAACCTCAGTAAAACTATGCCTAACCCTAACCCTAACCCTAACCCTAACCTCCGTGGGGTGCGCGCTATCATTCCTGCCGACGCGACGTTGTTGTGGGTCAAAGCGACCGCTTGTTCCGCCCCGCGACGCACGACAAGCGCTCCGTTTCTCTAATTCTCTGAGACGCAAAAAAAACGTGACATATACATTTCAGAATTTCCAAAAGAATCAATAAAGACACAATAGATGCCAGGTTGAAAGTGGTCATTCTGAATGATTGCTCCATACTAGGAAGGATGTGAAAAGAAAAGAAGCCACTTGCGTTGGGTAACACAGAGGGCAGACAGTGTTAGCCAAGCCATTTCTTAACAAGTAAAGTTGACATGACAGCTTTAGCCTCAGTGTTCCTGTCTTAGTGTACAATCTTTTGCTGTTGTATTGCAATCCAATGTTTTTGGATGTGGCTGTGCCTCAAGGTGATGGCATGTTCTTTGATGGCGTGACAGCATCTGACAGTATGAGTGTACCCCATGGCGATGTGACAGCTCAACTTAAAAAATGCGAAGACTATCAATGCCTATTTTGGCAGTGCTTTCTTTCTGTAGCTGTCGAATGTACTGATGTTTATAATGAGTTATTTTATTGAGCTGCAGTTAGGTCAATCATGTTTTCTTAATGTGCTAGATTGTTCTGAAGTGAAGACAGAGTGTCAGGTGTTTAAAAAATAACAAATAATCTGTAAGCTTGCATCACGACGCATTATGTGCTTATAGATTGGTGCTTTAAACAAATTAAAATCGATAATGAAAAATGATTGATTGATGATCGATTTGTTCATATAAGAAAACAAACTTGTCCAAAAAAGAAAAGAAAAACACGCTTTTTGATTATTTAGTTATAATTGGTTTCAGATATCGGTTTGAATATAAAGTCTTTTGGGTAATTATCCATGCAGTACTACCTTAAACGTCTTTTGGACATGACTCTACCAGTGGGCTAACAGTCACATCATGAAAAAAAAAAACACCTTACCTATAGACGAGCTTGTACGAGGCTCCCTAGAATCACACAAAGCTATATTCTTTCCAAATCTACCTCACTGTAGACACACGCACACACACAAACACAGAGGAAAATGAGCCCACCCTTCATTAACAACACCAGCTGCACACACATACAAACGGGGAAAATGGCAGTGGTTCAAATGAGCTCCATTCCCTTGTTGAGATACTGTAGTAGAGGGTACCAGCAGTCCAGCACCATGCTGTTTTTCAAATATAAACACCTCAAACACATTAACACTACCATCGCTCTTTTGGGGCCAGTTAATGTTTTCTTTACTTATTATTATTATTTCTTATTTTTATTGTCATCAGCTATTATAATTGTCATACAACTAAGTAAATGGACACCCAGACCACTGGTCTAGTGGTCCGGGCACCTAGACTCCAATATAGCCTGACAGCTTGTGGTGTGTTCTGATCCCGGTGGCAAAAAATACTACGTAAATAGGGCTAAAGTACTGCTGCTGTTTTTCACATAATAAACACGTCTTAGTCCGTTTTCCTCTGGATATAGTGAGTGCTATGAATAACAAATCATACTGTTCTGGCAAATGTGGCTTAATGACTTCTGGTCGGCAAAGACTACCTGGGAAATCCCTTTATGTGTGAGGCATCCTTGGGGAAAGCTCTGTGACTCACTTGCAAGGCTGCTGAATAAACACAACAGAATTTATGGATGAGTAGCGCTGGAAAAACATCTAGCTTGGAAATTGCTGACAAACAGTTGTAGGGAGACGTTTTATCATGCCTTTGCTAAACCAGCCAACCAGCCACCCACCAGGCAGGCAGAGCAAAACACCCTACAAAGTCTATTGGATCAAGTTGCTGTTCCCCTTTTGGTTGTGTTTAAGGACAGACGAGGGCGAGGCTTCCAACTTTTGGCCTACTTGTTTCCACAAAGCGAGGCGAGAGGAGAGGAGAGGAGAGGAGAGGAGAGGAGTTTATTTGCGCCTGTCAGCTGGGTGTGTGGAGGTGTTTATAACAGAGACAGGTGAATGTGCCATGTGCATCAGCTGTCAAGTGAATTTTGAGCAGCAGTAACGGTTTGTTGAATGCATTGAGAGACTTGTACACCGGCAGGCATGGACATGCGCGCACACACACACACACACACACACACACACACACACACACACACACACACACACACACACACACACACACACACACACACACACACACACACACACACACACACACACACACACACACACACACACACACACACACACACACACACACACACACACACACACACCAAAAACTGTCATTGTTCAATTTCCTACTTAAACCCGATTTGTTCGCCGTACAAAGGAGTCAAGCACCAAAATATCAGACCTATGAGCCTGTATGTCTGATATGTTTGCAACACTGTTGTACGACAGCCCTTCAGACAAACCACCAATCAGAAGCCAGGCTATAATTCATCATGAATTTAACACATTCACCACAAATGACGTCTTAAAGGATCTCAATTTAAACAAGCCATGTGCTTACTTGAGCGTATCCTTTTAGTTGACCGTGTACCAGTGAACTGTACGGTCATGAAACTGTATCTTTTCCTATGCAAACTTCTAATAAATTCTTCAATCAATTCTTCAATCAATCAGTCAATACGTCATTCAAAATCCAAACGGTTCGCCACCAAAGACGTGTTAACACGTCAAGTCCGTGTTTTCAGTGAATCGCTGAAAACACGATCTCCCGCAACCGTGAGTGATCCCAGGACTGCAAATCCCAGAATGCAACCGGAACGGACGTGCACCCCGGTGGTGGTAGGCAGGCACCCTCATCATATATTTTAACTGTGTTTGTTGCACTGTTGTTTTGTCCAGTTGCTTGAGTGTTGAAGGTTTAATGGTCCACAGACTCCACAATGGAAAGAATATCTGTCTGATGAAATGTTGTGAAGCTCGAAATGTCACGTCCATGGTGTTATCTCTTAAAGAAACAAAAATAAACGTTTAAATCTTTGGAGCACGATTCAGTATGCAGACCTTACTTTTCTTTATGGATTCTGAACTCAGCCCGGCACCTGTTTATAGTGAGTGGATGTGCAAGCTTTATTGTTGTTTTCTGACACAATGGAAGAAAACGCCTTTGGAATTTTTCAGTCATCCATATGGTATGTTTGATGTACTGCCTCTACCTTAAAAATGCTCAATAAAATATTGAATCAATCAATCAATAATTCTAACTTCAGACAGATTGCTGCACAAGATATACTGCTACTCCTGTTTCAATTAGCCACACCAACATAAAACAGCTGTAGGCCTATACATGTTTTTTGGTAAAAAGCAGTGTAATAAGCAAAACACAGTATCTTCAATAGGATTAAAATGTATAATGATTCTTTACTGCACCATGAAGACTTACACAAGGTGGATAATTGGCCAAACTTTCCAAACAAAAGCAAGTGTCACAACCAACTGCCGCCTCGGAGGGAAAAAGCCCTCTGCTTTCTGTCTGTGTTGGCAAAGGGGATTAACAGTTCTAGAGAGATAAGCTAAGCAATGTCAGTATCAGGTGTGTTCATGGACGTGTGTGTGTGTGTGTGTGTGTGTGTGTGTGTGTGTGCATGTGTGCGTGTGAACTAATGTCTGCAACTGACAGGAAGAAAAGCAGGCAGAGCAAACACTTTGGTTGTAGTGAGCCCAACATAAGTGTTGAGCTGTTTGAACAAAACCTCTGAATGTAGGGTTATTTCATTTAATAACCTTAATATACCGTAAGAGGGAAAAACTAGTTATAGTGTAGTTAGTATATAATTCTGCCAAATGTTTGCCCCAGAATAGGGAGGCTAGGATTAATTAGATAAATATTTTGTATATATACTGTATATATATTTCCCCATATTATGTATTACATTTTCTATAACAAATGTTATATTTATTTTATTAATAGCAGATAGAAGCTCACAGATAGATCATTATACCAATACATACATTATATATGGTCTATTTTATGTCCATCAAAAAACAATATAGGGACATACATGTTGCAGTTATGGGTGGCAACCGTGGCAAAGGAAAGTGTGGCATCTATCCAACTAATCTTTGGCCTCAATCCGAATATAATCCATCTGGAAATACAGTCTATTAGATGGAGCCTAAACTAACATGTATAGCAGAATACACAATGGAAGAGACTGCGATACCATTACAATACCTACATCTCAAAGAATAGATTTCACCATGTTCAAAACCCTGAGCAGATAAGTATATTTATTGCCGATTGGCTGTCATCTAAAAGTGCACTTTTCTAACTTATTTTCATTATCACAATAATAGTCATATTTTTTTTGTTTTATTTTGTCAACAATACTGGATATCAAACTGCATTCTCCCACGGTGCAGTTGCCATTCACTCGCCACAATACAATCTTCTGTGTGTCCATGCAGGGGTGTTGCACCAAATTCTAGGCCCTGGGTACAAGGATTCACTGCGGGCCCCCCATGAATGTTCTTCATAGGGGGACGGGGTTTAACCCATTTAGAATGGGAATGCATTATTACACGTTATTTTGTGCTTTCATTATTGAAAAATAGCAGATATACAAGCTCACAGCGCGGCACAGAGTGTCGTGCTACGAGCTTATAGATCTGCTATTTTTGAAAAATCGTGAACATTTGTGAAAAACCTATGTTTCTACGTCAGTGGTTCTAAAACCTTTTCATGTGCAGGACCCCCAAAATGATATTGGCCACGGACCCCCATCTCAAAATATTTAGTTCCAGGGACCCCCCAGAAGCAACATTTGAGTTACAAATGTTTGCTTAAAAAAGACACATATTCAAAGATTTGCACACATTTTCACGACTTTTCCAAAAATAGCAGATCTACAAGCTCGCAGCGAGGCACTGTCGCGCTGTGAGCTTGTATCTGCTATTTTTCAATAGCTAAAGTATAAAATTATTATGGCTCCTCCACCTTGGGCCCTAGTTACTCAGTCCCACTTTCCCACCCCCTTGTGACGCCCCTGTGTAAATGCAACATACTGATTGGCGGCGGTCGGTGGTGTTTTCAAGCAGGACATTTATTAACACAACTAAGTACGCTAACATTTTGGTGAACTTTATTGCAACACGATTGCAGGGGACATTTCTACACTGAAAAGTGCAAAGAATGAAGGTGACTCATGTCAAACTGGCCTACTTGTAAAGGTATTCACCTCGTAGAAAATTAACTTCAGTTCACACGCATTCTAATACTCTGTAGTAAACAGAAACTTATTGGCAATGTTTGCTGATGTAAAACCAGTATAATAATCAAATATCCTATCATGACATACCCAAAATAGGGGCACCAGGTTGAAAGTGGCTAAATTCAAATTCTGGGTTCGATTCCCGCCGGGGACGCTGCCGCACTGGGAGCATGTTCTCTCCTCCACGTCATCAGTGCCAATACCCTAGGTGGGGTTGCAACAGGGCCTTTCTGTGTGGAGTTTGCATGTTCTCCCCGTGTACCCTCACAAAAATATGCAGTAATCCTTGTCTCTATAATGCCTTCCCCTGGTAAGCCCGGGTCTCCTGATGGAGAGGAAAGGAACTGGTTGGAATAATGTGTTCTTTTCCTTCCACTCGCTACGTCCAACCGGGGAAACTACAGTGCACCCACCCTGTCAGGTGAAAATGAAGCGGCTTGGACTCCTCATGCATTGAAGGAAGCATGAGGTCAGTCCGTTGCTCTCCCAAAGTTGGCAGAGGGCCCAGGATCATATTAGACCATTGACACTGGGTGATAAAATACAAATTAATGTCATGACTTGGCATGGTCAGATGGATCACGGATAGAGGGTCATTTCTGTCATTGACTTTTACATTTCTGTTTCTGGCTTGTAGGCTTTGAAGTTGCACATGGCAGATATGACACATAGCCAAAATATACAATATATAAGAAATTACTGACATATTTGACAACTTTATACTATAAAAAGAACATTGATAGTGGAAATAGCCGATCTACAAGCTCACAAGCTGAGATTGTAGATCTGCTATTTCAACTATTTTTGAAAATATATTAATATTTTTCAACATGGAAACGATTATGACGATTATGACAAAATAATTGCGATTAAGTCAAATAATTGAGATTAAGTCAAATAATTGCAATTATGTCAAAGAATATCAATTATGTTAAATAATTGCTATTAGACGATGTAATAACTGTGACAGGCCAACTTGCCTGACAGTAGCACAGAGATCCTTGTCCAGATCAACTGTATATGAAAAGGGTTCAGTCAGTTATCTATCTTGGATAACAATCTCATATTGGTAAATGTATGCAAATGTCACTGCCTCTGACAGGTGGACATTTAAACGAGGCAATGGCTCACAACTGGATGCAAAAACAAGGAAAAATGGTTCCATGAACACAAAATAAAGTTTATGAAAATACTTTCAGTCTCTGTATATAAACCCAAAACACTGAACTGAAGAGGGCTTATAAACAAAAATCTTAATTATGAATCGGGAACCCTTCTAATGGTAAAATATGATTTTACAATCACCAAACATTGTAAATATCAACATGCATTTTGTGCATCTTTATCAAGGGTGTCAACATATTGCTATACTGTATGGATGATATCTTTTTTGTAGGCCAAACAACCCCAGACATTATCTCCAATTTCTTTTTTTTTTTGCATTGGGCTTTGGATGAAAGAAAATAAGCTCTGTAGCAAACAAAGGCTTATGATATTCAGACATTTCAACAAGATAATCCCCACTAATCACACATGATTTTTGAACCACACAAGCAATTAACGCGTGTGTGTGTAAAATGGTATAGAACAGCTTAAAAATGTTCAGTTGATTGCAGGTGTACATTTATTTTGTAGAATATGTGAAATTATGTGAAAATTATGTAAAAAAAAAAAAAAAAAGAAAAAAAAAAAGAAAAGCATTGAAAACCAGGTGATGTGCATCTTTACGGACCCATTTCTAGGGTTCAGGACTACATGTAAAACCTTAATTTTGGAGGTACTGTAACAATAACTATGAAACTCATAAAAACAATAATAGCAATCCGTATTTATGCCCATCCTTTAGGTGGGCATAAATACGAATGGGAGATGTAGTGCCAAGACATCAATTCAACCAGTTTTTGAGCGGTGGTCACAACGCTCCTATACGTGGCCGTGTGTGTGGGTCTCCGTCCGTCCGTGTCTGTCTGTATGTAGCCTAAACTTCGGCGCGTAACTAGTGCCGCACCATTTACGCCACTCGCGCAATATATACATCAAAATGTGCGGCTCGGCCGGGAATGGTGTGCTATATTACCTTTCGTTCCGATCCGCCTTACCATGCCGACGTAATCGGCAAAAAACTACGCTTAATTGTCCCCATTGACTTATAATGGGACAATGCAAGAAATCACTTTCAAGTATTTTTCTCTCGTAAACCATAGGAGCTACAGTTTCAAACCTCGGAGAGGAGATTCATAATGATTTTAAGAATGAATCGAAAAATAATTACATCACTCGGCCTCATGGTGGCGCTGTAACGGCCCACTTTACGTTTTGCCCCGTAACTCTTGAACCGTAGATCGGAAAATTAAAATTCTTTTTTCCCTGGATTCCTTGGGTCAAGACGCATCTCCCCATATAGGTCATGCCCTTTTGCGCCAGGATAGATTTTCCGCCATCTTGAATTTTCTCCAAAACACACTTTTTGCTCCTTTTCCTACATATTTTCTTCAAATGTCACAAAGATCGCTACACATGATCTATGAGGTGGGTAAACCACCGCTCAGTTCACACGTGTGTGATTTTTTCATCAAGCATATCCAATTAATTTGAAATGAAATCCTTGAACATCACACCTCAAATCAAGTTTGCAACATAACATAAATATACTGTTTCCTTGTTGTTCTGCTGTAACCTTGGAGAAAAGGTTATGACCTTTTCCAACAAAACATAAAAAAGACAGTGTTTCTTTTAAGTGTTTCTTGTAAAAGTAGACATATATGTTATAGATAGATAGCGCATTGTTTACATTGGAATATCACCAAAGCCCCTGTGGCATCCTTTCGCATTTGGGCCTAAAAGGGCGTATGTGTCTGGGCCTAAGTGGGCCTAAGTGTTTGGGCCTAAGTGGGCCTAAGTGTTTGGGCCTACTGTAAGTGCCGCTATCATAGCAGGTCATTCAGTAATGATCTATGCGGCACAGTGGCAACAATGGGCTCTGACGCTCCACACGGGGAGGTGTGTCATCCAGCATTGAAATTCCCTGGTGAGGCTGAGCTATTCATTATCAAGGAACGTAAGCCTGATTCGTACATAGTTGCGCGCTGGTGTCACTGACCAAAAAAACAAAAACAAACAACAGATCGGATATTTTTTGGTGTGTGACACCCGAGCGCACCAGGCTTAAGAGTGGGAGGATCCCTCCCCAAGTGCACTGCCTGCCCACTCAGCTGCAGCGTGGGCTACAAACTGCACCGGCAGTTAAACATTATGCAACCACTAGGCTTTTGTGTACGGCGGAAATGTAACCATGGCAACAGGATTCACTGCTTGAGAAGAGGAACCAGCACTGGTTGGAGGGAGGGAAGGAGAGTGCAGTGGATAATACGGGGTGGATGTCTGGTGTGTGTGTGTGTGTGTGTGTGTGTGTGTGTGTGTGTGTGTGTGTGTGTGTGTGTGTGTGTGTGTGTCTGCCTGTCTGGTGGGTGGAAACTGTGTGTGTGTGTGTGTGTGTGTGTGTGTGTGAGGGGGGGGGTCCATTTGATTACACTTCCTGAGTATTTCCTCACACTTCACAGTAAACAGCACGGATATATTCTGTCCTGATCTGAAAACACTATGAAGTATTCATGACAAGCTAAACAATGCAACGGATTAATGGTCTAAAATACAAGTGGCACTCTGACACCTCTTCTATGACATTTATTTTTAAAATAAAAAAATAAATAGCATTTTAAGGAACCAGGCGTTTTCCATGCCCGACAACCGAGACAGTTTGAAACGACCGACTGTTTCGCAAACAGTGAGTTGGGACCCATTTGTGGGAATTTTTATGGATCACGACTCGAGTAAAAATCCCACTTTCTTTTCCTACATTAATATACAGTATATATATATATATATATATATATATATATGGGTTAGGGTTTGTGTGTGTGTGTGTGTGTATATATATATATATATATATATATATATATATATATATATATATATATATATATATATACACACACACACACACACACACACACACACACACACACACACACACACACACACACACACACACACACACACACACACACACACACACACACACACACACACACACACACATATATTAAGTTTGTATTATTATTATTATTATTATTAATACATTTTAAACTAAGAAAATCCATAAATATATATATTAAAAAAAAGATAATTAAGAAGTAGTGAAAACAGCCGATCTACAAGCTCCCAACGCTGCGACGAGTTGGGAGCTTGTAGATCTGCTATTTTCACTAGTTTGGTTTCCGGGCAAACGTGTAATCTCCCTTTCGGGCCTCGACCTGAAAAGCTTGGGAACCACTGGTTTAAAAGGTCAAGTGCAATAATATACTAAGCCATATATAAAACCTATATAAATGTAGCATTGCTCATCTGCTTACACATGGTCAACCCCGGTTTTCATTATCACAAGCCAAGCAGACTCAAACACACAGCCTTAGGACAGAATCTGCAACCATGCGCATCCCACGCCCCTCTGCATCAGTTTGTAGAAACAAAGATTTCACAATAAGACAATCTGTGGGTGTGCCCGCCCACCCATCACTTTAGCGAGCCCACCCAAAAGGTCTTAACATTTTGCAATGATGTTTAGCCAACAATGACTCAATTAATCAGGTAATGACAGTAATTATTATAATGACTTTGGAGAAATCATAAACAAACCTGGTCTACTATGATACATGGTCAATACTGTGAATAGAGAATGACATCAAACGACATTGGCCAATGTGCCTCAAAATACAGTATATAGCTCCATCTGACTGGAACAACCTATCTCGTCTTTTACACATCTCCTTTTACTTACATTGTGCTCTTGCTTCTAATAGTTTTTGAGAATTGTACTTGACATAATTATGGAAATGTATTCTCTAATGTGCAGGTGCGTACAGCATGTCTCATTTTAAAGCTTTGAATGATGCATTTTGGAGGTTATCAGGGGGCATGGGAGCGGCTAGGGCTGAGAGAGCTTTTATCTGTGTTTGCATGGATGTATGTGTGTGGTATTGTTCCGTGTATTGTATTTTCCGTTAAGGTCCCCCTCGAAAGAGCTTGATTCATGATCTCAAGGGGTTTATCCTTCTAGAAAACACATACTGTACGTGCATTGACACCAGTAGAGGAAAGATCCGCTGCTGTGTCTATGAGCTACAGCAGCCAGTGACACACTCATGACTGGAAGAGAAAGCCACAATAAGAGCAGGTATCCAGTGTTTGCACTTGTCTGTACTCACAGTGAAAAGCCATTCAGCATGTCACTGGAATGTCACTCACCTCCCCCCGCGTAAAGGCAACAGTGGACACATTGTAACAGGAGGCAAGAGGTATAACGAACCAAACTCTCAGGAAAAGCTTAAATTCAGCATCTAGACATTCTAGAGCAGTTCTCCATTACAATCTTCAGCTTAGTGATAAGAGAAAATATGCCATCTGGTGAACACAAGGTTGTGAGCTGCCGCTGCTCTATCAGACCATGGGAACAGCCAGCCTTACAGTGACTTATCCTTAAAGAGAATTAGACGCTGCTGCAACAACTGAGGAAGACGTGTGGAGTGTGGAACAATACATGATGGATGAGTTACAGAATGGATGTAGGATGAGAAAGTACAGTACAATGATGCCATCTATTCTTAGAATGTACATTACCAATAATCTCTCTGTAGTGCATACATTTCATTGGTAAAATGCATGACTCAGGTTTGAGGCAGACATTGGGTTGTGCTGTGTAAACTGGTTCAGTCAGAACTGGTTTTGGTAGAGTAAGAGTTATCTAAAAAGTTGTTTAACACTGACAGACACCTGGCACAAAGTGAGGCAGTCAAAAGAGGAGAGAGTTGAAGAGATATAGAGAGAAAGAGAAAGGATTTGTTTAAGCTAATTTGGATACTTAATCATTAGTCTGGTGTCCCTATTTGGGCCATGCCATTATAGCTGAACTACGTTTGTTTAGACACTGTTGTATAAAATGTAGTGTTCATTTTATGGGGGGAAAATAATTATGGAGATAGACAGCGACGATATCAGACACAAACAGAAGCACAAGCTGTGCAAGACTCAAGAGACAAGACGGTGGTAGCTGTCAGCAAGGCTAGTGGTGGTTGTGGTGGTGGTGGGCATCAGCTGGTCCATCTGTCATCTTCTGCTTTATTTTCTCTCGCTGTGTTCTTAGCCTGGGCCCCCATATGTGTGCTGAAACTGACATTCAGCTGGTTTCGAGGTGGTTAACTCTGTCATCGCGACCGCACTCACCGCAGTGGGTGCTGGAAGGCGCACGGACTGGTTTTGTAGGTTTTGAAAAAAACATTAGCGACAAATTGACACTCAACCCTCTGTCTCTGCTGTCAGTGCCTCTGAGATGACAGTTGAATAGGCGAGGGAGGACCTTTCAGACACACCATTCCAGTGCTTACGTAACCTTAACCCTAACGCTAACCCTCACTTAAAATAAACCTGTGCAAGGACTGGGCGATATGACTTCAGGGCAATATATATTCAGGTCTAATTAATTAATTAACAGACACACTATGCATGCATGTAACACATGCAAAAAAGCAGTCCATCTGTAACAAGGTGTGGTTATTTCAATAAAACCTACCTAACCCTTCTATGTGTACTGTGCAGTGTGCACTGTGCATAACCCAGTACGCAAATAGCGCCATCTTGGATATGGCGCAATGCATTCCGGGTATTCGCAAAGGTCTCTGGGATTGTTTGGGTCCATGCGCATCCAACGCTAGGGGCGCATCTCAGAGCCGCAATTGGGTTTGATGATAGTCTTGGAGGATGACGGACGCAGATGATCAATATAGTAATTTAAATGTTCCTCATCTAAGACGCTATCTATTAGACCGTGACATTGTTGTGTCAAATGCATTAAAGAAGGATTTAGTTGCCTGTTGCCGTGCAGCATGTATTTTAAAACTGCAACCACCAAAACAATACGCTACAGATTACAGAAATAGAGGACCAGAGGAGGTCCAAACTAATTTTAGATGGGGGTATAATTTGTCTTCCCGATCCTGATACCCTCCGAAACGGCTGGGAAGACGTCATGCTATCCACAGTTGTTACAAAGTGCTATAGAAGTAAGTCTAATAGTCCGTTATTGTCTCCAGGTTGGCAGAGGTAGCGCCCAGGATTACATTAGATAATATAATTAATTGACACCGAACATGGGTAACATCGTGGGATAAAAACAAACAAACAAATAAATATTAAGTCTATTAATAAGAAGCAAATCACGTTTGCTGCAATAAATTGGCATATATGCCATTGACTGTTAAAATATTGAATTGGCTCTTAATTATAAAGACCACCGGCTATATGTGGCCGCCTGGTCAAATGCTGTTATTAGGCTATTTTATAATTTAAGCCTATTATTGTTATTATTATTATTATTTCGAAAGTAGAACAACCATTAAAAATTCATAATCATTTAAAGTTTGTATCGTGCTCGGACTCTCTGTCCTGACAGCTTGCTGCTGCTGCTGTTATAGATCAGCCTATTTGTCGTATGATGGTGTTGCGCGCTGAAAATATCAGAGCTACAGGCTCACAACACGTCTCAACTCGCCAGGTTGAGAGCTTGTATATCTGCCATTTAGATATGCAGAAACACCGTCGTACGGCGAAGGCTCGAAGCACATTTTCTCCAATTTATCAGCGCGGTGTACGGGACTACTTGGTTCGCTTGGAGTCGGGGTTTAGGTTTACTGTTATGACAAACAGAACCGGGCGTGATCTGAACCGGACCCGGTTGAGGATAATAAAACAGGGATACAAACGTCTATGGGTCGTGGAATCAGTGCCACTTGGATACGAGCAAGAACAGTGACTGTCTGATCACAGCAATGGATGGATTAAGTGCCAAGAAAAGTGGTGAAAGTTGGTGACGATGCAGGCAAGTTGCTTGCGCCATCATGACATGATAACATTAACAAAACAAAACAAGTTTGCATATTAAGGTTGAATGAGATGTAAAAGCCCAAATCATATGAATTGGTAGGCTACTGTGCGACCGCATCGCGCAAGCAGTTCCCTTGCGCCCACTTTATTCATTTTATTTTTTGGCAAGCCCTCTGAGTCTGCACGAGTAGATTAATATAGACATTATTTTGTTAATTATAAAAACAGTAACAGATTGCATCTGTGATAAAGTGGAAGAAGTGCAGCGCTATAACATAAAACAGTTTAATAATCGGCACGTAGAGAGCAAAGACGCGTACACTCAAAGCTTATCCCAAGCAGCTGAGACGCTCATGGACCCATTTACTCCCAGATAGCTTTGCGCTTACCCCCAATGCAACGCGAAATATCCAAGATGGCGGTATTTGCGAACTGGGTTATGCATGGATATGCTATTCATTATCTGGGTTAGGCAGGCAGTGGACCTAAAGCAGAAAAAACATTCATATTGAGTAATATTGTGAGTAATATCGATATCGAGGTATTCAACAACGTTAACGAATATCAAAGGTTTTCCTAATATCGCCCAGCCTTACTTCAAATAATTATCAAAACCTTTGCCTTGATTACCATTGACTAAAGGTTTTTTTTTTAATATAGTGAAAATAGGATATCTACACGCTTACAAGGCATCACATGGCAATGCGCTATGAGCTTGTAGATCTGCTATTTTCATATTTCCAACACCGGCCATCATACACCCAAGTATAATACAGAGTCAAGTGGTTAATTAGACTAATTGGATTTTCAACAATTGTAAGTAATAAACAAATAAATTAATCATTAATTAACATAGCCTACATGATTAATATTGCTTAGGTTATTGGTTATAAATATCAGTTTGACATTAAACAAAGTAAACTCAACCAAGCCTAAGATGTTGCCTTCGAGTTCAAATCAGATATACAACAATGATCGTTCTGGAAATGAACAACAGAACAGCTCAGGAGACTGAATGAGGGTTAAGGACATCGCAAGTGGCGTGTGCAAAATAAAGTATTTAGTTGGCCTCTGGAGTATATTTCTCTCTGGACTTCTGCAGTATGTGGCTGATTATTCACAAACCTAGCCTAGCTTAAATCAATCATGATTTTTAAGTCCTCGTCACGGACAGAAAATATATTATTGCACTGTGTGTTCTGTTTATGTGTCCAAGTATAATAGGTATTGTGGTGACTCAACAGTGAGCTGATGTTTTGACAATTGTGGTTTGTAGGGGTGAAGATCGGATTCTGGACACACTCAGCATAACTATGCAGAGTATGCAGGGTGACACGTGATGACCTAGCAAGAGAAAGGGACGAGGGAAACTTGGCTCTCCTCTTGCTATCACAGCCTCTCAGTTTGCATGCTTGACTGACCACAGTTCTCTCCTCATTGACCACAATGGCTCGTCAGCAGTACACACACCCCCCACCCTCAAAACATACACGCGCGCACACGCACACACTCCTGCTATTCACCCGCTAACACAGTTGGCAGGATTCCAATATATCCTCCATTGACTGTGCAGATTAATTCTGGAAATCATACTCCTTGAGGATTCCCTTAATGGAGGTACATTTTGGTTTCTGTTTTTTTTTCATACTTTCTAGCAAACTGCAACAAGAGGAGTCTGTTTGGTTTTGTGCCATCAAAAGTAGGGCTGTCACAATTATTACATAATCGTCTAATCGTGATTATTTGACATTATCGCAATTATTTTGTCATAATCGTCATAATCGTGAATGTTGAGAAATGTCAGAAATAGTGGAAATAGCAGATCTACAAGCTCACAACGTGCCGCGATGCGACGCGTTGTGAGCTTGTAGATCGCTATTTCCACTATCAATGTTATTTTTTAAGTAGTAAGTTGTCAAATATGTCAGTAATTTCTTCATGTATTTAGGTTTTGTGTCATATCTGCCATGTGCAACTTCAAAGCCTAAAAGCCAAACAGAAATGTAATTGTCAATGACAAAAAACAATTAATTCGTTAATCGCCAATTATTTGAGTGACAATTAATCGTCATGTAAAATGTCATATCGTGACAGCCCTAATCAAAAGGCTTAAGGCATCCAGACTTAAAGACAGACTAAACGCAGAAAGACCAGATAACACAGACCACAAGAAAGACATTCTAGCTCAAAAACTAAATTGTGTTCTAAAAAGGATTCACACTTTGTCATATCCCAAAAATAAGCTATAGATTGTAGATTGTCTATTTTCGGCAAGCAAGATGCAACACCGTCATATGATAGATTATAGATAATGCATTAATTAGGTGGCCAGGTGAACATAACGTTGCCTCCCTGTCACTACTGTTTTGAATTGGCTGCCTGGTTGCGTTCCTGGCACGTACAGTCCACTCTCAGATTCGTGAGGATCCAAAACGTCCCCCACGCTTACACGCTTACCCCCCCCCCCCCCCTCTAAAAGGGTTATGCAGTAAAAAGTGTAAGGGAGTCTTCATTTCCCGGCTTGTATAAGGAAGTGTGTTACTGTGCAGTAACTAAGTAATCACATAACCACAAACAGCATACAAAAAACGAAGCAGACAACAATAAGAAATAGTATTGCTAAGGCTGGGGCTCCACCAAAAAGACGGCGTTGTGCCAGTCTCCGGTATGATGTGGGCTAGGCTGTCTCTCCTGGGGGGAGGCACTGGGTCCAGGTCCACACAGTCCTCTGCATGGCCCCCAACACCAGTGGGATGTAGGTCACCAGCTGCAAAGTGGTCTTGGAGTTTGAGTGTGACCAAAACTAATTATCAGTATTTGAAATGTTAGCATTGTGATGTTTTCTATGGTCTCTAAAACTCTATTCGGAGATTTTGGACAGTTTTTTCCCCCGTTTACACCACATCTCTTCGCTTGTAGATCATCTTATTTTGGGCGAATGTTCACCCCAGGGGATGCTGGGGTATAAGTGGTTAAGAAGAGAAGATGGTCTGTAAAAAGCTCCTACAGGTCTTGGAAAAGAAAAGCCACAGTTCCACTTTGGCTTTCGTCCCCTCCTGTGATCCTCTGGCTAATGGCTACATGACACTATACCAAGTCTAGGACCCACTCAAGACAACGTAATGCAAAGGGTTTCCCTGAAAGAGGTGCCTCAAGCCAGTGGCATCACCGATTAAGGTCGCTTGGAATCCAATGCTTAAGTGTCCTTTGATGATTTCCTCTGATCCTCGAACCTAAAGTGGGCACTTTCAGGCGTTCTGTGAAGCACTTCGATGCCGACAGTGTTTTGCCTTTTTGCTTATTACAGTAAAGGAGACCAGCTTTACAGAGAAACATGCACATTTGTCAAAGCAGCTCCACAGGAGGTAATAGAGGAATGCCTAATTTGTTGGCATAACAGCCATTATGACTGTCTTCTACCCTGACTGTCAGCATTGGCGTCTGTGTCACTCTGCAAGAATTTAAAGACCAGGGAGGTTATCCCACATCTGCACTCCTCAAACAAGCTGGAGACAGATAAGCCTTAGTGTGAGAAGTAAAAGGTCAAGGCCTTATGAATGAACCACTGAGGCTAATGCGAAGGCATAACATAGTAGTTAACCTTGAACTCTATGGAACTTGCATCAAATACACTGATCTTTATGACTGCAAAACATCAACAACGACAACAAGACCTCTGTGTGTTTCAGAGGCGTTTTAGGAACAGGGGTTGGCTGCTTAGTTAACCACTTACGGTTGACCGGAGTCCCTCGGGGCGCTATACAAGTGTATTCTGCTTTCAGTCATTGTGGGGAAAGCTTTGACTGAAAATAGCCGATCGACAAGTTCACAACATGTTATAACATGACGTGTTGTGACCTTGTCAATCTGCAATTTTAAATGAAAGCTTTCACCACAATATGGATGCTAGTAGTAGGGTTTAAGTGGTTAAACCAGGTTTTGGTGAAATCAAGCATTCCAAAGCAGACTTGGCGTCAGTGAGAGGCTTAACTCACCGCCGTTTGGGTAATTTCCCATTCTGCCAAACCAAATGGGCTTCATTCCAATTCCAGACAAGAGTCAAGACTGGAAATGGACTACAGTCAGATCAAAAGGCTCCCTTTCTAACGAATTACAGAGCAGGTCACACCGCTGTAATCTAGCCAATGATCACATAGGCTCACTGACTTTCATCATCAACAGTCAGGTCCCTTGATCAACCGCACCTATTTTTGTATACAGGTGAGTATCAACTTTAGAATCAACACTATACCAACATTGAAAGGGAAAGACATTTACTATATGTTGCAAAACATTTACTCTGAGCAGCATCAATTTATTTTTGTTCAATTTAAGCTGACATCCAGCAATGTCACTGGTTGAGCATTTTGACAGCAACATAGCCACATGGTTAGGGTTAGTTGCATGTGTCTGAAACATGTGCCAAATTATCATTGAACTAGTGTTGAACTTACATCAAACCCCTCCCTATAGTGTGCAACAGGAGAGTCCAAAAATATTCAGTTTCAAAGCTACAGTATATCTACACAAGACAAAAAGGGATATCCCTATGGACCGGGGGAGATATTAGACTTTTAAGTCATCAGGCTGAGGCTGTGAGCCACTCTGCTGCATGTGCATTTGACAAATAGTTCTTACATGTGGCAAATCCCATTTACACCATTTACAGAACATAGTTGGTGAGATGAACAAGGCAATGTGCTTGACAGATGACATGTAGGCTACGATGCATAAGGCAAGTCATGCCGTGAGAGCAGAACCACAGAATCTGATGTTAATTTAATCCTGTGAGTGTTAAAATTCAATCTGACTGACTGAGGAAGACATTGAACTTGTGTTGTACTTGTGTTGCACTACATGCATCCCTTGCCCATACTGTGCAACAGGAGAGTATTAAAAAAATATATTCAAAAAATATATATATTCAAATTCAATAGATTTTCTTATATCAACATCAGGTTCTCTTTTCTGCATGTTCCTCAGTCACATCGGTCACCTGCATGTCCTCTCAACACATTAGGGATGGGATGATATGAACATTTCATGTCATGATTATTGTGGTCAAAGCAATTGCGATTTATGATATTATCGCAATAATCAAAATATCCCCAACATACATTATCCTGGGTTGGAACAATTGCCAAAAACTAGCTGATCTACAGTACAAGCTCACAAAGAGATTTGGTAGAGACAGGGTGAAAAAAAAAAAGACTGTATCAAGTACGTTATTTACAGGTCCATTTTACCAATAGAGGGTTTAAGTTGTACCAGGTACCAGAAATAGAAGGTGAACTGATCCTCTTGGCTGGCAGATCCATCTTCAGCATCCTTCACCCAATACCTCTCATCCCCCCTCCGCAAATGTCAAAACCAATTCTCAACCTCAACTCTCTCCCATTTAAGTCGTAATCTCTAGTATGCCACACCTCTGTCAAGAAGATTATAATTTTCCACCCCTGTCTACCAAGACATCTCCAAAAGTTACAAATGGATTGCCATGAAATGTGCTGTGCTCTTTCATGGTCCCAAGAGGAAGAAAAGTATTGATTTTAGTGACGCTGTCGCTGTGACCTTTTGTCTAGCACCACCATCAGACCAAAATTTCCATTTTGAATTAAGTGTATCTCCTAAATCCTTAGTCGTACAAAAACATGAACATTCATAGGCCTGAGCGATGTATCAGAAACATATTGATTTTGGTGAACCCATGACCTTTCCTCTAGTTCCAAAGTCAGACCAAGCACTCAAATGAGCAAACTGGGGAGGTTTTAGGCTTTATTGGTTAACAATGCTTTAAAAGCTATGAGAAATAGCTGAGAGAGGATGATTGTTTGGTCTCTCCAATCTTGATTGATTGACTGATGCAGAATTGACTGATGCAGAACAATTTACAATTAGACCGTCACTAAACTGAAAACAATGCTATCTATATGAGCCGTTCAAAAAACACTTATCATAATTAGCGTTCCCTTATTATGGCAGAGTGGGACAACACAAGCAAGAATCTCTAGTCTACTCCTGAGCAAGAGCGCAGTGGGCAATCGACCCAGACTGGAGCAAGTTCCAAACAAGACCTATCGCACTCACGTAGCCATCTACTTTGCTTCCAGGCAGTAATTCAATACCATTAGACACGGCTCCCCAACCTCCTCCATTACCTGTGCAGCTGAATGCAGCCGCTACCAAATTCAGCTGTGCCCCTTAGCGCAGAAAGTTGCGTGCAGAACTGAGAAGTAGCATAGCAAGCCCCGGAGCCCCCAGAGAATAGAACACAATTGGTTGACTATCACAGGCATGGAGTACATGCCTTCATATCAGAGAGGCTTTCTGGAGTCCCATTTCCATGTTTGCAGCAGTCATTTGAGAAGCAGCTCACTTCTTCCATTGCATGATGCCACCATAGGGTAAAACACATTGCATAATGCCAACATACACTGGTGGCACATTATTATCCTACAAAATAGCAATAGTTTCAGCAAAATGGTTTCATTTCAGACAGCAAATACCGGTAGTCACTTTGAATTTTCACACAGGGTTAAATTAACATTCTGTATTTTACATTTTAAGCTTGCCTTATGCATTGTAGCCTAAGCCTACATATCATCTGTCAAGCACATTGCCTTGTTCATCTCAGCAATCATTGATGCTGTAGGCTATTAACTTCTTTTTCTGGGGACCACCTCCTGGAACTCTCTTAGGGACACCTGGGGGTCCCTGGACCACACTTTAAGAACAACTGCAAAAACCAACACTAATGACACATGCAGACTGCACAAGCAAATGTATTTGTGTAAATGTGTGTGGTTGTGTGTGTGTGTGTGTGTGAGAGAGAGAGAGAGAGAGAGAGAGAGAGAGAGAGAGAGAGAGAGAATGTGTGTGCCTTCCTCCATGTGCAAGTGTTGATGACCCATGCATGTTTACTCGTGTGTAAGCAAATGTGTGTGTCTATGAATGAATGCTTCCATGTAAATAATGTGTGTGTGTGTGTGTGTGTGTGTGTGTGTGTGTGTGTGTGTGTGTGTGTGTGTGTGTGTGTGTGTGTGTGTGTGTGTGCACGCGTGTGAGTGCGCGTGTGTGAGCTGTGAGTGAGTGTAGGCATTTGTTAAATGAACTGCATCCAAAATCCTTTTGCATACATTGAGGGCACTGACATTATATACCATGGCAAGGACCATATTTACATTTCACATAAAACACTTCTGAATTAAAGAGTCATCATCATTAGTCTTCACAAATAATGAGTTAGTTCATATGGCACTCAGTAGCCGTTTAACCGGTGACAAAGGCATTGTGCTCATACTGTCCACTGTCATTGTGTGGAAATGTTACCCTGTTATATAGGCTTAAAGCCCAGTTAGTCTAGGCCACCTCCGAACCCTGTGGTTCCAGCTATCCATCCACCACTATCAATCATTTTGATTGATAGGTACCAAATAGACTCTTAAAGGTTTGTAACTCTGACATTGTACAAATGTGCCTCTTTTGTGCACTCTGCGTTATGGGGGACAGTGGTCAAATATAATGCATACCAAACTGGTTGTCCTTCATGAAATAAAACATACTTTTAAGAACCGCTGAGTTTCAATGCAAAACTTACCTCCCGAGCTCATTTCCAATTTCGTAAAATTCCTCAACATTTTGCTGGTTGAAAATGGTCATATTGTCCTGCTCCAGGGGGGACGCTTCCTTCCAAACCCACGACCGCTCCTCTCCTCCTCACAACAGCACCATCCCTGTCAGCCCCTGGACAGGTTACTGACAGCCTTCCTCATACTTGGGAGCTTTCAGACGAAAACAAGGGGGGAGGGATGCAGATAGAACCATCATTTAGAACACAACTCTCTACTGATATAGCATTAGGATCCACCACTTCAACAAAAGAGCGGTGAACCTTTTGGCTATACGTCACGACTCCTATAATTGATTTTCTCTGTTCTGCTCTCTCTCCCTCAGTCTCTCTCCTCTGCTTTACAAAGAGAGAGGTTATGTTACATGCCATGTACTTCTGCCTGTCTGCTCTTATTTAAAAAGATGTGACCATTAAGCACGTCAGATCAGTGTCGCTGCATAAATGTTGGTAATGGATCGCGGTTCCCTGAAAAGCCTCACGTAGTCTAAAGAACAGAACACGGGATTTGGCAACACAACACTACAACTCCTTGTATTCCAGTAAAGAAAATGAGTGCTCGATCGTTCGTGGATCTTTTGCGCAGCAGCGCAGGTGTCTATCAAATGATAGCCATATATCTAAACTGTATTTCTTCTTCTTTTCTAACTCTCAGCCGCCCAACAACCAAATGCCCACATTTGTTATCAAAGCACTGGCTTTAAAACAATGTTTTAAAAGCGGACTCGATCGCCCCTTCCTTGCATGGGTATATCTTCCCCTGTAGAACCGTGATAGCCTGATAGGCAGCCCAACGTTATCACATTTGGTCGGGGAAACTGCAACAATGTCTGAATATTAATAAAGTAGACTATCTTACATACATGGTGACGTTGTCTTCTATCCCGCTCCAAATAAATCCGCGATTGCATGCGCTTGGAGAGGCGTAGGTTCCCTAGTTTTGATCACGGAAGACAACGTTGCCGTGTGAACGGGGAGCAATGTAACAATGTAGCCCAGTGGTGTGTCTGTCTGTCTGGAGGCTGGAAGACTACAATGTGGCCACCGTTTCAACCACAGGGGGGCAGCAGAGCTTTCACTTTTCTGAAGCCAGGGATTTGCATTTGCTCACCTTTCACCTTTATATCACTATGATAAGTTGACCCTATTAGTCTGGACAGTTGAAACAAGGATTTTCAGTTTTTTTCTTTGCGTAGGTTTGCAGTTTGGCTTTGTTATGATGGACGTCTTAGAACGGGTGGAGGAGGTGGTGTTGGCAGCACAGGAGTTGCCCAACATTGCCAGAAATATGAGGGAGATGGTGGAGTTGGCCAACGCTAGGGCTGTGGCTTTGACTGATGCCCAGGCCACAGCTGTGAATGCCACGTTCCAATGTGTCATTTGCAGAGGTTTGTTGCGACCGTAGGTCGCAGTTACTTGTACTCCAGGGGCGTGCACAGACATTTTGAGGGGGGGGGTGCTCAAGTGGAAAAAAAAGGCACCTTGTGCAGCGCGTGGAACCGTCGACTGCCAGTAGTTAGGGATGGGAAGTGTTGCATTGGTGATTCAATGTTTGGGGGACGTGAATTGAATGATGTCACGTGGACAGCGCTTACACATACATTACAGGAGTTAACAGGTACAGACAATGGTCTATTGATATGCATACATGCCCTGCTGTGACATATCCAGGCTATATCTATTGATATGCATGCATCAATTAAATGTGTATTTGGCTGCGGATCCCCATCTCAAAATATTTTGTTCCAGGGACCCCCAGAAGCAAAGACTTTAGTTAATTTGGGTCTTGCCTCAAGCTAGATGCAGAATAGATACATGCTGTTTTGATTACAGATAGCCTACACATGTGGCAAGATTCCAGAGCATTTTGGGGCATAAATATATTAGAACCTTTTAATCCAGAATTGACCAATGTCACCATGGTCCATGCACACTGCACAAAACAACAAAACAAACACTGTACAAAAACATGGGGTCTGTCTGGGGGGGGGGGGGGGGGGGGGGTCTCAGATGAGTAAAGACCCCATCCAAAAGTAAACAGGTTATTCTGTCTGCTTTCAAATTGTAGTAAATGAACTCAGGTTGTTTTAAAACCTACAAAACAACTCTAATATTATGAAAATCGGACATTAACTGGCTGGTGTACTGTTCTGGGAGGTCCCAAAATAGATAACCCCCAGGGGCGGGGGTCTTAACATTTTACACCCATCATTTACTCATTTGAGTCCTTGACCCAGAACACATAGGATTGGCATGTTTAATTACGTTTCTAGGTTGTCTAGAAGCCAAGATAGCACAAATTATGTATTTTATGTCGGCCATTTTGCATTTGGATTTTTGGATTCCCCATGCTCTGAAGATTCCAAAAATGTATAGTTTTACTAATCTCCAAAACTTTTGAACAAAAGTACACAGTGAACCTGACTAAAAAAGGGCACTTTCATCCAGGAAGGCAAAAGGGCAGGTGCTCTGGCACCCCCTAGTGTCTACCTGTGCACGTCCCTCCTATACTATCCAAACCTCCACCGGCTGTCCGTCAGTCCGTCAGTCAGTCAGTCCGTCAGTCAGTCAGTCTGTCACACGTCACACTTTTGCCCTGCTCATATCTCCGCAACCGTTGCCCCGATCCATGCCAGATTTTGCACACACACTCCTTGCCTGCCAAACTACAACCTCCAAGGACCCCCGGAGCTCCAGGGACCAAGTCCCTGGGGGACCCCCCACCCCAGGTGTAAAAAATGACCAAATGTGCAAAAATGACCAAATGACCACCCCAACGGGGCTGCTCACGGGGAATTCCCGGGGACCACCGACTCCTGGTGCTCCAGAACGGATGCAAAAGTGGTGGCGCCCCCAGTGGAGGACCCCCTCCACTGCAGCTCACATAAAATGCCTTAACTCGGGCTAGGAGCGACCGGGAGAGCCGGGGCCGGTACCTATTTGTCCGCCTCGGCGGCGCGGAGACCCCACCCCTCATTTCTCACATGGCCCTCTTCTAGCGCCACCATGAGGCCGATTCTTGCAAAACACATTTTTGGACACTGCTCCTACAATTTTTGCCCTAAAATCACGCAAATCGGTACACAGTATGTCTACACTCATGTCATCAACTTGGATCTGTCCCATATAGCGCCACCTTCAGGCCGATTTTTTAAAACACATTTTTGGACACTGCTCCTACAATCTTTGCCCTAAAATCACGCAAATCACTACACAGTATGTCTACACTCATGTCATCAACATGGATCTGCAAATCGCTACACAGTATGTCTACACTCATGTCATCAACATGGATCTGTCCCATATTGCGGCACCTCTCACAGTCATGTAATCAAAACGCATCTGTCCCATCTAGCGCCACCATCAGGACTATTTTGGAAAAACACATTTTTGGTGTAATTAGGTCGCTTATCTCCCGATCTCCCGATTAGGGAGTCTTACTGGTAGCCTACATTAAGTTTATCTCTTGGAGGTTTCTTTTCTTGCAACAGTAGGCCTATTTGGTTTTAAAACACTTATGTATTTGACAAGTACCAGCTCAGTCATCTTGTGAATCTAGTGTCGGCCCTGAGACCCTGCTTTCCTTTAGGTTTTTCATGTGGTTAACAAAACTATTCTGATTATTTCTGTCTTACAGATGCCATGACTGGCATTGTGGTGGCACCATGCTGCAGGAGTCTGGTGGGGTGTGCCACCTGCATTGCAGAATGGGTGCAAGGCTCTCCAAACTGCCCGAAATTCCACAACGGTGGTTTCGGGAGTGTCACTTCAACTTAAGCGGCATGGTGGAGGAGCTGATGGCAGTCATGGGCGAGCTTCTGCAAGAGTAAAAACACGCCACCTCTATTCTACCTATGAGGGCAGATTCTGTCAATGCATTTCAATGGGAATAGTGTTTGTTTTGGAAGAAATATGCAAATGGAAGCAAACTGATTCATTCCCATTGAAATGCATTGTCAAAATCTGCCCTTATAGGCAGAAAAAATGCCCTTTAGGTTGGGTTTTTGTTTAATGGTCCTTGTCATGTTTAAAATGTTCCTGTACTGCCCCCATAGGCAGAAAGTGTAGCATGACCATGCCCTTTAGGTTTTAGTGTTTTTGTTTAAATGGTCCTTTCCTTGAAAAAATAAATCCTGTACTAAAAAGTTCCTTTTGTGGGAAAATGTTAATTATGTACAAAAGTTCCTGTAGTGGAAAAAGGAAGGTCAATAAAGCAATGTACACACTAGTCTTGCTACCATTTCTAATCTTTCATGAACTGAATGTGTAGTTGCTTATTATAATAGTCAAACTGTAAGGAATATACAGTGACTGTCAGAATCCAAGGAGCAGGGACTTTTTCATTAACTTCTGGTAGATGCCTTTGTGAAAACAATTACCATGTGACCATGGCAGAATGGGAAAAATTCTTAATATGATGTGAATATCAGCCATAGATCTCATTGGGAGTTACAATACACCCACGGGACAATATCTTGTATTGTACATAAAGGAGCAGAGATGTGATTCTCAACATTCCAAGGAGACAGAGAATTACAAGGCCACTTTGAATACATAATCTAAACTAAAAAACACTGCCTTCCCTCAGACAGAATGCTGAGGAAACAAAGCAGGAGACTGACATGACTGAGCCATGTATTTAAGGGAAAAGGTAATTCATGATTTTCAAATGTACACCTGCCATGTTGAGGACTAACATATGTCACAAACAAATGAATAAGCTTTGCCCATGTCAAATTGAAAAACCTATGTTGGTAGCCTAGGACACATTTGAAACCGAATAGCTGAGTGTTTAGTGAGACAACCTGGGGATCCAGAGTCTTGGTTATACCAGATTAGATTCCAGGCCAGGCCAGCAATGTGTCAATGTGTGTCCCTGAGCAAGATGACCCATAATTACACCCTGAGCACCGTAGAATGGTTGCTCACTGCTTCAAAAATGCTTAGGACAAATATTCAATTATGTGCAAATATACCGTGCCAAAAACCTATTAATCAAGGAATTATGTGGGTAGCTTTATGGCTTGGAGCCTCTGCTTGAAGACCAAAAGTCTAACATCTAGATTCACTACAGTATGGATTTAGTGTCCCTTCCTGCCCAGGAGACCCAGGTTTGAATCTCAGTTATTATATTTTCACATGGGCAGAGATAATTGGGTTGTGTGGTAAAGCAAACTGTATACCGAATGTATAAGTAGGCTATAACAGATTTGAACAAGTACAATGTATTATCTGCATAATTAACGACAATTCAATTAAAACTTTATTCCAGACATACAGGAGGTCCATGTAGTACATACAGAAGCAACATCCCATAACAAATTAAACAATTACAAATATAAATGAATCATATACAGGTACCTCTGGCACCAACTGTTCATCAGTTAATTGTGTAATCAAATACAACAAAATATAACGTAAGTCAATGATGCCACATTTAAGAATGTAAAGATAATGTAAAATGTCATAAAAAAAGTTTGGCATCAATATATTATAATATAGAAACATACCAGTCAGTCATGACTATTACGGTGTGTTATGGGGACCTCTGCTGGTGACATATTAGAACATTTTCAATCACCCCTACAGTGAACAGAGGTATGTGCTTATGTTATGTTGGATATATCCATTTAATTTGTTAATTAACTTTGCATACCCCTTCGGTTTTAACCAAGTGGTACACCTATCCACAGTCCTACCCCACCCCCACTGTATGTTCTGGGGTGTTAACGTTTTCAGATTTTTCCTCTTGATCTCCAGTGCACAGGTGATTAGCCACTAATGTGTTTAGTCAAATAACTAGAAAATATTGTTCCTTCGAAACAATGGTGGGCTCGCTTCAAGCCAAAAAAAACAATGGCTATAAAAGTACAAAATGTCAAGATCGCAGGCAGTGGTCTCTTTGACGTTACTGACGCAATCGGACGCTGCATGCATGATTTGAGGCATTTTGTTCCAAAAATGTGTTATGCAAAAGTTGACCCGCTGGTGGCGCTATAACAGGACAATGTGAGAAGGGTGGCATCTGTTCCTTGACCTAGTGGGAATGTGCTTGCAAGATTTCACTCACATCACAGGCTGTGTTCATGATTTGAGGTGTTTTTGGCCACTTTATCGCTGCTTGCAGCAATATTTATTATTATTAATATTATTAAAACAGGGTTTTAACCCTAACCCTAAAACGGGTTTAAGCGTTTTACAAACTGCTCAAAATTATATAGCGACCCCCTTTGGCCATTTGGGGTAAGATTGGTAACCCTAACCCTAACCCTAACTAACCCACTATTTTGTCATGAAATTGTGACTTTGCGTGCATGTTTTAGAGGCAGAAGAATAATTTGCATAAAACTGCAATATTCATTGAATTATTAAAAAAAATCAGATCAGACAGATCTTTAGATATCGGTCAAAAGTTCATAAAAAAAAGTTCAGTGCACGTGACGTAACAATCCCAGGATAAAAACGGGTTTAAGCATTTTACAAACTGCTCAAAATGGCGGAAAATCTAAGAGCGGAGCTTACTTAACAAAGACACAGATGTCTTCCACTTGAGTCAAGGCATATACCTGTACTACACTTTTAGACAGACTGTGGTTAATTTCATAGGTTATAGATGATATACAACTAAGACAAGCTTAAAATACAAATAAAGAGCCTTTGATTGGTTTGTGCTAATCAAACCAGTTCAGATTTCCAAAACCTCTTATAAGGTCTTGGCCCTTGAGTACTAGAGGCAAATAAGGTCACTTATTGTTGTGACCTGGTCGCCTAACTAACGACAAGGACCACCAGAGTCTTCAGGCTCTGGTGGCAGAGCTGGTTCTGTCCAGAGATGGTTCCATCCTCTGGATGGACTCGTCGTTTGATTGCCCTTAGGCCTACTAGCATGGCTCCTACCATCATCACCATTAGGTCCTTGGTTCTTTCCTGGCTTGGTTAAACGGTCGTCCCATATCTTGACGACAAGGACCTTGTGTAGATTTGATATTAGGTTTGTAGGATCAAAACCTAATATGATCATAATAATATGAACCTAATGAAACGTCAAGTTAGAAAAGTGCTATTGTATGGGGAACCTGCACAGAAATGAGAACCCCAACACGAAGCGGACAGGATGTAAGACAGGGTCTGATAGCGGCGTGGCTTCCTTGTGAATCTCTGGCTTCATAAAAAGATATTTGTAACTATTTTACCATTGCATCACAGTACAGATGTCATAGAATATCCTCTAAGTACTGAAAATGGGTAGCGATTATCTTCAAGCTGAGCATGGATATATAGGGATACACAAGGACTGTCTTGGGTCTAGAGCACTGTTTCTGAAAAGGTCTGATCCCTCTGTACGATCCCTCTTCCATCACCTGCAAACCAGCGTTGAGCAAAAGTAGATTCTGTTTCTGATTCATTGGTCTCTCCTCCTTCCGCCATGCCGTATCGCAGCTTACAGCAAGGTGAGAGAAAGAAAGGCCAGGAGAAGACAAGTGGGACGGTTGTCTGGACGTTTCTCTCCAGGAAGTTGAACACAGGGTTCCACCAGGCCCTCGTCAGGTAGTGGTTAGGCACCCGTTGCAGAGCACGCGTATTGGCCATTTCGTGGTAGCCCCAGAATAACCTGGTGGTGAAGAAGTAGGCAATGACGATGTCGATGCTGTAGTGCTCGTGACTAATCAGGATGAAGATTATCCCCGTGGCGCTTGCCAACCAACACAGCCAATGGTACAACCACATCGATGGCGGGGAGTACTCTTTGATGAAGAGGTAGAGGAGGGACAGCATGACGGTATGCCCGCTGTAGAGATAATCACCACACATTCGATGAGACCCTGTTACACTCATACCTCCTCCTGCCATCAGCGTGAATAGCCTCAAAACCTGAGCTGTCGTGTCATTATGCAACTTGGGACCACAGACAATATGTTTCCCGGGAACAGGCAACGTTGTAATGTACATGGTGACACAACGATACATGTACAGAGTGCCAAGCAGAAAGAAAAACCTACGACTTATTATAGACTTGTGTTTCAGAGAAAGCCACTGGATGGACCACAGTAGTAGTAGTACGAGTCCGACGACCTCGGTTACTGTCAACGCCCAAGGGATTTCGTCCACGTAGTCTAAGACCTTATCGGGGAGTGGTTGGGTGAGCAAGGCTTTGGGCATACTCTCGTGCACTGCGGTGAGGGTCAACGCAGTCAGGATACCGACAAGCACGGTGTAGAGGAAGGCTAGGCCTGTCTTCCACCACTCGTTAGGCAGCATGTCTGTGGGTCCTTTGGGGATCGGGACTTCAGTGTAGTCACAGTGATGGCTGATGTGGTTAGTCCCATCTCTGTCAATGTCACGAGCACCCGCTGGTGCTGGAGACGTGTCAATGGCGGTGGACGATGCAGGGGAGGGGTGTGGGCAAACCAGGTCGCTGTTGACGACCTGGCATGGTGGGAGGCGTGGGATTGATGGCAGACTCTCGGGTATTGCAACTTTGATTTCCAAGTGGGATGGGTTGCCATCGTTGTCATGGACACGTTCAGAAGTGGCCATTGAAGATGAACTGAACCCAATTACGAGCTTGTTGACACCTCAAGAATCACAGCCCAAGGAATGTATCACGGGCCAATCAGGACAGTGTACTGTTTCAATCACGTATAGGCTATCAATATCAATACACAGGTTGGATCAGATCAGATTCAATCAATTCAGAATTAAGAGAGGGTATTCTTAACCAAATCCCTCTCTCATATAAACATCTCTCCACCTTCTAGCCGTCCTTCCTCCTCTCTTCGGGTGCAATCACCTGCTGCTCTGTATAGTGCTTCTTCATCAACACCATCCGGCTTCTGGAGTCCAGTGGTTCACACGACTTATATAGCTACATATGTTTCTGTCACAACTTATGACGCAATATGATTTCCCATATATGGTGCTGTACAGCACCATATATGGAGTCCGCCGTCCTCTAAAGCAGAGTGGGTCAGTGGGATTTTTCATTAAAAAAATAAATAAAAAAAACGTTTTTGTTGACATTGTGACATCACGTGACATCACCTCAACCCTGGATTTCCATACATGGAGACGACTGGATCATCACCTAGATCTCCATATATGGAGCAGACCTCTAGATCTGATACAGATGATGCCCTGTTAGGGGAACCACACTAATAGAATCCCTTCTATGCCCATAAAAGGGGACAAGGACTGAGAGACAGATACTGCACGCACGGACGGATGTCTGGGGTCTCACAGCACATGGTTGGTTCTACAAACAGGGATCTCCATATATGGGCATAAAAAGGATTGTATGTATGATGTCAGACGTCATAGACGTCATAGGACCTTCACATAACGAGTAACTGAGTAGGGCTAGTAGTGTGGTTAATTAACCCTGGTAATTGACATTATCGAAACGAAGTGGATAAAAGCCCAAACATTTTTTGAGGCTTCTTTAGGACCTAACAATGGATTTTAGCCTTGGATACCAAACTTTATTTAGAAAATTACTCATAGAATTATCCATATCAAGTTGGGCTCCCATCGACTTTCTATACAGGAGGAAAATACCCAGAAAAAGATCTGCTGTAAGTAGGATGTGAGGGGTCTAACTAGGGGTTTGTCATGATTCAGAATCCATTGCAAGCATTTGTTTTGCACAAAAAGACTTTCCTTGGGCTAGAAATGCCCCCCCAAAACACCCAAAAAACTGTGAAAAGTGATGACTCACTCATCAATAAACCATCTTTTTGTGGGCCCATTTCTAGCCCAAGGAACAAAATGCTTGCAATGGATTCAGAATCATGACAAACCCCTAGTTAGACCCCTCACATCCTACTTAAAGCAGATTTGTTTTCTGGGAATTTTCCTCCTTTATAGAAAGTCGATGGGAGCCCAACTTGATATGGATAATTCTATGGGTAATTTTCAAAATAAAGTTTGGTATCCAAGGCTAAAATCCATCGTTAGGTCCTAAAGAAGCATGAAAAAAAGTTTGGCGCTTTTATCCGCTTCGTTTCGATAATTTGTTAAGACAACCCACTATAGGGCTCCACCAGGAGCGTTGCATTGTGCCGGCGTCGTGATGGCGTAAAAAAGAATTATGACAAAAAGCGTCACTTTTCTGCTATGCAAAGATTAACAAAAAGCAGGTTCACGTTGCTGGCAAAAAAAAAATCACACTTGTGTGGCCTGAAGAACAGCGCCCCTCCCTTAACGTGTGTGGTCAGAAAAGGTACTGCAGGCTACATACAGACAGACAGACAGACAGACAGACAGACAGACAGACAGACAGACAGACAGACAGACAGACAGACACGGACGCATACCCACACACACAGCCACGTATAGGAGACGGTGTGACCACCGCTCAAAAAAAGAAATCTCTTACCTAGCACAGTAGTGTGTTGCCTATAACAACCACACTAATTAAGAAATATAGTGAACATCTACAAGCTCACAACGTGAGGCGAAGCACCATGCTGCACATTTGTAGATCTGCTATTTTCACTAGTTTGGGCCCCGGGGCAAAACGTCTAATCCTTCTTTTGGGTCTCGACCTGAAACGTTTGTGAACCACTGCTCTAAAGAGCAGACCCCACCCAGTCCAAACAAAGAGAAATCCAGGTATAAACGTAGGTCTATGTAGAATTATGTCTCTCATCTCTCTGTCCGATCACCTACAAACCAGTGGTGTGCAAAGCTGATTCTGATTCTGATTCACTGTTCTCCCCTCCTCCTTCCGCCATGCCGTATCGCTGTTTACAGCCAGGTGAGAGAAAGAAAGGCCAGGAGAAGACAAGTGGGACGGTTGTCTGGACGTTTCTCTCCAAGAAGTTGAACGCAGGGTTCCACCAGGCCCTCGTCAGGTAGCGGTTAGGCACCCGTTGCAGTGCATGCGTATTGGCCATTTCGTGGTAATACCAGAATAACCTGGTGGTGAAGAAGTAGGCAATGACGATGTCGATGCTGTAGTGCTCGTGACTAATCAGGATGAAGATTATTCCTGTGGCGCTTGCCAACCAACACAGCCAATGGTACAACCACATCGATGGCGGGGAGTACTCTTTGATGAAGAGGTAGAGGAGGGACAGCATGACGGTGTGCCCGCTGTAGAGATAATCACCACACATTCGATGAGACTTTGTCAAACCCATACCTCCTCCTGACATCAGCTTTAGTAGCCTCCAAACCTGAGCTGTAGTGTCATCGTTCAACTTGGAATCGCAGACAATGTGTTTCCCAGGAACAGACAAAGTTGTAATGTACATGGTGACACAACGATACATGTACAGAGTACCAAGCAGAAAGAAAAACCTACGACTTATTATAGACTTGTGTTTCAGAGACAGCCACTGGATGGACCACATTAGAAGTAGTATGAATCCGATGACCTCGGTTACTGTCAACGCCCCGGGGATTTCGTCTATGTAGTCTAAGATCTTATCAGGGAGGGGTTGGGTGAGCAAAGGTTCGGGCATACTCTCGTGCACCGCGTTGATGGTCATCGCAGTCAGGATCCCGACAAGCACGGTGTAGAGGAAGGCCAGGCCTGTCTTCCACCACTCGTTAGGCAGCAGGTCTGTGTGTCCCTTGGGGATCGGGACTTCAGTGTAGTCACAGTGATGGCTGATGTGGTTAGTCCCATCTCTGTCAATGTCACGAGCACCCGCTGGTGCTGGAGACGTGTCAATGGCGGCGGAAGATGCAGGGGAGGGGGGTGGCATCAGGTCACTGTTAGCAACCTGGCATGGGATGCGCGGGATCGATGGCAGACTCTTAGGTATTGTGATTTCCAAGTGGGCAGGGATGCCAACGTTGTCATGGACAAGTTCAGAAGTGGCCATTGAAGATCAACTGAACCCAATTCCGAGCTTATCGACACCTCAAGAATCGCAGCCTCACTAATGTATCACCTGGCCAATCAGGACAGTGTATATATAGGCTAGCAATATCTATATACTGGCTGGATCAGACTAGATCCAAACATGAATTCAGAATGAATGTGTTAGTTGGTTAATTTGACAGTATCTTAACCCCTAATTTAAAGATTTCTCCTCCTTTTAGCCTTCCAGCGGTCCTACAGATGTTACTCATCACACTTGACGCAATATGGTTTCCCAAATATGGTGCTGCACAGCACCATATATGGAGTCCGCTGTGCTCTAAAGGCCAAACAAACAGAAATCCGGGTATGAAAATAGGCTTATGTAGAATTATGGTTCCTTCATATATGTCTGAAACTAGGCTGTATTAAACTCTCAAGTATCGTGTTGGCTTGCGTCCGGCCCCTCTGATTGTGTGTTCCGGTCTGTGAGGCGTCTTTGTCGTTGCTATAATAACAAGTCATCTGTGGCCATGAAGGTCATACGCATAAACGTCTTTGTGATTTTGTGTACATGTAAAGTGCAAGCTTGAGGTAGCACTAACATTTTCAAGATAAAGAAAAAAATATGTCAAAAGAATGGACTCAAAGCAGAAATAAACATTAATTCTGTCAGTGGCATATTTAGTGATGCACGGAAGCAGGGATTGAACCCGGGATCCCCACTCGCTAGACCAACACACAAACCATCGTGCCAATAGGGCTGATGCCGTTTGGTAGGGCTGTTGTGGGCTGATTCATGGCTGTACTAACTATGAGCGCTACAATCACCCTCCTGATCTTTGGAGCACGTCCTCGTGCTTCATGCCGCACACAACGTCTCTCATGTCCCTCAAACAAAGATACCACACTCCTCATAGTCCAGCCAATCTGAGGTTTGACCCAAAAGAAATTGCAATAGTAATGGTTCAAGGTTTTTTTATGATCCTTAGGGTCATCCAAAACACACATTAAAAATTGTCCAAAACACTCTAAGTGGATCAAGGTAAATTCAGGGGGTTCAAGTTTGGGTCCCTTCACTTACTATACAGGGAATAAAATACCTACAAAAGAATGAATCTTTAACTAGCATGTGAGGGGTCTAACTAGGTTTTTTTCCATGATTCTGAATCCATTGAAAGCATTTGTTTCGCACCAAAAACATTCCTCTGGCTTAAAATGGACCCTCAAAAGTGTGAAAAGTGATGACTCATCACTAAACCATCACTACACCATAGTGTTTTGGGTCCGTCTTTGGCCCGAGGAATGTTTAAGTCAATGGGAGCCCAACTTGATTTGGCCGCTGTGGCGACCCCGAAGGTCAACTCGGGCGCCCTAGCTAAATCATTAGTGCAAAATTTCGCGCTTTAAGTCAAAATTTCACGAAAATAGCATTTGCTCCCCTTAAATCCCCACACTACCTGTCACAACCCACATCTCTACCAGTCTCACACACACACGCACACACAGGCATGTACACACACCAGGCCCATGGAGACATAGACATCAAAGGGGGCTTGAGCCCCCGTCCTATACGTTGCCTTGTGTGTATGTCCATTTTGCGAATGGGAAGGTGTATCAAATGCTAATTTACGTATCCGTAATTAGACTGCCTGCACTGCCTGTTCTGGGCAGGGCCTTGGTGGCTGAATGTACCATGGTTCCATGCTGAAATTGTATTGTTTTACACATGTGGCATCGGAGAAAAAAAAAAAAAAAAAAAAAATATATATATATATATATATATATATATATTTGTATACATTTACCTTTCTTTGTATACATTTAATCTCACTGAGACCCCTTAGGCCATATTCAAAGATGCCCCTATCCTCAAAAAACGAAACTAACGCATCAGGGGACCACCTAAAATAATCTTGCATAGGGCCACCTGAACCGGCACTGTGAGCAAGACTGACACATAACTCCATAAGTGGGCATGATTGTCATCATAGTGATGATGCACGTGTCAAGGAACAGCAGCTTAAAACTGGAATGCATCGCATTATTTAGAGTGTAAGCAATGTTCTCCTGGACACAGAGGTTACAGTCATCTCATTTCATGTGTTCTTTTACTAACATGAAGTTAATTCAAGTGTTAATAGTTTTACTTGGTGTGAGTTGTAACATTTGGACATTGGCACTGACCACAATGCCACCAACCCCCCTGGTAGTGGCTAGTGACGTGGACTTTAAGCTCATGAGTGACATGAACAACAAGTCAGGGAAGTCCTACACCCTCGGCCTGGCCAACCGCCTGTATGGAGATCAGTCCTACCAGTTCCTAAATGCCGGGAAGCACTATGACACACAGCTGGAGCCAACGGCCCTGGCAGTGGCCAGCAACACATTTTCCCTGTCTCTGTTCAAACAGCTGACAGAAAAGAACAACGCCAGCAATGTGTTCTACTCTCCTCTCAGCATCTTCTCGGCTCTGGCCATGGTACTGCTGGGGGCCCGTGGCAACACCGCCACCCAGATGTCAGAGGTCCTGTACTTTAAGGACGGCGTCCACACAGACTTCTCTAAGCTCATGAGTGACCTTAACATCGACCGGGACAAGTCGAAGTCCTACGCCCTCAGCCTGGTCAACCGCCTGTATGGACGCCTGTATGGAGAGAAGTTCTACGCCCTCAGCCTGGCCAACCGTCTGTATGGAGATCAGTCCTACCAGTTAAATCAGGAGTTCCTAAGTGCCACCAGGAAGCACTATGGTGCACAGCTGGAGCCTGTGGACTTCATTGGCAACGCAGAAGGAGCCAGGCTGAACGTGAACAGCTGGGTGGAGAAACAAACACAAAGTAAAATCAAGGACTTGCTTGCCCCGGGTGTGGTGGATGGACGTACCAGACTGGTGTTGGCCAATGCCATCTACTTCAAAGCCAAGTGGGACAAGTCATTCCATGAGCACCGCACCAGGGATGAACAGTTCAGACTCAGCAAGACCGAAAGCAAGCCGGTGAAGATGATGTACCAGACGAGTACATTCCCTCTTGCCTACATTCCTGAAGTCAAGTGTCAGGTTGTAGAGCTGCCCTACATAGGGAAAGACCTCAGCATGCTTATCTTTCTGCCCGATGAGATGGAGGACGATAGGACAGGCCTGGAGGCACTCATGAAGACACTTATGTCTCTGCCCGTTGAGATGGAGGACGATACCTTTGACGATACGACAGGTCTGGTGGCACTAGAAAATAATCTAACTTATGAAAGGTTTGTGCACTGGACCAATCCAAACAACATGTGGCAGAAGGAAGTTCTGCTTGGCCTGCCTCGCTTCAAGATGGAGGAGACATATGACATGAAAGACACCTTGATCAAGATGGGCATGGTGGATGCCTTTGACGAAGAAGAGAGTGACTTCTCCGGCATGTCTCCAGCCAACGACCTGGTGCTTTCCAAGGTGGTGCACAAGGCCTTTGTGGAAGTGAACGAGGAGGGCACTGAGGCAGCTGCCGCCTCTGCTGGGGTGATCACGTTTCTTTCACAACGTCCTCGGCCTCGTCGCTTCATTGCTGACCACCCCTTCCTCTTCTTCATCCGACACAACCCCACCATGAGCATCCTCTTTGCAGGCCGATACTGCTCCCCTCCTTGAGTTGGATCTCATCTCAGCTCTGGTCCTGCTGGACCGCAGATACTGTACTGTTTTGCATGCTCACTCAAAACAATAACAAGGACTGAATGATACAGAGATCTCCATACGCATACAAGGGACAAGTACCGACAGATACAGAGGTCTCATATGGGCATATCATATATATATGGGCATGTCCCCACTCAGTACGCATCACTACACAAGCATATTTTTTTTATATTGTTTTGCCACAGAAGCACAAACACAGCTGCTAGAACCAAACATGGGTGGAATCACTCTTGGATGTCGGAATGGCAGCATGGAATGTGGGATGCACCTTAGTGTGGGGATTTAAGGGGAGCAAATGCTAATTTTGTGCAATTTGGACTTAAAGCGCGTGCTAATCAGTCTAAAAGTTCAAAATTTTGCACAGATGTAGCTCAGGGCATGCTCTAATGATTTAGCTAGGGCGCCCGAGTCTGCAACATTCGGGGTCGCCACAGTGGCCAAATCAAGTTGGGCTCCCATCGACTTTAGTAATGAAAAGTGATAAGTCATCACTTTTCAGAGTTTTGTTGGTGCTGTGGTGACCCCGAAGGTCGCCGACTCGGGCGCCCTAGCTAAATCATTAGAGCATGCCCTGACCAACATCTGTACAGAATTTTGCACTTTTAGACTTTAGCACGAGAAAAAAAAAACCTAAGGCCTCCGACTAACATGAATACTCACCCATACGTGTATTGTTTTCTGAGGCCATTTCTATCCCACTGAATGTTTTTTGTGCAAAACAAATGCCTGCAATGGATTCAGCATCATGACAAACCCCTAGTTAGACCCCTTAGATCCTCCTTAAATACCCAGAAAAAAATCTGGGTATTTTCCTCCTGTATAGAAAGTCAATGGGAGCCCAACTTGATTTGGCCGCTATGGCGACCCCGAAGGTCGCAGACTCGGGCGCCCTAGCTAAATCATTAGAGCAAGCCCTGGGCTACATCTGTGCAAAATTTCGCGCTTTAAGTCAAAATTGCACGATAATAGCATTTGCTCCCCTTAAATCCCCACACTACCTGTCACAACCCACATCTCTACCAGTGTCTCACACACACACACACACACACACACACACACACACACACACACACACACACACACACACACACACACACACACACACACACACACACACACACACACACAGGCATGTACACACACCAGGCCCATGGAGACATAGACATCAAAGGGGGCTTGAGCCCCTGTCCTTTTATCCGTCTGTGCCCTCTCCAGACCATGAATGCAGTTTTTACTATGGTGAAATAAGGTGCAAATGCTCTCTTTCCATGCCATACCTGAAGACAGCATTCAAGAGAATTGCCTTGTACAAACTCTCTGGAACCTGAATGCAGCACTTTATGTTGAAAGAATTGCTCTCCAGGTCTCCGGTATTTACTTGATTCAGTGATGTGTCAAGCGCTGCGACGCGTTGAGCTTGAGGGCTGCTAGCCTCTCCAATACGTTGCCTTGTGTGTATGTCCATGTTGCGAATGGGAAGGTGTATCAAATGCTAATTTACGTATCCATATGTCCCTTTTCTGATTTGACATCATAGTGATGAGACGTCATTGTGGGTCCATCCTGTGATGTCATGTGGGTCTGTCATCATCATCAGCGCCGCTCACTTTCCACAGGTGTGATTTCTTCTTCAGTTTTCAAATAACCTGGCATCACCAGACTTTCCACCTCGGAGGAAAGCCTGGTATTCATTTTAAACAGGCTGTGTGATCCGGTCTAGGCGTGGCCTAGCCAGAAGAAGCGGCGCCACTTTGTTTTGGTCCCTCCCTGTTTGTTTTCCCAATCCCCATTTAAATGCTTGAGAAGTGTTAGCCTTGCGCGTCGCTGCGAGTTGGACTAAAAGATGGATATACCAAACGAACTATACAAAAAATAAGCAAAACTACGCTGCATCAAGGGTTTTATTTGGTAGGACCCAAAATGATGCCCTTGAGTGTGGGTAATTCTTTTGGGTTAAAACTGTTCAATGGTTTGATCTTTCCGGCCAAAGTGTAGTCCATCTAGGTCTAGGACTACAAGATGACATAGGTTGTTTCCGCTCCCAACCGGATCAGAAACTTGAAAATGCTACTGATCCCAGTCTAGTTTTCAACTATAATGACATGCATGTGTGTGTGTGTGTGTGTGTGTGTGTGTGTGTGTGTGTGTGTGTGTGTGTGTGTGTGTGTGTGTGTGTGTGTGTGTGTGTGTGTGTGTTGGGGTATAGGGGGTATAGGGGTTTGGGGGCACAGATCCGTCACAAGGCCCTGAGAGAGAACTTTGCTGACAACCATATAATGAGCTTCTGCTGAGGATCTCGTGCCATTATTGTGTCTTTATCTCCTCTCTTCTGAAATGTGGAGGCAGGGCAGAAGATGGAGAGGGAGAGAAAGTAAATAACACAGCAAATTACCCATGCTTATTTATTCAGACACATCAAGCCTCCCTCCTCTCCCCGCTCTTTTCAAGGGCCAAATCACATTCAGACGAAAAAGAAAAGAAAAAAGAAACGGTTGAAAGGACAAAAAGATAATAGTCGACCAGAAAATAAGAGGAACAAAAAAATAATGAGAGAGAATGGAGAAAACAAGAATTGACACATTGTCAATACATAAGCTGGTCACATTTGGGTTAAAAAGGCGGGGACGTTTAACAATGTTACCATAATGCTTTGAATGAGCGTGACAAAGTGAACATATAACTGACTGACTATATTGTGGGATGAAATCTGCAGTAGACGGCTGTGAATTGCTGTAAGTGGCATCTCTTTGATATTGAAGTAGGACTGTCATCTAAGGGGTAGCCTACTGTCATTTTAAAAAGTAATCTTACAATACTAGTTAATATGTTTATGATGTCATTGTGAGAATGTGCTATAGTGTTGTAGTCAAGTCCACCTAAAGTGTCCAAGTCAAGTCCAAGTCCTAGGGGGTTCGAGTCCGTTTTGTCTTATTAAAAAAAAGGACAAATAAGACTTGGACTTGGACTATATGTAGTACAATATCCCAAATCACAGACGATATTTATCCAGTCTAATATCATGATATGGATACAAAAATAATATGAATTTAAAAAGAATTATAGATTATAGGTCTACTACTGTAATCTATAACATTTTTAAACATTGCTGTTATAGCTGTGTCATTGTAATAAAGCTGCATGATTATGGCAAAACTTATATTATCAAACAAAATCTTATTTTAATATTTTTTAATAAAAGCTAAAATAAATAAATAAGGTTTCCCTATTCAAACACATAGCAGTACGTGCATGTCTGCATTTCATTGTTTAAGGTGAGAAATGTACCTTATGTCATTAGTCTGATGCCTTCAAGTATATGCAAAGCAAAAAAATACCCCATGTTACTGCTTCAAGTTGTTTTGATTCGTTTTAACCTCTCTACAGAGACTTACAATGTTACACTTCTCTCTATTGATCAGTGCACTTTAAAACGTTCGGACGAGGCTTAACGAGTTGTAATAGGCTACACCTGGAAAGACAAAAAGAGAAAAGACGTCAATTCTTAATCCAGCGGTACGGGTGGATTAATGATCACAAAGGCTGTGTTTGGAATTGGAAGCTGTGTAGGCCTACTGTTTAAATAAGGACTTATTTATTTGGGAACATGTCGAGGATGTCCTGCAGGCTGCAGGTAAGAGGAAAGCAGAGAGAGTTGTCTGTTGGCGAAAAAAGAACTTTTGGGAACTTGCTTGCTGTTTTGAAAATGTAGCAGAGTAAAAGTACAGATACTTGTGTTAAAATGTAACGGATAAAAGTAAAAAGTACTCAGACAAATAACTACTCAGTAAAGTACAAAGTACTGAAAAAAGTACTTTGTTACAGTAACAAAGTATTTGTACTTCGTTACTTCCCATCTACATCTACAGTGCAGTATTGATACTTTTACGATACTTTTACTTAAGTAAAACATTTGAGTACTTTTTCCTGGGGTACTGTCCTGCGATTGGCCCTTAGCTCTACCATGTGACATGAATAGCCTATCCAGAAGAGGTAATCAATGGTCGTCAAAGAAAATGAGCTGATTACCGAAGCTGGTGGCCCAGCTTAAAAATAGAGGAGTGTGGCCTGTGGGGGGGTCTGAGGTGACAGAGAGAGGAGAGAAATATGTGTAGAGTTGCGGACGACGTTTTGAGAGAGATAAGGGAGCGATAAATGGCTTCACCACTTAAACCGCCGGGACCCATTTGTGCCCGCGATCATCACCACGAAAGCGTGGGATGGCTCAAAGTAGCTGACAGAGTACAGCATCTTGCAATGGGCCTGGTGTACAAGATACACTACACCTCCAAGATTCCCATGTACCTGACAAACTACTTCTTAAAGGTAGGGTGACCAGACGTCCCGTTTTACCCGGGACAATCCCGTTTTCAAGCTGCGTGTCCCGGTGTCCCGACAAATATCTTTAAAACACTGATATGTCCCGCTTTTCAACATTCACTGCAAAATTGTCCCGGTTTTCGCCAGAATTAAAATAATAGTAGCCTAGCTGTTTTCAGTGGTTGCAATAGACATTTGTTATGTTCTTTTCATGAAAACATGCTCACCTAACCAATCAGAAAACAGGAACAAATTCATTGCGTGTCTGAATTCAACGCTGAGGCTGTTTGTCAATCACTCACTGCCTGTTTGCAACCCTGCGGTGCGTGTGTGTGCGTGCACGAACGTTAGAGAATGGGCACGTGCGTGCGCGGTAACGTGCGCATTGATTTTAGGGTCCCAGTTTTAGGCAACAGTGTTTTGCGTCCCGGTTTGAGTGGCTGGAAATATGGTCACCCTACTTAAAGGTCAAGTTCACGATCACAACACCAGAGGCAGCTCCACTAATCATCATCAACGTAGATTTAACACTAAACAAGGCTCTAACTCGTTCTCCTGCTACACCATAAACATGTGGAACGCCCTTCCTCAAGCCCTAATAGAGCAAATCCTTATAGCCTCCTTCAAAATTGGTATGAAAAGTCACCTTCAGACAGCTGCTACCCGTGACTTGTAAATAGACTAAGCCCCCATGCTCCGCCCCCCCCTTTTTTTTCTTTTTTTCTGCCTTTGTATTTGATGTTATGCTTTTGAAACTGATATTATCCTAGATAAAGTACTATGTTCTATCCGTCTGTCTTTCAATGTTATATGAGATACTTAAAGTGTGGTTCCTGTGGAAATAAGCCTCGGCTTTCTAGGATCTCCTTTTAGTTGACCTTTTACCAGTGATTTGTACTGTCATGAAACTGTACTTTTTCTCTATTGCAAACTTCTAATAAATTCTTCAATCAATCAATCAAAAACATTTTTACGGGTCCTTTTATTTTTTATTTCCTACAATTTGTGTGTGTGTGTGTGTGTGTGTGTGTGTGTGTGTGTGTGTGTGTGTGTGTTTTTTTTGTGTGTAATTTGTTAATTTCTCATAACGAGGCACCAGTGCTCCAACGATACAGCTGCGACCACTAAAAGGCATCAGCATCACGGCATGCCTTGTTGCGCTAAACATCTCTAAAGTTGAATCTCTTCTTTATACTATCCTTCACCACCTCAGGCAAATTGCAAAGTATAGGCTACTGTAGGTAAGTTAAACTTCCCACTAGAAAGCTGTGTGTGTTTGTTCCTCTCTGTGTCGCTCTTGTCTCGCACGCTCTCTCTCTCTCGGTGTGTGCATGCCTGTCTGCAGGGACGTGCAGAGAAATTTTAGAGAGGCAGGGGCTGATATTTCTAAAAGTGCCTTTTGGTGGACAATTCTCTTGAATGCAGCCTTCAGTTATGGTATGGAAAGGGCCCGGGGACATTTGCATTTTTTACCATAGTAAAAAAATGCATTCATGGGCACTTTTTACAGACTGATCTGGCAGGGGCTCAAGCCCCCTTTGGTGTCAATGTGTGTACGTGCCTGCCTGCCTGTCTGTCTGTCTGACTGCATCAGCGCAGCTGAAAAAAGACGAATAGAGATTCTGTAGGCTAAATCAATTAATGCATTTCTGAGAATACCAGAAAACATTAATAATTTGACATTATTTTAGTTGCGGATGAGGATGGATGCGGATATATAAATTGGATAATATAATTAATTCGGTTGGATAATGGGCCTGGTGTACAAGATACACGACTACACCTCCAAGATTCCCATGTACCTGACAAACTACTTCTTAAAGGTCAAGGATGTTCACGATCACAACACCAGAGGCAGCTCCACTAATCATCATCAACGTAGATTTAACACTAAACAAGGCTCTAACTCGTTCTCCTGCTACACCATCAACATGTGGAACGCCCTTCCTCAAGCCCTAAAGGAGAGCAAATCCCTATAGCCTCCTTCAAAATTGGTATGAAAAGTCACCTTCAGACAGCTGCTACCCGTGACTTGTAAATAGACCATGCCCCCCCCCCTTTTTTCCCTATTTTTCTGCCTTTGTATTTGATGTTATGCTTTTGAAACTGATATTATCCTAGATAAAGTACTATGTTCTATCCGTCTGTCTTTCAATGTTATATGTGTAACTGCAGCCAAGCCTTGGTTTCTTGTTTCTGTAGCCTATTTGTCCTTTTGGGGGCGCTCTAAGGGTGTTTTATGTGTTCCAAGTTCCTAATTAAGGTAGCCTACGTAATGGCAAGTGGAATGGACAGCAATTCCTGGTCACTGTTAATTGTCCTGTTTTTCTTTCGCACCATGTTCAGGCTTATACTGCCTGTTGGACCTCTCTCACTCACACACACACACACACACACACACACACACACACACACACACACACACACACACACACACACACACACACACACACAGAATATTTTTTTTATTTTCATAAAAGGAAGTTGGCAAGGACCCTTGGGAAATTCCCCCCGCAACATCATACTTTCCTCCAAGGCTGGAGGGTCAGAAATGGACACATAAAAAGATAAAAAGGACTCTGTATGTTTAACCAAATTAAATAAAACCCCCAAATGGATTTGCGATGAAGCCCCAAGCTCAAACCGTGCCTGTGAAATCCATCATGGTTTTCACTAGCTTTCCCTGGCGATTAGCATTGGCTGGAACGTCAGTGTGTGCTCCAAATCAAAACCAAAATTCATTCTGGCCCAACACGCTTGTGTGCACTCAGAAAGTGTCTCAGTCGCTAAACCCATGATTTATAAACGTTTATCTCACCACACTGACTGAATCAAAGGGCTGGGAAAAGGGAACAAATTAACAGAAAGGTATTTAGCCTTTCAGAGAGACCTAATTTTGCCAACCGCGCTATTCATAAAGCCACAGTACATAATTACGTTTTTTATAGCTGTATAAACTATTATGTTACCTTGTAATTTCATGGTTATGCACATAGTAATTTGGAGACCCCAGTTTTGCTTTGGCTTTGTTTGTTTGCATATTTGTGCAAGACATTATGCTTTTATGAAAACACAGCTGTAATTTTTGCTGGATGTGGCTTTTTACATTTGTATCTAAAAGGTAAATCTGGGGCTACAAATGGAGCCCTCTGTGAGGAGTGATAACCACCGAACTCAACCTATCAATATAGCCTGAAAGTGAGCTTTCATTTTTAAATGAGATGCCTACTAGTAGGTTAATGTGCATGGGCCAGCTGTAGTTCCCTCCGGTTGATAGCTACGCACACAAGGTTTTCTTTTTTGTTTACAGACATTTATTAGCACCAATGCTCATTGGCCGCATCAACTCTGGGGGAAATAAAACTTCTTCTGTAACGTATTCTTCTTTGATATACAGTAACTTGACTTTATCTTTATATGACTCTTTAAACAACAGCAACTCTCTTGACCCTCAAACAGCAGCAATGCCCAATGCTTGCTTCTCCTCTGAGTGCCCGGTTCAGAATTAACTGTCCCTCCTCGAGTCCCTCAGCTCTGCTAATTACAGTGATGCCAACCCCCCTTGCTCATTAACAGATCAAAGATCAAGAGATCAGTGTGACCTGGGCCAATCAAGAACAGAAATCTCCTCAGTATCACTCTGGCCACAATATGACTTCCGGTTGGTTCCAAGATTTCTAGCGGAAGTGCTGCGTTTAACGGAAGTTACATCATGGGGTGCGGGTCTGTTTGCATTCCCCAGCGAAACAAACACAAAGATGGTAGCTCTTAACTCGCTCTTAATGGGTGTAACACATAGTTATAATAAGAGTAGAGAGGACACCAGATATCCCCGCCCGTCCACTTGCATTGAGTTGCTCACCCAGCGCATGAGGCGTCTTCACCCCTCCTTCCGCGTAGTAAAACCGTGACGTAGTGGGGCCACTGTGACGCATTTTTCGTCATAATTTGTGTTCATGGACGCGCTTCATGAACGAGCACTTCCGGTATGAACGCGCGTCAATACAAAGAAGCCTAGACGCGCGTTCATGTGAGTAGACCCAACTGCAGTACCTCAAAACGGCCACCATGTCCATTTGGTTTCAGGGCGACCCCAGGGTTCTGGGGGCTTGGTGTAACATCACCTGAATCAATGTTTTTGTTTGTATATTGTTGATTGCGAGCTCAACCGGCGGAGCGATTTTTTTCAGCGGGGATTACGTTTGCAGGAACACCGCACTGTGGAAAAAAAGACAACTTCCGGAAAAATTCAGCCCCAACGTCTCTGCCTCATATTTTCACCAGGCTTTTCTCTTCGCAGATGAGTAAGCCTGGCTAGTGGCTACGCGAGGCTACCTCAGTATACAGAAAATATAAGAAAGAAACATAGAAATTGACCAAAAAACATTATGAACTTTATAAAATTTATATTTATAAAAATGTAACTTTAATTCTGATGACAGATCTTGATGGCAGCTACACCAGCAATGTTTATGGAATATGAAGAATCGGAAAGATTCATCTTGAGCATGTGACTATAGAGAGAATGCGTAGCCTACCGATTTGCGTGATGTTTGGACAATGTGTGTAACATAAAAAAAAAATGTTTAGCAAAAATCCTCCTCCTGGTGCCGCTATAATAGGGCAATCAACTCAACGTGTTGCAAATGTGCGTGCAAAGTTTCACCACAATCGGACGGTGTGTTCATGATTTGAGGCATTTTATTTGAAACAGGCCACTCCTGCAAACTTTAGATGTCAATCTTAGCCAATCGGGATGGAATATGAAAAATGTTTTGATCACATGACTATAGAGATCATGTGTACCGATTTAATATAAACATTAAATTAGTCGGCTTCCTGTTTTTTTTTTAAGTTGAGCGAGGAACATAGAACCTTTTTTTGTGGGGGTGAGTGGGGAACATAGAACCTGGGGAACATAGGACCTTTATAGTATTATCAACTCCCAACATGAGTGTTTCTTGCTGCCACCAGGTAGCGCTAGTTCTCTAGTTATTCAGGCATTACAGAATTCCTCCCTCTTCTGAGAACTGGCATATAGTTTAACTGAAGCCACAACTATGATAGCTTGTCATCTGGAGCAGAACTTTTATTTGACACAGACACTTGGGTTCTGATTTTCAATATTATGGTTATTCTTGTTTTGCTGGAAGCAAGTGCATATAATGAAGTTCTTTGGGTTAGGTCAGATTTTTCTGCTTGTCTTGGTATGACATCACAAGGATAGTGTGTTGGAGCAGCTGTGGGAAAAGCAGAGGTGAGTTGGAGAGGTCATAAATCTTCCCCCGCTCACAATGGTGTTGGCTTAAGTTACCAACTGAGTGACACGACATCAAAGAGAACCCCTGTCTTCAAATGGTCTTCAAATGAACTTGTTGCTGTTCATTGACACAGGTTTAGCTTGGCCAGCTGTCTCTCTCTCTCTGTGTGTGTGTGTGTGTGTGTGTGTGTGTGTGTGTGTGTGTGTGTGTGTGTGTGTGTGTGTGTGTGTGTGTGTGTGTGTGTGTGTGTGTGTGTGTGTGTGTGTGTGTGTGTGTGTGTGTGTGTGTGTGTGTGTGTGTGTGTGTGTGTGTGTGTGTGTGTGTGTGTGTGTGTGTGTGTGGAGGGCCAAGACTTTTTCAGAATCCGTTTACTGGCCAAGTAGGTCTATGTTTTGTTCACAGATGAGGATTTTGACTGTGTAGGCCTATTCCTTTCACATTATAACTACATCTGTGTAAAGTACAGAAAAGTGAAAACGGCAGCACCTGAAACCCAGATATGAACTATAGCCCGTGGTGTGTTCTAGACTTTTTTCAGCCTACTATAATCTATGATCCGTGGCTATTTGTGTGTCCAGCGCATACGCCAGTGCATAATGCCTATCAGATACGCTATTTTGAAAGGTTCACGAGGGCATACGCGTTTTCAAAATAATGTCTTCACAGCATACAGCGTTTACCCACGTGACAGGTAGAACACAGCACTGACTATAGCTGTGGTTCCAAACCTTTTTTCTTTAAAGCCGCCCTACCTTTTTACATCTGACAAAGGCTGAGAAATGCCACTTAATCCCTATATGTACATCGTCATGATGTGATGATTAGCAAAAATAGCAGATCTAGGCTCAGATTGCAATGCATTGACAAGGCATTATGCATTTGATGTCAACACCTACAAATGGTTCACGGAACTTCACAATCAAGTTTTCTAGCCGAGGAATGACCTCATCATGTGTTGGCGGATGGGTAGTAAAGACGTAGAGAAAAATAAACTTGTTAATAAATACATTGAAACCATTACAAGACAACATGGGTAAATGAAACCTGTTAGCTCAACTAATTCATGGTTATAATTGGGTCCAGCTGCTATTCAACACGTTCTTTATGGAGGAGCTAATTGACTCAAAGCTGTACTTCACCCCCAAAATGACTTTTTTTTCCTATTGATTACTCACTGGAGACTTGAGTTCAATAATATTGTATCTATCAAATTCCTAAGACAAAACATTGATTACAATAAATTTACCCCACATTGATTCCGGATGGCCATCTATAGCCTACTATATAACCTATCCCTATATAACGTGGGAGGAGTAGCGCTGCAAAAGTTTATGTGGAAAGAAAGAAAGAACGAAAGTTTGACAAGTACTATAGTTTTGTGGCGTGTCCAGGGGCCACACCACAAGACATACTTTAATTACTTACTATAGTACTAGTGTACTGGCTTAAGGTGGATCTTGGGCTTAATGTGGCCAGTCTGACGCCAACCGCCTGATTGATTGATTGGTTGATTGATTGATTGATTGATTGATTGATTGATTGATTGAGGACTTATTTGCATAGGAAAATGAGTTTGCATAGGATTAGGAAACGGTACAGTTTCATGACGGTACAGTTCACTAGCACAAGGTCAACTAGAAAAGTCTAGATAATCTAGAGTGCCAACTTGCGAGCACGTTATTTATATAAGGTCGCGCTTGTTGATGGTGACCTTACCAAGAATGCTGGTCCCTGATTGGCTCACCTCTTCAGACTCCACCTAAGCCCATAGCACTTACTGTAGAACTTGCCTACGCCCAATGACCATACATGAAAGCTAGATAGCATTTTTTTGGTTTTTATTTAAAGCTTTTTTACTGAACTCGGTCTGCCTACGTTATTTGTGTCTAGATTGCTATTTCTATGCATTTGATGTATTGATGTATTACCTGGCTTATTGTATTGATGTATTACCTTGCTTATTGTAAGTCGCTCTGGATTAGAGTGTCTTCTAAATGCCTATATGGTAAATTGATACGGGTGTAGACAAAAACATTTACGCGAACAGATACACATCATACAAAATCACTGAACGCAGTACTTGCGCAGTCTGTTGCCGCAAGTAATATTAAATGGTATTTACAGTAGAGAGGTCAAGGGGAGGTAAGGACTAATGTAATCCTGGGCGATACACTCCCTCTGCAAACCTGGGAAGAGCAACAGACTGACCTCATGCTTCCTTCTATGAGTAGTCCAAGCCTCTTCTTTTCACCTGACTCCCCGGGTGGACGTAGCGTGTGGATGGAACAAACATGTTATTCCAACCAGTTATCCTTTCCCCTCCATCAGGCGCCCCGGCTGGCCAGGGGAAGGCAGTATAGAGACCAGGATTACTGCATGTTTTTTGTGAGGGTACCTACCCTAGGAGACACGGAGAGAACATGCAAACTCCACACAGAAAGGCCCTTTCGCCAAGGGTATGGGCACTGATGACACGGAGGAGAGATCACGCCTCCAGCGCCCACAATGTCCCCAGCGGGAGTCGAACCCAGGACTTTCTAGCTGTGAGGCGACAGCGCAACCGACTGCACCACTGTGCCCCCTGTAAGTGACTTTTCGTAGCGGTTTTAAAGGAGGGTAGGGATTTAAACTCCTTTAAAGCCTTCGGTAGGGAGTTCCACATTTTTACGGCATTAATTGAACCCATTGTTTGAGCCAAATCTGGGCTGGACGTGATCTGTGGAACTGCCTCTGGCCTCTATGATGTATTACTCCTTATTTGGGCAACCCGGTTCAACCGCCATTTACTTCACGTCTTGGCTCCAAATTCGGACAATGTGAGCTCTTGAACAAAACGTACACATAATGTGACAATGTGCACAAGAAAGTTTGTTGATCGATCCAGTGGTTTATTAGATTAGCTCCGGAGTCCAGACAGGCAGACACCCTCAAAGACAGAGGCTGAAACATGAAATATGTACCTTAGCATTTTGTAACTTTGTTTTGAAAAGCACTATGCAAATAAATGTATTATCAAAATGCTTATAGTGAACATAACATATGGACTGTGGACGTGGTGAAGTGAACTATAATGTATAAAATAAAGTAGATATTCTCTCTAATTAAGAGCATCAGCTACATGTAAGTAACTAATGTTAAGTTAAGTTCAGTGTCTTTATTTATATATAATTTCTGAATAGTTTCACTAAGCCACAGCTCTTGGTATAAGATCATTTCCCCAGCTATTTCACATGTAAATGTGTTTCAGCCATGTGTTTTTCTTTTTTCTTCCTAGTCAGTATCTTGTTACAATAACTTTAACTCTTTGAAATGATCAGAATCAGCAGCATCTGATAACCTGCAATAACTACTAGTTTAGGATGATTTAAGAGTTGTTTGTCGTGTCAAAGAACAGGTCTTAAAAATTGTAAAAAGCTGTTTCCGAATTCATCAAGCTCCTACTGTTATTCTTCCTTTAACAACCAGTACGTCCCACCTCTTGTCTGCCTATTCTTTCACCAACTCCCTCCTGCTTCTTAACAATTCCCCTCTCTCTCTTCTCTTTTACCCTATAGCCCTCTCTTCCCATCGTTCATGTTGGCTGTCTTTCCGTGTCAGAGACTAAGCAAACTGAGTCGTGTGTGAGTGGCTTTGGAGAGAAAGAGAGGGGGGGGGAGAGAGAGAGAGAGAGAGAGAGATAGAGAGAGAGAGAGAGAGAGAGAGAGAGAGAGAGAGAGAGAGAGAGAGAGAGAGAGAGAGAGAATATACAAACAGAGCAGATACATTTAAATAAAATAACCTTTTTAGTAATATGAAGCATCTATGGTGCAAGAACATACGTATAATGCCTTATAATCTGCTTATGACACTGTATGATTAGTTATAAGCACTCAAGACATACAAATGATCAAAATCAGCACACATTCAAAACATTTAATTAATCTAATGAATCGTGGCAAAGCATCAAAACTTGATCATAGTGTAATGTTATTTTCCTACACATTATAATAATATATATAGCATAATAGTCTTTGTTATGATGCATTACATTATATTATGTCAGTCACTACATTGTAAGTGGTCATTAGCCTATATAAGTACTGTAACTGTAACTGTATGTATTACAGCTATGACAATTATAATACACTATGATCCTGGACAAAAGAAAAGTTCTGAGTGGCTAAGCATTATGAAGTATTGTGATATTTACCTTGTAGCCTAGGTCATTGTAAAAAGCTTTATGTGCTATATGTGCATTATTGTTATAAAGCATGCATGAGTATTCATGAGCACTTATAACTGTAATTATATACAATGTTCAGCAGATTATAATTCATAAATACTTGACTATAAAAAAAAGCAGATCTACGAGCTTGTAGAACGGCTATTATCATTATCGGCTATTATCAAATCATCAATTATCAAACTCCCAGCTAAATAATTAGCATAACTTGCTAGCATTAACCTTAAATAATGCCTATAGACATTCTGATGGCTGATCTATACGTGGTTGCACACAGTGTCTGTGTCTCACTTGCAGATATCTACAGGCTCACAACATGTTGTGCTGTGATAGTTAAAATATGATTATTTTGGGGGTCACGGCCTGAAAAGGTTGAGGACCACTGCTGGTCTAGTGCATTAGGCTACTCAAAAGGAAAGGTCCCCCCTCCCTCTCTCGGTTGGATGTATAAAGTTACGGCCCAAATGCTGTCAGAGAGAGAGAGAGACAGAGAGAGAGAGAGAGAGAGAGAGAGAGAGAAGAGAGAGAGTGAAATGACTGTAGGGGGAGGCGAACACCATAAGGAAATTAAATGAGGGAGAGCGAGGAGGATGAAGAGAGCAAATGGACTGTGTGAGTGTGAGAAGGAACAATGAGAGAGAGTGGGGAATGAGTGAAAGAGTACTTACTACCAGAGAGAAAGAGAGAGAGAGGAGAGGAGACCTGTCCCGACTGGCCCCGTGGCTAACACAGACATCAGCGGGAGACCAGCATGTGTTTTCCTCAGCTTGGCCAAGGGGGCTTGTACCCCCCTCCCCGCAGCCCCCTTGACCCCTCCACTCCTCCACCCTGCAGGCGTGAGTCATCAGGCACGCACATATCTCTATTCCTTCCCTCTCCCCGAACCACCCTCTCTCTCTCTCTCTCTCTCTCTCCCCTTCTTCTTTACGTCTACACTCCTTCCATTCTGGTCTGCTCACCTCCTCAAGGCTGTCAAATATCTTCTCCTTCTCTCTCTCTCTCTCTCTCTCTCTCTCTCTCTCTCTCTCTCTCTCTCTCTCTCTCTCCTCTCTTTCTCTCTCCCTTTCTCCCTCATCATCTGTTTCTTGGCGCATCTGGTGAACATGAGCTGTGGAAAGACAACAAACCAGTAATGGGATAAGTGTGTGCGTGCGTGTGTGTGTGTGTGTGTGTGTGTGTGTGTGTGTGTGTGTGTGTGTGTGTGTGTGTGTGTGTGTGTGTGTGTGTGTGTGTGTGTGTGTGTGTGTGTGTGTGTGTGTGTGTGTGTGTGTGTGTGTGTGTGTGTGTGTGTGCGTGCGTGCGTGCGTGCGTGCGTGCGTGCGTGCGTGCGTGCGTGCGTGCGTGCGTGCGTGCGTGCGTGCGTGCGTGCGTGCGTGCGTGCGTGGCCGCGCGCGCATGTGTGCATGTTTGCGTGCATGCTTCCACTAGTCACATCCACATGACATAGTCCCTAAATATTGGCTTCATTGTAGGTGAAACAATCAAATCCTCATGGTTTAAACGTCCACCCAACAAGTCTCCACTGTCATCAGATCAATGGGCTGTACCACAGGGCACATAATACTGTAACTGTGCATACTGTACATAGATGAACACCTGGTGGTGAGGCGTGAGGGGATAGTCTACATGCCTCTTCTTTTCATATCCTCCCACTTAAAACGGTACACAGTATCTCTATAATCATTAAACCAAACTGGCGTGTCCGATTTTTCATATTCCATCCAGATTAAAGTTTGCAGGAGTGGCCCGTTTTGAACAAAATGCCTCAAATCATGAACACAGTGTCCGATTGCTGTGAAACACGCACGTACATTCCCACTACGTTGAGGAGCAATGCCACCCTTTGTACATTGCCCTATTATAGCGCCACAGGAGGCCAATATTTGCAAAACATTAATTTTGTTATATTGCTCCTACATATACAACATCATGCAAATCAGCACACATTAACTTTATGGTCATGTGATCAAGACGGATCTGACCCATCTTTTCTATTCCATCCTGATTGGCGCATTCCGAACATTGCCGGCCCACAATAACCTCACGTCCTCACCTTTTTCTAGTTCTTTCTTCATTGCAGTCTTGATCCTGATGGAGCGTTGTTCCCAAAACCTCTTCTCTGCTTTGGCGGCCAGCTCAGATGACCATGGTCATGTCACCTCTCCGCGTTTACAGTGTTTGAAATCCCTGTTACAGTCCGTACACTAAGATTGACTATGCTTAAAATGTATATACTGTATTAATGAGACCAGGCACACTTCTTGCTCAGTCACCGAACCTGGCTTGCATTTACAAAACACCTTTTGCAGACAGTTTGATTGATCAGAATGGGTTGTAATTATGGACACGGATACCATTGTGCTATGGCAAATAAATAGAGCCCTTATTATGCAAATGCATATCAAACTAGTTTAATATAACTTTGTGCGTGCATGTGTGTGTGTGTGTGTGTGTGTGTGTGTGTGTGTGTGTGTGTGTGTGTGTGTGTGTGTGTGTGTGTGTGTGTGTGTGTGTGTGTGTGTGTGTGTGTGTGTGTGTGTGTGTGTGTGTGTGTGTGTGTGTGTGCGTGCGTGCGTGCGCGTGTGTGTTGGCATACTTTTACAACACAGACAAACTCCTTTGCCAACCAAACTGCATCCAAAACCATTTTACATGAGCATGTGATCCAATGTTTGGAGTGCATATCAGCATAAATAGCTGTGTGATAAATGTCCCTTGACACTCAAACCACTGAGCTGTCCGTCAAGGGTCACTGAGACCTCTTGCTCTGCCCCTAGACGAGCTCATAAACGGGCTCTGTATTTCAAAAGATCCAGCCCTTAGCGGGGTCATCTCCTGCCCACAGCACAGTTTGACAAAAAGATTTGGCTTCTCAGGAGGGAGGACAGGAGCCACATGGGGGCTAGTGTATGGGTTGTTTTGTTCAGAGTTTACAAGCCAGGCGCTGCAACATCCCACATCCACCACCAATGCCTGAGCCATCATAACTCATATTGGTCTCTCAGTGGCCATAGTCAGTACTGTACACTGTGTCCTGGCAGTGGAGTCGGCTTTGTTCCAGAACCCCACTGTTTCAGGAGGTTGACTTTTGAGTTTTCAACATCAGGTTCGAGCAGTGGTTCTCAAACTTGGGGTCGGGACCCCAAGTGGAGTCCCCAAATTATTTTGTGGGGTCCCCAGATGATAGCTTAATGTCTTCTTTTTTTTCCTCACTCAATGGTAAACAAACCAACACACAATCTAAGAGTATACATGGTATCTGCACATTTCTAAAGTGACAATTTAAGGACTGTTTTAATACCAAACTGGCCAAACTGTCAAATATTAAGTAAGACGCGAACGTTGTGAAAATAGCAGATCTACATGCTCACGAGGCATTGTGAGCATGTAGATCGTCTATTTTCACAATGTTTATCTGTGGAACCGAGTCACATTAAATGTTATACCTACAATTCCAAGTGCTTGTCAGGGTGGGTGGTCCCCAGTTCAAATATGTTTATTTTTGGGGTCACAGCCTAAAAAGGTTTAAGAACCCCTGGGTTAGAGTAACCTGAATAAGTAGCAAAGATATATAAGAAAACGAAACGAAATGATATCAACAGTGAACACAATGAATTTCTACATGTGAAGCTTAATTTCCCATAACATACAGTATGAACATTGTAAAGTCATCAAATCATTACAAAAGGATGAAGGAGTAAATTCCTTTCCAGTCATACTTTGTGTTGACACAGAGAATGTCATGTCTTCATGTAAATGTGTCTGTGGCAAAATAAAAACATGTGAATTGGTCCTGCATTACACTTCCTATGAAGTCTATGACTAATTGCGACAGTCAGGTCACAGTTACTATCAAAACCTCTCCCGGTTGTATGTCTGTCTCTGTCAGTCAGTCAGTCACGTCACGTCACACTTTTCCCCTACTCATATCTCCGCCACCGTTGCCCCTATCCATGCCAAACTTTGCACATTCACTCCTTGGCTGCCAAACCACCTCTTCCCCTCATTTCTCACATGGCCCTCTTCTAGCGCCACCATGAGGCCCATTCTTACAAAACACATATTTGGACACTGCTCCTACACATTTTGCCCTAAAATCACGCTAAGCAGTACACAGCTGTCTACACTCATGTCATCAACATGGATCATGTGACCTGATGATCGCTTATCTCCCGATTAGGGAGTCTTACTGGTGAATTACAAACATACTAGTAATGAATGATATTCTCTGCCTATAAACAGCATAATTAAGAAATATTCATAATGCTTTGTTTTTTCTTTGTTCAATAATCATTACACATTGTAAAGCATTTTATATTAACTTATCAAGTACCTTTGCTGGGCATTTACATCCATTTTCCTTTGGCCAGGATCATATTATTTCTCATAGTTGTAATATTATAACAATTATATAATGCATTAATGATTATAAGTCACTATAAATCAGTGTTTTAAGTAAAGTGAAGAGGGGGGAAAAAACGAAACTAGAAGAAATCAGAGAATTTCTAAAAGAAATGTAGAAATCAAGAACAACACAAAGTTTCTTCCTACACCTGATGTTTTTGGTGGCCAGTTGTCCAGGTGCCCAATTCTCCAAGTGCCCACATATCCCTAGTGCCCAGGTGTCTGTCTGTCTGTCTGTCCCGTCCCTATCTCTATCTCTGTTTAAAAAGAAAAAAAGAAAATAATCCATCCATCCCTATCTCTATCTCCTTTAGCCCCAGGCAGCCACCTAACCTTGGCTACAGCAAGGCCTGGCCCTGCACCGCACCTACAGGCCAATATTTTGGGAAGATTTGTATCCATTTTGTGATTATGAGAAGTAGAGGCACATCTGAAGGTGGAATAATTGATGGTCAGTGCCAGCGGACAGCGGGGCAGAAGCATTATTGATTTTTGTATTATGCTTTTTAGACAATTGAACAACTGCTGGAGCCGGAGTTAATAATTCACACACATCTCACTACGTGGGACCCCTTTCTAATCAGGTAGTGAGATATGGAGATACTGTTGCCTAGACTGGCATGGCCAGACTAATATCACTGTGTAGATACAGTAGTAGTCTGGAATCTATGTTGAACGTAGGCCTACATTTCTGAAGGGTGGATAAAAAAAGCCTCTGATGATAAAGCTGCCCCATATACAGTACTGGGCCATGATTGGTCCTTCACAACTTCGGAGGGAGTGAAATCCAATCACAACTGAGTGGCTCTGGCCAGAGCTCTTTTTTTACTGATTCGTCTGGTTTCCAGGCTAACCGTAGCCCATTTCCACAGGGAAGAAATTTGCTCAATTAAAACGGTCTAAATATCTAAACAAATGACGACTTGGGTTGGGTTCTGTCTCAGTCGCTCACTGGTGGTTTGTACTTTTCAGCACACCTACAAGACACCGCAAGCCACCAACCACATCTCCTCCATCTCTGGCCTCTCTTTGCCTGAGGTTTCCCCTTGAAGTACCTTCGCTAGCACCTTTGCAAGCCACAAAACACTAACTGACTTGGGGAAGTGACAAATTGAGGGGTTTTGGCAGTCAGCTGGCGGTAAAACATGCCTGTTTACATGGGAGGATCCCACATAACCGCAGACATGTCTCCGGCAGCCAATAAGGGAAGAGCAGAAGAGGGAGGGGTTGTTGGGCGGTTGTGTGGGAAAGAGAGCGAGCAAGAGAGAGAGTGAGAGAGACTCGAGAGCAGCAACATCAAGTAAAGATGGAGTATATTTGCCAGGAAATGGGAATGTGTGCAGGAACTGCATTCAGGTGCCAAGTCAAACCAAGGGTCAGACAAACGCATACAGGCAAACGCATGCATGCATGGACGCACGCACACGTGCACGCATAAGTACATACATGCATTGCATGCACACTTGCACGCATGCTCACACACACATAGGCGCATGGTCATCTAGCTTTGTCATGCTGTGGATTGCTTAATTACTTCCAGGAAATCTTATCACTAAATCGTTAAATAAACATAGTGGAAAATGTGTAATTTGTGTGTGTGTGTGTGTGTGTGTGTGGGGGGGGGGGGGGCGGTGATTCATACATGCCAAGGAATTTGTTTTATACGTTACGTAAAAGTTGGTCGATGTAAAAGGTGTTAGTGTTCTCGCGTCTGTCTTTCTCAGAGATGACTTCCAGATTAGGCTCTTTAAGCCAATAAATGGCTGAAAGGCATTGTCTGCAGTCAGTGTCACGGTGCCTGTGGAGCTAGGGTTCAGATTTCTTGGCCAAGACAAAACTTTAAGACGCTTTGACAGAAATGTCTGAGAGCGGGGAAACCTTATCCAGCACATGTCATTGTAATTCAGAAATATTATATGATTTTGGGGGTGGGGTAGCGCAGGACTGTGGAAACACAGAACTCAATAGCAGGGCACACAAAGGAAGTCTGTTCTTTCACAATGGAAACCTTGTTGTGGCATTTGCTTAATGCCTCGGAGAAAACTCCTGAAGAATAAACAACAGTTTGCTGTCCCCGTCTCCGTTTTTTGATCGTATCTGTGAATGGGACAGCAACCCCCTCCCCAAGATGGAAATAGGGCAGATTTAAATAAATCACAGCCAAATCTCAGTGCACTGTGACATTGATTTAATCTGGGTACTGTATGAATGTACACCGTCATCCACAGGTGTTGACTTAACCTCGAGGGGACCTATAAAAGACAAATACGCGGTTGAAACCCCCAGAATCTGTTTAAATTACATCTAAATGTCATTAGAGTGGGTCAACTATTGAGTGTTGACAGTGGGGTTCTGTGGCACAGATCTGTATTTGAATTGCACACTTCTCCCTAAGGCCTTACCATACACCAAGGTTCCCCAATAGGCGGCCCGCGGGCCATTTGCGGCCTGTGGGGGGCTACTGTCTGGCCCACACCAACCCCAGTAATAATGGTGGTATAAGAGCAGCAACAACACTATTATCATCGTTGTCGGGTGGAAATCTCGTATCTCCAAATTTGTACGTTCTTTCGCAAATCATACAAGGCCATCGCACTAAAGTAGTGAAAACAGCAGATCTACAAGCACACAACGCCTCGCGGTGCGAGGCGTTGTGTGCTTGTAGATCGGCTGTTTTCACTAGTTTACATTTTTAAAATGATAAATTCAAAGCGAACGGTTTTGGACATACCGGTACAAGATTTTCACCCGACAACGATGAAAACTATCGCTGGAGTAGTGGGAATGCCACCGTCGCCCCCTGCAATGTTGTGGCCCTCGGCTTGGTACCCTAGACATATTGGTCCTTGGGGAAAACTAATTGGGGAACCCTGCCATACACTAACAAGCTCTCTGGTACACTGTTTCCCAAACAGTGGGTTGAGACCTATTTGGGGGTCTCGGACAAATCTTTGGTTTCCTAAGATTTGTTTTTAATTATTATTATTTCAAAACATTTTCAATAAACACTCGCAACAAATATGCATTTTTCATGATTTAAATAAAGAAATTCAGTAATTTCATGAACTTAGAAAAGACTTAGTATAGAAAAATGGATCGCACACAGTGGCAAGAGACAGGGAAATCTCGCTCTTTCAAACGACCGTCATTTCGACAAAGGAGCGTCGGGAGGGTTAGCGACTCACCCCACGGAAGTTAGGTTTAGGGTTAGACTTGGGTGTCGAACAGATGACACGTAGTAACAACGAAACGCACCCCAAGAGACTACTTTTTTCTCTTTTTGCTTTATTGCATATTTAGGGTGAGAAACAGCCGAAACGACACTGCACCAGTCAAGTCAGAGCGCGGTGGTAAAAGTAATTTCATGAAGGAATCAAAGAGTAATCAAATAAATTCCCTAAATTGGTCTACAAGCTCACAACGCAGCATGAAGCTGTGATGTTGTGAGCTTGTAGATCTGCTGTTTTCACTAGTTTGGGTCCCGGGCAAACGTCTAATTTCTCTTTTGGATCTTGAGTTCAAAGTTTTGGGAACCACTGCTCTAGTAGGTAGAATAATGGCTCTTTTATACCTAATTCATACAGACGAAAGTGTCGCTCGACAGAAATACCTGACTTTCATCTGAAAAACGTTACATAATTAACTACAGGACTTGAGATCGCATGCTTCCTCAGTGTTTTTCTGATTACAAGGAGGAATGCACTGACGTTATCATTCTCTCAGTGCCACTGTTGCGTGATTGTTTTTGGTTGTTGTGGGCCACACAACAGTGCCGTCATGCTTATTTCGGGAGTGACATTGAAAACAATCTCTAACAAATACAGTATATCCCTGAACACCACAAGTGATGATGACTTTGCAACTTTAACCACTTTAATCCCTATTTTGCAGACAGGGAGCAATGTGGTAGTTAGTTATGACCCCCAGGGGTCTATACTTGTTCCAATCTTTCTGTCCTGTGCACACAATCTGAATGTTTGCCTAATTCCGCCAAATGTTTGGCTATTAGGACAAGCATAGGGAATTTATAAGGGGTTGACACTAAGGTCTCATTGGCACTTGCCCGTCGGGCAAGTACAGGTCATGTTCTACTTGCCCAAAGGTCATGCCCACTTGCCCGAACTCGTCTATTATAAAATGATAGGTAAAAATTGAATTACTGTTCAATTTAACACATACTATATATTTTTTTTTTACTTTCTGAGGATGTGCGATGAAAAATGGGTATAGGCCTCAGTAACTATTGTTGTGGTAAAGCCTATCTTGTTATGGTACAGCTCGTTCCAGAGGCCTTGAAGCCACAGTATAATTCTAGTGTTTGACCATTCTTCTTGGCAGAACTCTTTTACCACTGCCCAGAGTGTTAATTGTACTTCTGTCCATGATATCATGTTATACATAAACTTGACCACACACCACCTAATATAATTGTCTTGTCTCCTCATTTCTCATGATTATTGATTGATCTGAATTCCACCACAGTTGGCGTCACGAACAGGATTCCAAACCCGTTGACAGATCCATGGACACAGAGAAGGAGTCGCAGCTGCAGTTAAGGTAAGGCATTGGCCTTCCCTCCTTTCTCTGTGTGGTTGGACTGTACAACGGTACGGAATATTTATTTAAGTTAGAACTGTCTTGAAAGGGGAATTCTAAACCTTGCCAAATTGTATTGATGAGAGGAGTCAGACAAATAGAAGATTGTTGAAATAATAGGTTGAACAGGTTGTTTTATAGAAGTTGTTTTACAATAGTCCACTATTATTGTTGATAATTGAGATCCGTATCCGATCGTTGTAGGCTCATGTGGTGAAAATGAGTTGATTGTTGAGATCCCTATAAGTTTATTATAGTCAGTGAGCTAATCGTTGCTCCTTATAGGAAGTTTGAGCTAATAGTTGCTCCTTATAGGAAGTTTGAGCTAATTGTTGCTCCTTATAGTCAGTGAGCTAATTGTTGCTCCTGGTCAGTGAGCTAATTGTTGCTCCTTATGGGCCAGATTGAGATCATTGTTGTTCGGTATATTATAGGCCTGGTTTGAGATAATTGTGTCTCTTCATTAGGTCAGATTTGAGCCGGTTGTCATTCCATATAGGTCAATTTTGGTCCATTTTATTTGAAGTAAGAGTTATTTGAATCTGTGGTAGGAAACAATAGCATATTTCATTATGCCTACAGATAGCCCCATTGATGTAATGAAGAACAAACATGGCAATGCAGCTGTGAGATACCAGGATGCCTGGGTTAAATGGTCAAAGGGCCAGTGGCCTGCCACAGGTAGCTTTAATGAGCAAGATCTGAATTCCACCACAGGTTCACACTTGTTGTTTATAGACGTTTGTTGCATTCCCTCTCAAATGAGCACCAACCAGAAAGCAAACTGCCCAAGAGTTGTATTTCCCTGCCGGGGACAGCTGGGCAAGCCTTAGTGTCAATGGCCGGGTTTCCCAAAGCGATTTTTAGCCCATCGTAGCTCACGCATGGTCGTAGAGACCAAGCCCCGACCGTCATGTTCCCTTGTTTACATGGGTTCGACTTATTTAGCCCCCTACAACTACACCAACATTCAGATTTCACAAAGTGCTTAATAAAGTCTCACACCTGTCTAAATACGGTACGGCATTCTATAATTACCTGTATACCTCTGTGTTCTTTAATAAGAACGCTTTATATCCGATCGCTTTCTGTTTTCCCATGTATTTCCTGGCGTTCCCCATGCGTACCAAGTTCCAACCCCATTGAGATAAACAGACAGTGATCGGATAAAAAGGCTTCTTATTGAAGAACAAGGAAGATACGGAATGCAGTACCGTTTAGACAGGTGTGAGACTTTATTAAGCACTTTGTTTGTGAAATCTGAATGTTGGTGTAGTTGTATCGCTCTGCCCGAACCCATGTAGACACGGGAACATGACGGTCAGGGCTTGTTCTCTATGACCATGCGTGAACTACGATGGTCTAAAAATCACTTTGGGAAACCCGTACACTGTCTGTAGGCCTATAGGTCTCTGGCTGTCTACCACACATAGCCAGAGCCAGAACAGATCCATGTGATAGTCCCCTAAAGGAGGGTCATGGTAGAACTAATACTGATACTGTATGATGATCTAAAGCTTATTTGGGGTGTAAAAGTTCAAACAGGTATTGTTGACATTCATGAGTATCAGTATCAGTGTCAGTATCACAGATTAGATGACACACATGCACGCGTGCAATTGCACACATACAGTACACAAATGCACGCACGCCTGCACGCCTGCACGCACGCCTGCACGCACGCCTGCACGCACGCACACACACACACACACACACACACACACACACACACACACACACACACACACACACACACACACACACACACACACACACACACACACACAGTTGAAACAGCTGGCCAAACCTGTGTCAATGAACAGCAACAAGTTCATTTGAAGACCATTTGAAGACAGGGGTTCTCTTTGATGTCGTGTCACTCAGTTGGTAACTTAAGCCAACACCATTGTGAGCGGGGGAAGATTTATGACCTCTCCACCTCACCTCTGCTTTTCCCACAGCTGTTTTTACGCACTATATCCTTGTGATGTCATAGCAAGACAAGTAGAGAAAGATTCCAAACACTGATCTAACCTAAAGAACTTCCTTATGTGTGGCTGTTATATGAATCAGTAAATGTAATTGTACAAATCTTGGAAAATATCTTAATTCATTGCAAGCAACATCAGTACATTTTGTGAATTTATACTATCTCAAAATGGTATGTACCGGTATGTACCGTATATGCAATGAGACTGCTAGAGGATCTTCTGTTTGCAACAGTAGGGAGCACCCCAGAAGTTAACGAAGGTATAAAACCTTGCGGTGCTTCCATGAGCCCTTCCATGAGGTGCTTTTTGGCTCTCCATTGATCCTGGAATATCCCCAATGTTTTAAACATAATAGCACAATACTTCCCTCTTGGAGTGGTATAGGAAACACATACGAGTGGGTGGATCTGTTAATTTCATATTGATGGGTTCAATATTTCTTTTGGGTGGACAATTGTATGCGTTCCAACTTCCGTCCTGCAGATATCTAGCAGCTGCCCTCACAGTGTCCCAGCCTGACGTTTTAACAAAAAACCAAAAAGCCCATTATGTTACACATTATCAACCTTGAGAGCGGCCCTGACCAACTTCCGTTCATTAGCCGCAGATTACAAGGATAAACTCCCATCTTCTAGACCCAATGGCTTTCAGAAGACTTGCTCTCATTCAGTGAAGATAGAGCATTCAGATGGTGGGAAAAGGAGTTGTTGGCTACCGTGGATCAAATTAATTATATCATGCTGAGTTGTGAAATATAAGACAAGTGATGAAGTGATACCCACTATACTGCTGCAAACCACCCCTTGTAGTGAAGTGGCAGTACTTAATTCTGAGAATATCAATTAAAGAGGCGGTGCCATAGTTTTGTACTTTTTTAGATTTTCTAGATAGATTTTGTCTATCAGGTTGACAGAACTTCATTCGACCCCCTGGTGTGGTTGTTATGAGCAATTTCTTCCTGGAGTCTGAAGTGCCGATCCAAAAACAGTGATTTAATGACATCATGTAATCATCCCCTCCCCTTTTACTATACACCCAACACTGTGGGTTTGGCTAACTTCAGCTGGGTCTCCACCCACCTGACAACCAGGCATACTTAATGAACTGGTGGGTGTGGCCACCTAAAAACTTAATTTTAACTGTTTCTGTACACTTTTTTGGAACAAATTTTCCTCTAGTATAATCATAAAACCTGATAATCATGTTTTAGGGGGGGGGGGGGGAACAAATCATGGCACTGCATCTTTAAAGATCTAGTGAAATAAAAAATGTAAAACAAATCCTATGTTTGAGTATTATAACAAGACAATTAAGTCCAGCCCCTAAACAAAAACGTGATGCGTGATGACGCATGTTATCGCTATTTAACTTCAACTACTTCAACTTCAGCTTCACCTTCCCTCGCCTACCCATTCGTCCTTTCCGCACAGCAGAGCCAGTGTGTTGCGCTGGCTGACATCTTATCTACTGTATGAACACAAATTTACATAATGAACATTTTGGCTTTAGTAAACATGTGTTTGTGTGCGTGCGTGCCCGTGCATGTCTTCATCTACTCCTTAATCTTCCCCATTTTGGTGTGTTTGTGCACTTGTAGGATACCTTGGCTGAGATATTTCAAATTAAACAGACCCCCTATTGTCTTTTTGTAATATTATTCATGAAACAATCGAAAATGAGGCCATTTCTTTCAAATGGCTGATTTCTTGGATAACAAAGTATCAGCTAAGTCGGACGAATGAACAGCCTTTTCTTCCAAAGGGCTGGACTGGGTTCCATAAAATTGCAGCAATCTTGATTAGCCTTCAATCCACCAATCTGCCCGGCAATCAGCAGCAATTAGCTTGCCCAGAATAAAAAAAGAAAAAACCCCTTGGCTTTAAATACTTATTTTGTCCCACTTATCAGTGCAGCTCCAGTGCCAAGGGCAGGGGCATGTTCAAGTTCCTGTGATTGCCTTTGGCGTCATCTGGGCTGCTATCTCCTCACCTATGTAGTGAGGCCAAAAATGTGCTGTGCCGAAGGAGGACTAATGGGGCCAGGCAATGATTGGCCCAGATGGCAGAGGAAGAAATTGGTCTAAACTGACAGTTTATCCAGGCATCCGACAATTACAGCCTCCTACTGAAATAAATGACAACATTTGGATACTTCATTTAGATCTTAACAAAAGGTTGGAAATGTCATAAAGTGTTCCCTTTTCAGAATGGAACCATATGGCAGCCACCACATTCTAAATACCGGTATGCTATTTAATAACCAATGGGAAAACCTGCATATACAGTTATGGCGAATTGAGTTATAAACTATTTGATTGGAAATATATTAATAGCATATATTTTTCTTTTCTTTTCTTTTTTTTTTCTTTTCTTTTTCTTTTTTTTTTTTTTTGCTATTTCGATGTTTGTTGTGAAAAGGCTTTGTGATTCTAAAAGACTACATTTTCCATTTCTCATTCTCTTGGCAAATCTATAGTGGGTTTCAAAGCCCAAGGAACACCAAAGAGCAGCCTCTATTACTATTGGGGAATTAGTATGCACAAAGTACTGATTTACTCAATTCGCAAAATTATGTTTTATATAGTTCTATTGCAATAATAATGTGTGTTGACACGTGTTGTTTATGATTTGTTTTGGGGCTTTTATGACTTTATTGATCGGACAGTGGACTGACAGGAAATGGGGAGAGAGATGGGGAGAAACACGCTACAAAGGGAATGGGACTCAAACCTGCGACATGCTGTCAGGTATTAGAGCCCATGTGGTATGCACTAGGCCATGTGGTAACTAGGCCTGCAGGCGCCCCACCATTAACAGCCAATGAGGGACCAGCATTCATGGTGATCCAGTGGTGATGTCAAGGGCATCGCCAGTGGTGAGCGCACCTCATGGCACGCTCTGCTGGCGCACAAGTAGGCCATACACTTGTGCACAAGGGGCAAGTTGGCAGTTCTAGTTTACTCTTAATTGACCTGTTCATGGCCATGGTTGGTGACCCATACTACTGTAATAATGAACTTCAATTATATTTACTGAAGTGAAATGTTTTCCATTATTAGTGGCCAAGGCCACGAAGTGGCAAATGGCCACTCATTGATATTGGACTTCATCATAACTATTATTATTATTATTCCGCCACTTTTGCTCTAGCGGCTAGACCGTGCAGTCGCTTTTTACGAAACTCGGCAGTATGGCAGAGGACTATGCCAAACGGCTAAAACGTGAAGCTCGCAACAATCGGCCAAAGGGTGGCGCTGTAGGAAGCCTTTGAAAAATGCCAACTTTGAACTGGTGTAGCTCATGCCCTGTTTCAGGTACAGCAATGAAACCTGTATACACTTATGCGTCTCCTCATGCCGAACAACTTTTACGCTCTGACTTTTGACCTCTGACCTTTACTTCTCCCACAATTTTGAATTATATGAAAAACAGTAAAAATGTATCTCCTCCTGGGATTTTCGCGTAACGTGCGTGAAACTTTTTTTACATGAACTTTGGACCAATACGGTCTGAGAAGTTAGGCGGATTTTCTTTAAAGCGAAACATTATTTTTTAATAATTCACTCAATGTTGCAGTTTTATGCAAATTATTCTTCTGCCTCTAAATCATACATGCAAAGTGACACGTTCATGGCATTTGGCAAATATGTAGAGGGTTAGTCCAAATATCACTGAAAGCAATCTTACTCCAATTGGCCAAAGGGGGGCGCTATACGAAGCGTTTGAAAACTCAAACTTTAAAGGGGCATAAGTCATGCCTCGTTTCGTTTGAAGACATGCAACTTGCTTACACGCGTGCCTTGACTCAAGCGGAAGACATCTGTGTCTTTGTTAAGTAAGCTCCGCCCTTAGATTTTCCGCCATTTTGAGCAGTTTGTAAAACACTTAAACCCGCTTTTATTCCGGAACTTTCGCGTGACAGGAAATGGGGAGAGAGATGGGGAGAAACACGCTACAAAGGGAATGGGACTCAAACCTGCGACATGCTGTCAGGTATTAGAGCCCATGTGGTATGCACTAGGCCATGTGGTAACTAGGCCTGCAGGCGCCCCACCATTAACAGCCAATGAGGGACCAGTCACGTGCACGGATCTTTTTTTACATGAACTTTGGACCAATATCTAAAGATCTGTCAGATCGGATTTCTTTTTTAAATTGAAACATGCTTTTTTAATAATTCAATCAATATTGCGGTTTTATGCAAATTATTCTTCTGCCTCTAAAACATACATGCAAAGTAACATTTTCATGATGAACTACTGTAGAGGGTTAGTCCAAATATCACTGAAACCAATCTTACCCCAATTGGCCAAAGGGGGGCGCTATATCATTTCGAAAGAAGGCGTCAAGTACATTACATGAAACTTTTTTTTTTTTTTTTAAATGACAGGTCCATTATGTGTGAGAGTGTAGTGGTCAGTGCCTGTGCCTAGTATACGGATGGTTGAGTGTTCAAACCCCACGTCGTTTGGAGTTGATGTTAACATCCTGGATGCCCATGGCATGTGCGTATGTCAAACTCTTTAATGTTGACACGTCTGATCTAACTCCAGATCACCTTCATGTTTAAAATGAGCCCTTCTCTACCGGCCGTTTTTTTTCTGTTCTGAGTAAAAGAAAATGTCAGAAATACTCAGATTACATTTACTCAGATTGATTTCACCCCAAGCCTCCAAAATATAAAACATAAATCAATAAAATAAAGGCACTCAGCCTACATAGAACTTTTTTTTTTAAACAAACACGGTTAACAGATCCTGCGGCTGCCTAGTGTAGTGGTCAGGGCATGTGCCTTTCATGCAGAAGGTCGTTGGATCGAATACCGCCTGGGGTTTATATAAGCATAAAACCATGACATTTGGTAGACTTTACAGTTTGGTTCCTTGAACAATGTCTGATATGAAGCCTTCCTAAAAATGTCCCCCAACCCCCCTTGATGCGTATTTTAATATCCGCCATTACTAAATAATGTATTTTGCATCATAAATCCTGAAACAAGCATTATAATACGAAATTTCATGTGGCTGACTAGTGTAGTGGTCAGGACATATGCCTTTCATGCAGAAGGTTGTTGGATCGAATCCCGCCTGCGACATACTAGCGTCATGTCCAGGGGGTGTACTTGTGCTGCCTTATGCTACAGAAATAGGAGATAGGCTCCTGCCCTATAATAGATTCATGGCCCGGCCGATTCATATGGTCTTCATAGCTCAGCAAGGCTTACTATGTACATCAGGGGTCTTCAACGTTTTCAGGCCGGGGACCCCCAAACTGATGGGGAGATGGAGCAGGGACCCCCTACCACCTCGTAGGGTGGGGGGGTCGGCCGGTCGGGGCTACGACATATTTTTTATTTTAAACATGTACAAGTTACAGCGAGCAGGGTGGGCCGTACCACTACCATTTCTAAACATACTACTTATTAACTGAGAACCAATGTCAATAATATCAACAATCTGTCAATTGCATAGTAATCATGTATTCAAGCTAATCAAAATGGATAGAATCATGATTTTTTTTTACATAAATGTGAAAAAAAAAAAAACATTTTTTGAAATCTTTTTTTTTTTTTGCAATAATTTCGCGGACCCCCTGCAGTACCTCCGCGGACCCCCTAGGGGTCGCGGACCCCCTGTTGAAGACCCCTGATGTACATCATCAAACTGTCCAGGTGCATAGTATCACAGTTTTTTTTATGTCTGTTGCATATAGGCCTACAGTCTTTTGCATACATGTTGTGTAGAGGCCAATTTGTGCTTTTACCTATAACCACCGATTAGTGTAAAACTTTGTATGCACACTTCCCAGAGGCCAAGGAAAAACCTGTGCCCTGCATTTTTCACATCTGCCATTTATAGCGCCACCAGAAGGCCGACTTACAGTGTGTAAAACACATTCTTCGATATTACTCCTTCAGATTTTATCCGAAAATCACACAAATCAGTACACAGTATCTCTACAGTGATGTAATCATGACGGATTTGACAGATATCATATTCTATCTAATTGGCTAACATTGAATTCCAAGGTTTGCAGGATTGCTCCTTTTTGAACAAAATGTCTCAAACGCAGCCTGCTATGTGTGTGAAATTTTGCACACACATTCCCACTAGGCCAAGGAACAGATGCCACCCTTCTCACATTGGCCTGTTACAGCGCCACCAGCGGGTCAATTTTTGCAAAACACATTTTTTCTTCAAATCCCGCATGCAGCGTCCGATTGCCGTGAAAGGCCCAAGAACACGTGGCACCCTTTTCACTTTGGCCTATTATAGAGTAACCACTAGGCCAAAAAAAACCTACCTGACCTGCCGGAGTCCTGTTCGGAAGAACACTGCTTCTAGTTTTTCTTTGATATTCTTCTTTGCTTTCCCTTGATGCCTTTTTTCTTTCCTGCTTTTTATGCCTTGGCCACTTTATCGCTGCTTGCAGCTATATTTATTATTAATATTATTATTTTCTATTTGGTTAGGAGGATTAACGCTAATAAGGGGGGGGGCTATAAGTTGTGCAATGGCTGTTTTTTTCCCAGCTCAAAGCAGTCACAAGAGAAATGGGGGAGGAACTTTATTTTTATAGCACAACATAGCATCATAAAGGCTGAATGCGCTATGCGATGTGACACATTATGAGCTTGTATCGGCTATTTTCAAAAGACTTTCAATGTTTCAATGTGACATTCTGCACAATGAGTACTTTTAACCTTTGGTACTTCAAGTATATTTTAATGCCGATACTTTTGTACTTTTACTCAAATACCTTTTGAAAAATGTACTTGTAACAGAGTATTTCTACATTGCAGTATTGATACTTTTACTTAAGCTAACAACAATCGACTAATGGTACAACATGGTGTGGATGGTGGGTGGGATAGAGCAGCACTAAAGCCAGTGGTTCTCAGATTTTCAGGCCGCGACCCCCAAAATAATCATATAGTTGAACTGGGGACCCCACTCTGATGAGCACTACTTGGAGTTGGAAGAGTTGAGGCGTTACATTTTGTGAAAATAGACGATCTACATGCTCTCCACGCCTCACATTTCCAAGGTGTTGTGAGCATGTAGATCAGCTATTTTCAATTTCTGCCTCTAATTGACAATTTGGCCAATGTTCAGTTATTCATTTTAGATGTATTAAAAAAGGTCTTAAAAGTCCTTAAATTGTCACTTTAGAAATGTGCAGATACCCTCTATACACTTAAACTTTATGTTGGTTTTTATTTACTGTTGAGTGAGAAAACAATGTTGCACTTTAAGTCAATCATCTGGGGACCCCTAAATAATTTGGGGGGTCCCGACACACAGGTTGAGAACCACTGCTTTAGGCAATGCACAAGGTAGGCCTGCCATTGGCTCTTTTGAAGTCATGAGACTCATCTACAACATTGCGCAGTCCATTTTTTAAATGTCTTTATATGAATTTGGGTTTCTGTGGTGACATATTTGCTGTATGGAGAATAAAAGAACGTACTGCTCCTTTCAAAAGCAATTTATAGAGTTACATATCAGATTGATGACTTTTAATACATGTAGCCTATGCTGGAAACTGTAGTCCTCCAAAACACAAGGCTTGTTTGAAAGCGTTCACATCCGTCATTATTTTAGCTGTCTGGCACGCAATAAAAGATACTGGGCTTTCATTGTGAATGTGTTCAATCCATAGAATACAGAAAAGGGGAATGAATAGCAGATGGTCTGGTGTATGATACAGAATCAATTCCCAGACATCTGCTCCCAAATGATTCTGGGAAGTTAATGTGACTTTGCTCCTCCATTGTGTTTGAATATGTGGATATGACAACGATCTGCCAAAATTGCTATTCATTAGTAAAATTTGGAAGCCATGTGTTTCATTTTTTGCGATTAAAGCCTGATTTACTTAGTTGCCCACCAGTGTCGTGGGCTGAAAATAGCAGATCTACAAGCTGAGAATCGCTATGAGCTTGTAGAGTGGCTATGTTGGGCAAATTACAGCAGCACACAAGTACGTTTAAATTAGGCGTTAATTACACAGAAAAGCCAAATGACAAAACAAATCACATATTGTATAGATCTGTTTTATGTTGTTTGTTGTTTTATGATGTATGAAATGCAAAGGACAAGAGAAATGGGGAGGAATATTGTAATTTTAACATTTCTCAATTGACACAAGTGTTTATTTTCTCCTCTAAAGGTTTCATCCAGATTCCAGACAGACACATTTTCATGTCAAACACAAATATGTAATCTCAATAAAGAGGACTTTTACTTTGGAGAAAGGTTTTTCAAATAAGAACCAGAGCATTGTAGGAAATTAATTCATTTGTATGGTCCAACCATGTACAGTAAGACAATGTATCTTTAACATCCTCAGTGTTTTGTGACAAAACTAGATGAAACATGGCCAGATCTTTGGTGTGTTAAAGACAAATTAAAGTATTCCCGTATTTAGGGCCATAAGAAAACATGGACTGAAGTTTATTTGTAAAGCACCCTTTCAGTGTCCTGATCACGAAGTGATGGCAGCCTTAATCCAGCACACATTTATCCACAGAGCCTTAAATGGCTTTCATGGCTCAACAATGCTATTTCTTGACGCAATACCCTTCCATTGCCTCTATCTGCATGCTGACGTGTTCAGATCCTGGTGAACAGGACTCATGGGGATCAGAGGACGCAAGATGAGCCCTAAAATAGAATGATAGATTTATTACACCCAGATGAACGGGATTTATGACTATTGTTTAATCTCCAGATTCCAGCCACATGAAGGGCTTATGTTTGGACCCATAATTTATCGAACTCAGAGAACGCAGGCTTGATGTTTTTCTCTCTGTAATGGAGGAGCAGTGCTGTGGCTCCACCAGATAAACAGATGTTTGGATTAACAATGATCTTATAAACAGATGTGGAAGGTTATCTTTTGCACAGGATAGCCGACATTAAATTCCATCAAAACTACAAAAATCCAGGTGTTAAACTCCTCAGAATGCTGCATAGAAACTCTCATAAAACTCAGAGAAACCCACCTCACCTCTATGTACAAAGAAACAATGGCATAACAGATTCAAAATGGTAACCGGATCTCTCACCCCAAAACGCTCCCCCTTTTTCCGCCAACCTCACGCCGACCACTCGGTGGGGCAGTTCTTGTATTCTTGTATTTGTATTACTGAGGATAAGGTTAGAAATCGTTTTAGGGTTAGGCATACTATAGGGCTAGGTTTTGCCACCATTTTACTGGGGTTAAGGTTAGGGACAATTAAGGGCACGGTGTCGCAGTCGGTAGCGCTGTCCCCTCACAGCTAAGGTCCACCCTAGGGGGACCTTTTTGTGTGGAGTTTGCATGTTCTCCCTGTGTCTCCTCAGGTACGTACCCTCACAAGTAATCCTGGTCCTATACTGCCTCCCCCTGGCCAGCAGGAACCCTGATGGAGGGGAAAGGAACTGGTTGGAATAACGTGTTCCTTCCATGCGCTAGGTCCAACCGGGGAAGCTCCCCCTGTCAGGTCTGAGGTCTCCTCATGCACTGAAGGAAGCATGAGCTCAGTTCGGGGTGCTCCCCAGGTTGGCAAAGGGAGAGCAGCACCCAGGATGATAGGTTAGGCAATTGGCACTGGGTGAAAACTGGGTTACAAAATCGTGGGAAAAAGATTACTAAAGGTATAAGGTTAGGTTTAACCGTTTAGGCATAGTTTACCGATGCTCAGTTTAGTAATACCAGGCAGAGACCCTTCTGCCAATAGACGCCCGCGACTGTTTTGGAGCAAGCTTTCTGGTATTCTTCAAAATATATCACTTCAGACACTTCCATCTGCTCTTAGAAAATAATAGTTTTTTTTTTCTCAAAGGTTCTATCATGAATTTGTATAAGCAGATGGTTGGATATATTCCACAAAGACTAACACAACAATACAAATAACAAAGAAAAACAGAAGTAACAAAGTAAAATTACATTATGAAGAAAATTATAGATCAAATTACAAAATAAAATTAAAAGTGCAGGTAGAATGTAGCCTGGTTCCAGCCCTAGACCCGCACACTCTCTGAAACAGGGCTGGATCTAGCCTTTAGCACTAGGTGGGGCAGGAAGAAATGATTGGGGGGTCACCTCCAGCCCATGCCGCGAAGCAGTGTGGGCGTGAAAAAAATGGGGGGACAAACCCCCTAAAACACCCAAAATGCATAGAAAACTAAGGATTTTGGCACACTTATACCTATAACACGCAATACAAACAACAGGTCTTACACCTATCTATCTCTCTCTCTCTCTAATATCTTATCAGTTTATCCATCCATCTACCTAGTTGTAGCATAACATTTCAAATAGTTTAATATTTTAGAGATTTTTGCATGCCATGTTTGGTTGGGCAGACAGGGATTTAGGGGGGCATTGCCCCCCCTTGCCTATGCCTAGATCCGGCCCTGCTAGTCTGAAATCAGGCTAGGTAGAATGGCAATTCACTCTTTGTCAAGTCCCGCCCCCTGTCGCTCTGGTGGGACAGAAAAGTCTTCCCTCCATCCACTCCCATTGTAAAAACGAGATTTTTTAAAGCCTCATATTGCTATTTAAAGTACAAAAAGAAAAAATACATTGCAAAACGGGGGTTTCCCCCGAAAATACATGTTTTTCTGAAGGGAAACACACACCGGACACGGAGGCGGCGCGGCCGCGGCCCGTCAAAACATACGGCCCCATTATTTTCAATGAACTAACCCACACTGCCGCCTCGCCTGCTGCACGGTGAAAATGTTACCCCCACCGGGGGAAATGGATGGCAGCGCACCACATCCAGTTGGTGTTACTGCGCGGCACTTCACGCACCTCAATACCGCGACGCTGCGTAGCCGCCCGCGTCCGGTGTGTGTTCCCCTTTAGTTTAACCAAAATAGTTCCTCTGAAACAGGCAGAGGGCAGAGAGAGAGAGAGCAGCGCCTCTAGGCTGACTCGCACTGACCAGGAAATTGAGGAAGTAGCCTCAAAATAAAATGTATTTTAATTGTAATTTTGCCCATTTAAAATATACAGTATGTACCCAATCGAATATCTTAGTTACATCGATATCGTTGGTGTGAACTAGTTTGTTGAAGCATTATAATTATCAAAATCGCTGCACCGCACCACACCACCACAGTGTCCGTTTTTAGTCCCTCTTCCCCGGCTGGAATACAGCCTTCAACCGCCAGCAGCGGGGGTTATCTCTTACCGAGACTTCCATATCAGTCAGTCACAATGCAAAAGTCTCGCCAGGAGATTTCTATGTAAGGCTAGTAATCCACATAGCGATTTTTATCATTTCAACAAATATTCACTGTGTATTCACGATATTGTGTTCCGAAATGTTCCTGTTTATCATGACAAAGCAAACAATAAAATCTAAATAAATATCGATTCAAGGCAATTTAAAACTAGGCTACTCTTTCCATTGATGTGAATGAAAGAATGGGGAGTTTGTCCCACTGCATAACTCCGCCCCCTGTAGCAAAAGAGAAGGATTTTTCTGGTTGGCCAGTCAGGGACCAATCAGAAGGCTTATCTGCTGGAATACTTACAGATTGAGCAGATTTGTCTTTTTTGGTAGATTTTTGGTTCTCTAGCTTAGATTTTAGGAAAGTCTGTTTTCAAACATTTTAGCGTAAGGTCAGTCCAAGACAGGCTGACAACCTTCTGTGGGAGCAACAATGTACACAATCCAAAGCATGGTACGTTTGGAGATGGCAGGAAGCAGAACTGTCAGCTAAGGAATTAAACAGCAATATGTGAACCCATTTTCTCTCTCCCAGCCATTGATGTGTCTCAAGCCAAGACCCATTACCAGATTGGCTGCGCATACGGCCTCAGGCGGCTGGTTTCAAGCTGGGGCTCCTGTTTTGTGGTGGGAGGGTCTACGGAGGCGACACAGGGAAATGTTGCTGTTTATTTCCATTCTGTCATGTGTGTGAATCTGATTACAGGTCGCTAAGTCAATATTTAGCTTCTGCGGACGGCATCGTCATCGGGAAGTTTATTTTCTCTGGGCCTTGCTACATCTGCTGCCAATGTCGTGTGCGGTAGCCGACGTGTGCTGCTGCCACGGAAAGAAAGCAAACAATGAGTCGGCAAGTTTGGTCGGATGACTTGGGCGAAAGCTTGACAAGCCCATAAGGGTGATTTTCAGCCATGGCATATGTGTATTGAAGCTAACTGTGTTAAGGCTGTATGGATTCCTGAGTAGGTTTGACGGGCGGTCAAATGATTTAATGATAAAGCACAGTGTTTAGGGTGTAGGGATTCCTGAGTAGGTTTGATGGGAGGACAGAATGTAAAGCACACCATTGTATGACTCTAGGTTATAAATGAAAGTCATGGTTTAAAGAAAGAAAACAATATTACGTATGCACAAATATACAGGTACAACATAAGTTAATGGTAGCTGTTCTGCTTACAAACGTGGTTGACAAACACTAAACACTTAACATACACTACTATTTATTGTAGTCCTTTCCAAACAGTGTAGAGAAGAAAGAAAGAGATGTAAGTCAAGGTGACAAAGAGGGACAGAAATGAGATTTCATGCATTTCTTCCCTGTTGATTCCGCTTGGCCTTACCGGTATATGAAAATCCTACATGGGGGCTGCCACTTTGATTCAAGCCAAGAGGAAAACTAGCTTGGTTCAGACTTCTCATCTAGCCCTCAGGCAAGAAGGATTTTATATTTATTAAAAGTAGAGAGCGGTATATTTCTTCCAGTCATGACTTCATTACCTCAAGTTACTCCAGAGAGAAAGACCACACACAGTCAGTGGATCAGGAAAAACACCTCCTCCTTGTTTGCCTGACCCACTAGCTACATTTCAGAGAGCTCACAGAGGGGTGAACTTTGTTATGTGTCAAAGATATGCAAGTCAGGACTGTATTAGACTTGGAATACTTTTTGTGCTGGTTGTTACTTGAAACAGTTGAAATTGGTCACAGAAGAATTTTTTCAGCATATTCTGCACTTGTGGTTATTGTCAAGTTGACTGAATTGCTGAAATCATGAACTATGTTGCTGCAAGTTATTTTGGATGTTTTGACAAACAAGGTCTAGTTTCTGTCAAAGAAGGATCTGGAAATCCATCAGAAATGAGTTGGCCATGTGTAAACCCTAACCCTGATTTTTAAGGAAGGGTTCATACATACATTATACATGCATGCTGTGCCGAGAAGAACCACCCCTCCACATGCCTCACTCCGTCATCCACCCCCCTCCCTCCCCACACCAAGCCCAGCTAAAATTCACTTTCGTCTGCGAAACATCTGGAATTCATCGGCCGGAGGAGGTTGGGGGGAAATGAACTCCGACAAGAGTCTGTAGACTAGCACAGCCCCTTGCCTTAAGTTCCCTCAGATGGCGAGATAGGCCTGCAGACAAACACCCACTGGTTTGTCTCATGCAGACTTGTGGAACAGAACCAATAGTAACTCTGGAAAGAAAAAAGATTCTTTGTTGTGAATGCACAGGTACCGTTTTTAGTTTGAGTCTCTTTTTTTATTCGTTATACAGTAGCTTTTCAGAATATCATTAACAGTTAGATGTAGCACTGGTGCATTTCTGGCAGGTAATTTACAAAAGTTTTAAACAAGGAGTATCAAACAGTTTTGCATAATGAAATGTTAGGAAATGGGGCAAGCAGAATAACTCAAGAGATGATCAACTAGCTTCAGTAACAGTGACTCTGAAAGTGATCTGTTATGTTCTTAAGTAACGTCTTACTTCACTCTCAGTTACCAATAATTTAAAGCCCCCCGAGGACGATGTCACTGTTACAGTTGTCGTAAAGGAAATAATAACTGTGTGTGTGTGTGTGTGTGTGTGCGTGCGTGCGTGCGTGCGTGCGTGCGTGCGTGCGTGCGTGCGTGCGTGCGTGTGCGTGCGCGCGCGCGCGTGTGTGTGTGTGTGGTATGTGTTCATTGTACTTAAAGTAAATATGTTCTTGTTATTCATGGTCTAAATATTCTGCATTACTATCAATTGTGATTAAACCTATGGGAGAATAAGAATGATCATGTCTAATACACAGGTTCAAGGTCATGACTAAAACACAGAAAATATTCAACAGACTGGAGTTACATCAAAGTTAATAAAAGCAATCTAAATAGTTAAGATCAACCGATTATATAGAGTTGAAAACAGAACATGTACACTCTGCCACAAAAGGTAATTCTAAGCACTGGAAAGCCGTTGTAGTTGTAGTCTTGCATGGCAGTGTACACACCTCTGTTATATTGTTGTCTTGCATGGCAGTGAACGCACCTCTGACTTATAGGGTATATTGTATGGCAGTGTACCCACCTTTGTAGTCTTATATTGTAGTCTTGGTAGTTAACCACTTCAGTTATATTGTAGTGTACTCTTGGGTTATTATCTTGCTTCAACCCTAAGGCCACTGCACCTGGATAACCTTCACTCAGGGTTTACCGTATTGCCTGCGAGACATTGATGATATGCGTACGTAAAAGAAAATCTGGCATGACTCATAAAGTAACATTATACACTAAACCAGTCCATCAAACAAAACTTTACAAACATCATAAACTTTACAAGAGGTTTCATATGCAATGAGATGATGTAATTGTAACAAAGTGGCAATATCAATTTGATAGCAGCCAAATGACCCAGTATCATATTCTGATCTTTTCCATTTGTCTCCAAGATTTCCACCCATTTCTGACAAAAAAGAAAAAGAAAAAAAGAAAGAAAAAGTGAATCAAACTACTTCTGTAATGTTGTGGAATCTTAACATGTTCCATCATCTGCTACATTAAGATCAAACTAAGATTAAGAAGATGGACAGTAATTTCGGTTAATTCAGGTCCTGGGACACTGATTTCCTCAGAGGATAATTGTTGTGATGTCATCTATTGAAAATTCTCTATCAGTCCCTCCCTGACCTTTTGGATAGGCAGCATTAGAGTTTGAATTCCATTCCAACAAGAAAAAAGGCGAGTGAAATTACGACTCCTTACATTTACGTTTTGCAGGGGAAAAGATCTGATATATTACTCATAGAAGGTGAAGTGCAAGAGACTTTTTAACTTTGTTTTTGAAAACTTTAATACGCTGGCTTTAGTTTTAAGTGTTCCCAGCTGTTGCTTCTTTTTTACGTAAGGTCTCTCTCAGCGGGTCTGCTTCAGTAACAAGGGTGCTGCTCTGTCCCGGGGTCCTGAAACTTTATCATATACAGAACTCAGGGATCAGCATGCCAGCATAGGCCACTAAGCCCCACTTTAATAACCTCAAATATGCAGCGATTCACCCATTTTCTGATGGAAAAACTACACCGCCATGCCACAGGAACCAAAACATAGATTCCATCAGCCCAGGGCCAGACACCCTGCCAAAACACTGCACTGATCTAAGGGGCTGTTCTTGGTCACTCACTGCTGAGCTTCTTCGGTTGGCCTGTTATCGCTAGCATTCTGAAAGGGACTTTTACCTTTTGCCAATCTGTACAAAGTATGATAAAAGGAGCAAGTTGACAAAATGTAACACCTCCACAGTGTTTGTGTAGTACAGGTTAGACTATTAAAACATTACTCTCTTTGTCATCCTCCATGTTGCATCCTGTGACGCTCAAAGTGTCTATGCCTTTAGGAAGCAGTGCATTGTACACACTCCAAATGTATCCCCCTTAGATTTTCTTCCGTCTCATGATCCACCTTTTTCGTTCCTCCAAATTAGTTGGTAGGAAGCAAATGGCAAATAATAGGTAATAGGTTTCAGCAGTGAAATATTTTGGAAAATGCTTTTGTGAATCCTTTCTCTTTACCCTGCTTGAGCCAGCAAGGCATCTGTATTCACTTTGAAGTTGATGATTCCACTGTCGTTTGCCATTAAAATCGTCTCTTTATCGTTGATTGATAGACTATTTTAACCAGGTTGTAACTTTGAAACTCTCACCACAGTTTGCTGACCCTAGAGGCGACCATTAACAGTTGCATACTAGTGCTTCAGTCTGTTCAGTAGCTCAGAGGGCGGAACTGTTGGGATTATCGACTAAGCCCTCAAACAAAGCTCATAGCTGTGTAAACAAACGTGTCTTTTTTCGCACTTGTTCAGTCTATTTGCTCTAGTTTTTGGCTATGATACTAAAACAAACAGGCAAGTCACTACAGTTGCTTGCAAAAAGATTAGTGATCTATCTATGCATAAACTTTTGGCCTCACTTAAAAATAGTAAACAAGAGGCAATTTTAGTCTGGTTTTTAGCCAAGGCAAATGGTTATATTATGATAACAGGCCTATTTCCTGTAGTTAAGATTTTTGTTTAACATTAGGGCCTATTCTCAGCCTGCAACTGGCAAGAAGCAGTGGCCTAGTTTCGACACTCTTAACCTCTGCCTCAGCAAGCCAACCAGATGTGGGTTCCCTTAAGCAAATTATTAGCTGTTCCTAGTACACACAGGTTCTTTACTAAGTGTTTCCAGCTCAGTTTTGGCTGGGGATAGAGGAGACATTCCGATGTAGCAACATCATATTTTCCCTTCAGTATAGCCATGGCAACTAAATTATTTATCTTGAAGAAATCCATTTCTAAAACCAGTTGATTCATTATGGCTATACTCTGTGTTCTGGACAGGAACAAGGAGTTTTCTGCACTACTCTCATGTTCGGGATGGTTAATAGTTTGAAGTCTCCCTCAAAGTTGCAAAATAAAGAAAATGCGATATACAGTATTTCTGCTTAAAGAGGAGCTAGCCTTTGGGTCAATGACATACTTCCCTAAAGGACGTCCAGCAACTGAACTAAGCAATGTTTTGAATCTTAACCTGCTCCACAAAGTGCCAGTTATATAGTTTACCATTCTAAAAGGCATCGGGTGACACTGAGAATAACCATCTATTATAAGTTCAGTCAGACAATTCTTGGATTTAAATAAAGCATAAATAGAATATTTATTGAGTATGAATATCTACATAAGCATATTTCAGCCACAAGGCTCCATCTCAATTCATTAATTTTCCTGTAAGCAAGCATTGAAGCCTGAAGATGGTCTATGATTTGAAAGCTTGCGCTCTATCTAACTGAAAATAAAGAACTTGATTTTGCACAGTTTTGAGAGTGCCGAGGCTCCCTTTAATTTTTCAACCTGTATAGTAAGCAAGCATTAAGAAAATATATTAGAGGGAATGAAATGGCAAGACCCCCCCCCCCCCCCCCAGGGGATAATAGGAATAGAGCCAACAGGTGGATGATGGAATGGTGGTGGAGAGGAAGAAACTTCTTAGAGTAGAAAGCAAAGCAGCAGCATTTAAACTCAGCACAAAAAGAAAGGAAACTTGACTTCCCATTATATCTCCCCTTTAATAATATCAATTTGTATTGTGTTTTATATCATTTTTATCGTTGATTTGTCACCTTTACAATGAGGTACAGCTTGTAAGCATGGGGCATTCGAGGCATGCGCTACAAAACTTTGCCAAAATGGCTTGCAATACTGTTCTGCTGGCATTTACTCTTGTTTTGGGCTTCCCTGATACTGAGCTTAAAATTAAAATACTACAACAGTGTAAAAATGGCCAATATGTGTTGTTTTTTCTTTACCTTATTACTGTGGGAGAGTGCAATCATTCAATGCTCCAAGCAACAAAGGAGCATTGAGGGGCGCTACCCACACGTTTGGCTGTGTTGCTCATTCCACGAATGGTCCTTACAAGCTGTACCTCATTGTAAAGGTGACAAATCAACGATAACAATGATATCAAACACACTACTAATTAAAGGGGAGACATAATGGACCGAATTTTGGCAAATGTTGGGTCGGCGCTACCCACACGTTTGGCTGTGGTGCTCATTCCACGAATGCCCAATGCTTACAAACTGTACCTTGTTGTAAAGGTGACAAATCACCAATGAAAATGATATAAAACATAATACAAATTGGTATTATTAAAGGGGAGATATAATGGACCGAAGTGAAGTTTCCTTTCTTTTTGTGCTGAGTTTTAGAAGAGATGGCAGAGCAACAGCAAAAATAACTAGACTGCACTCTGTCAAGGTGCCAACTTGTGCTTTGTATCAGGTCAAACTTGTTGGTGTTGACGTCACCTAGAACGCTGTTCCCTCATTATTGGCTAATAAAGGTCCAGCCAGCCACACATACCCACATACCCACATACAGACAGCTATCATCACCCTACTTGCACATTCTGCTGGCCTGGCTGGCACAAGTAATGAACAGTAACAAGGGGGGTTTACATTGAGAGTCGAGGTCAGCATGTGATTCTTACAACTTAAATAGCCGATCTACAAGTCTGCAGCGTGACGCATTGGTAGCTTGTAGATTTACAATGTTCAGTGTGCGGCGCCAGCACGCAACTACAGTAAGTATAAATCAGGCTTCAGTTGTTTTCACCAATGCCAGATACAGCAAGCCAACTAACTGCTGTCTCCACACCTTTCAAAATGGGAGAGCTGGCAGGGAGGGCATTCGACAAATGCGCAGCTATGGAAATATTTACAATAAGGGAACATTCACACTTGGTGGCTGTGTCTCTCTTGTTGGAATTGATGTCAGCTGAAGGTGGTGGGTCTCTAGAATGAACATAAACAGTTGGTTGGGCCGCCCAGTGTTAACTCCATGCTCCTCCACGAGTAAACACACATGATTCAGGTTGGTGGCTAAGTGCCTACAGTACATGAGTGTCGTCCACAACTGCCAAAGGCAGTAGCTCCTGGTGAAGCTGTGGGGGGTTATTTTCAACGTGCTATCTTTTGCTTACTCAAATTAGGTGGTAAATTACATTAAATACTACTAAATACTAGGCCAAGCACTGTAAAGGTAAAATTGGATATTTACATATATATAAATATAATTTTGAGACAACCAAATAATGTAACCCTTCCTCTTCTTTTGTGTATCATCATCGTCCAGAAATCGTCCAAAATGTCCCTTTATCACAGATTTAGTTGCGACCAAAGGTCGCAGTTTACTGTGAGAAACGACACATCATGTCCGTTCTTTTACGGTCTATAGGTTTGCTGCTCTGACATCACGCTGACTCTCACGCTCTGACTTCACGCTCTGACATCATTGTGAAGTCAGGGGAACCAAATCCCTTTTATGCTCATATATGGAGATCCCTGTGATGCCAGGGGAACCAAATCCCCTTTATGCCCATATATGGAGATATGGAGATCCCTGTGATGCCAGGGGAACCAAATTCCTTTTATGCCCATATATGAAGATTCCTGATGTCATCAATATTAAGCCCATATCTGTGAATATCTATGGGTACCAGGGGTTTCCATATATGGGTAACTGGTCCAATATACATGACATAGACATGGCGCGACCTCGCTTTTCGCCTTTAAGCGTCTTACTGGTAGTGTGTTTTGAGACAGAGCAGTGGCAGATAACGCTGGTTGTATATTTCCTCCTATAGCATGCATGTGCATGTCACATGACTCTGCTCACGTTTTGCTGGCCTAACATGAGATAAGGATGTTAGCGGCGCTGTGTCATTTGGACAGGAAGGACTCCCTGAAAGGAAAAGGTTGGGGGGGGGGGGGGGGGGGGGGTCGGGGGGGCTCCTCCTAATTGCACTCTCAGCAATGACTTCCTGTGGGGACTCCACAAGGGATGCTTGGTCTTGACTCTTCAGATGACCCCAAACCAGAAACCTCAGGCCTCCTTCTTCTGGGCCATGAAATATGTTCTAGTTGGGAAGCACTCCCCAGCGGATCGTTATTAGACCAGCATGTTCATGATGCTAGTGTTTGCTTTCAGCTCTTGTTTTACAGGGAGAAAAGGCGAGGCTGAATGGAATAGGCTACGGTGAGAATAATGTTGTGTGATTTTATTCTACTCATACTTCACTGCACAATCATCTGTGTATTTTGGATTCATGTCAATTTGTGTTATCAGATATGTAACCACTTGAACCGTCAATACTTAATAAACTTGACCTTTTACTCTGTACTTAGTGTGCTCTTTTTTCCCCTCTACACCAAACCTCTTTGCCGAAAATAGACGATCTACGAGCTCACAACGCATCTACAGCTTGTAGATCTGCTATTTTTGGCAAAAGTTCTCAGAATATGGACGTTAAGGTTCAAGTGGTTAATATGGTTCCCCAGTCTAAATCACTGGCCAATGCTACTTTGCTTTGTGAACACAGAGGAGCTGCAATACGCAAAGACAGATTTTCATAGTCAAGTCCTATTTACATTTGAAATTGTTCAGAGTGCAGCCTGTCCCAGAGGCCCGACAGGAGTGTACACTGTTTAATCTAGAGACACCAGATAAATCACAGACTGTCTGGTCAAACACAGACGGCCAGATCAAAATCATATCCATCAGACAGGATGGCTTGAGGACTGAAAGCCCATGACTGTACCCCACAACAGAACATATCCTCTTACAGAGATGAAGATTTAAGTTGCATGGATTTTAAAGAAGTATATAAGGAGATACATAATAACACGTCTTTGACTTCATGAAGCTATTTTTGAAAGATCGTGAAATTTGTCTTTCAAGTCTTTGAATATTTCAAATCCTAAGGTTTTAAAACCTGTTTCTATGTCAGTGGTGCTCAAACCTTTTCATGTGAAGGACCCCCAAAATGATATGTATTTGGCTACGGACCCCATCTCAACATTTTTAGTTCCAGGGATCCCCCAGAAGCAAAATTTGAGTTACAAATGTTCGCTTAACAAATACAAATATTCAAAGATTTGCACACATTTTCATGGCTTTTCAAAAATAGCAGATCTAAGTATACATATAAAATAATTAAGGCCCCTCCACCTTGGGCCCTAGTAACTCAGTCCCACTCCCCCCCTCTTGTGACGCCCCTGCAGGACACAAGAGTCTCGCCGGCCCAGCTGTAATCAGCTGTCAGTCAGCTCTTTTCCTATTCCTCATTCGCAGATCTGCTCGTCATTACGTCACACTGTCACTCCAGTCTGAGGTAAGGGAGGCTCAGGCTCCTTTAAATACGGCTTCCATACGGCTTCTCCACTGCTGCTTAGTGCCTCCTCCACCTTGATCAGAGTCTGTCATAGGCTCAAATACTTGTGATTTATGTCTGTTGATTCAAGCTTATACAATGACAATTGCTATTGTAGTTCTATTGTATCCCTATGGGGGTTTTGCTTAAAGTTCTTGATTTTGCATAGCAAGCTGCAAGACAGAAAATATAATTGTTATTTATATTTATTATTATATTAATTGCAGTGAAATATAAAAAATCTGTGCGGTCCGCGGATGTACTCATGAAACAAAGAGCAGTTTAGATTAATGTTAATTGATCACATGAAAACAAAACGCTCCAGGTCACTCCAAGGACCTTTATTAGAGTGACAAAGGACACACACGTCAAAAGAGCTGGTATGTCACTTAAAATCACTTAAAGGCCCGCTGACACGCCCCGAAATTATAATAGTATGATACAGTAGGTCACGTGGTCTCTCTGAAAACGGTCTGAAATAGTCTGAAACTCATGTCACAGTGTGATCTGCCCCTCGCCCCCCAACAACAGCTGAGCAGTACAGTAAGTAAGTAGTCTAAGTACAGTCAATTAATTTGATTAGCTTATAATTGCGCATTCCCACAATGACATCATAAAAATATTATATTATATTTTAAGATGACTTCTTAAGGTGACAGTACCCCTTTAGGTGACAGTCCCCCTTTAACGTGACCTCATCATTATAACAGTCAGTACCTGAGGCACCCCACAGGTGAAAATGTTTGGAGAGTCTGGAGGGAGAGATTCCAAATAAAGCCCAAAAGTGGGTAGCCCTCCACTGTAATACCATCCTACATCCTGTCTAGACAGATATCATTTAATGACAAAGACAATTAAAGAAGAAGTCATTGTGTTCTTTCCGTATAACTCCCACTAGGCAAGGCAAGGCCATTTTATTCGTAAAGTACATTTCAACAATAACGAGGAAATTCAATGTGCTGCTCCTTCGAGTCATTATAAACATTTTACGGCCACGTTGTGTCGTCAATGGGTGAAAAAGAATGCCTCTCACAAAGAAGAATGTGGGACTCGAACCCGCGACAAGCTGTCAGGCTACAATGGAGCTTAGGTGCCGGGGCCACAAAGAGGAATGTTAATATAACATACATTTTACTTGTTTTTCTTATTCTTGATCCGTTATTTGAGTTGTGCCTGATCACGAGTGGCCTACAGTAACTGATGTTAAAGGGATATTTCACTTTCAATAAAACTTTTTGTAATGTTATCGTCTAATCAGGCTTTTGGGAACACCCAGGACAGTTTTTGAATTCCTTCATTCAGTATTTAGATATTTGATATTCATTTCCCCCTATTCTCCCCCTTCCAGAACCTTCCTATACAAACCCATTATAACTTCAAAATCCATTTAACCTGATAGATTCAATTAAAACACCTGTCCTTTTTTCTGGTGACTCCTGACACCCTCAAAATACGTGAGCAGGACGTACGTGTTTATTCTATAACATTTTTCATTGATTTCTCTAACATTTTGGGGGAAATGAAAATTATTAAATACAATAAAAGATTATAAAAAATAAATGAAAAAAATTAGCGAGTCACCAGAAAAAAGGACAGGTGTTTTCATTGAATGAGTTATAATGGGTTTGTATAGGAAGGTCCTTCCTAGTGAAGAAATTCAAAAACTGTCTTGGGTGTTCCCAAAAGTCTGATTAGATGATAAAATGACAAAAGGTTTTTTGAAAGTGAAATATCCCTTTAAGTAGGGCTGCTACGTGGCTTTGTTTGGTAGCACCAGTAAGAAACACAGGGATATATCCTAGTTTGGAGACTGTCTAAACTACTCCTGGCTGGGCCAAATATCTGTCCTCAACTAGAGAAATGTCTGCATCCATGAGGCCCCCCGGCAGGTTGAAACAGTGCTAGTGCACTGTACCACACTGTTTCCCAAATAGTGGGTCGGGACCCATTTGTGGGTCAAGGACTATTCTTAATGGGTCATGGCTTGGGTAATCGCATTTTCTTTTCCTGCATTAAAAAAGGATATACATTTCAAAATATATTAAAAAAAGAAAAATATTTAATCATTTTATAAATTTTAAAACAAACAAACAAATCTAAGAACAGTCCATAAACAAAAAAGAATAATATTTAAGAAGTAGTGAAAATAGCCGGTCTACAAGCTCACAACGCTGCACAAAGCGTGCATTGTGTGCTTGTAGATCTGCTATTTTTACTAGTTTGGGTCGCAGGCAAACGTCTAGTAGTCTCTCTCTTGGTCTCGACCTGAAAGGTTTGGGAACCACCCATCATACACTGCAACCAGGTCTAAACAGACTTAGCCAGAGATGAGTCATTATTGTGCATATAACATGGTGAAATTAGAGAGAAAGTGGTCTGGTTTTAGAGTCACATAACTCTTAACTCTTAAAAACAACTTGTCATCATGATTCTGATTTCATTTGAGTTTCATTGGAACCCAGTTATTTTTTTTTACATTGTGGCCATACAACAAACTGCATACCTATTGTAACAGACCCATAGTGGGGGTTTTCTAGGCTTTTTATTTTGAAGTTGTTTCCTGTGCAAAGGCCAAATCTCAAAGTTTATTTTGAAGAGCTTCCTCAAGTGTGCACTGATTATTGAAATGGAGTTCACCTGGGGCCAACACCCAGCATGGGGTTGAAGGTTCCTAGCAGCAAACATTAAAATGGACTCTGGAAGTTGCTGCACAGATTAGAAACTGGTTTGATACAGACGGTCCTGGAAGGATGGACAACCGTGAAGGGCATAATGGAACGCTCATTTAGCACCTAGCTGGAAGGGACAAAAGGTATTATGTTTTTTTTTATATCATTTTTATCCCACGATTTTGCAACCCATTTTCACCCAGTGCTTATGTAATCCTGGGCTCTGCTCTCCCTCTGCCGCACCTGGGGAGACAACGGACTGACCTCATGCTTCCTTCAATGCATGAGTACAATACAAGTTGTTTCTTTTCACCTGACAGGGGGGATTTCCCCGGGATGGACGTAGCGCATGGAAGGAACACGTTATTCCAACCAGTTCCTTTCCCCTCCATCAAGCGCCCCGGCTGGCCAGGGGGAGGCATTATTGAGACCAGGATTACTGCATGTTTTTGTGAGGGTATCAACCCTAGGAGCCACGGGGAGAACATGCAAACTCGACACAGAAAGGCGCTACACAGCCGACCCCACCTAGGGTGTGGGCACTGATGACGCAGAGGGAGAAACACGCCCCCAGCACCCACAGCGTCCCCTGGCGGGAATCGAACCCAGGACCTTCTAACTGTGAGGCGAAGCGCTAACCACTGTGCCACCATGCCCCCACAGTATTTTTGCTACTTAAGGCCTATTGTTCACTGTGGATGTTCATTGAGTTTTATTGTCTTGATTGTTTAATAGTTTAGGATGCATTGTAGTTGTATGGGAAATGTGCAATTTATTTGTGGTAATTTGAAATATGAAGTCAAAAGATATGTATTGTCAGATTTATTGATGCAATGATGTATATCCATGACTTTCCATTTATGTATTGTATTTTTTTTTCTGTTCTAGTTTTCACGTTGAGTACGGAAATAAAATGGTCAACTCATCAGTCGAGCTTCACCCTTTTTTATGACCAGCTGGGTTCGCTACACCCATCACTTACAGTTAGATGACACTTGCATAGGTGTAGTGTTAATTTTGGAAGTCATTTTAGAACGTTTCGATTGTAGTCTGCTTTCGTTTTCGTCAAATTGTAGGTAAACACTGAACGTATATTGTGTACAGTAGGCCCTGCTTCTTTCTTGTCACATCCATTTGAGTAGATTTTATTCCGTTTGCTCACTTGTAGCCTAATGTCTGGCTGCACTGGGTCTACTAAAAGTTTCCATACGGTTTGCTTGAGGACATGGAAAATGCTTGTGTGACAACCAGGTTGGGGAAAAAGAAAGAAAGGAAGATATTAGGTGGGTGAAATGCATTAATTATCTGTCCTTTCCAACAGAGTTTCGGCCACATCCCCTTTGTTGCCAAAACAAATTCAATATTATGCTTGTTAGATTTGTTGAAAGGAATTCCAGAAGCCTACGTGTGGTGTGGTTGTTTATTAATGTTTTGCTTCATTTTTTTTTACAGACAAGATTAAGAATGTTTATGGCCAAAGTGCATAGCACAATCCTGTGCGTGCAAATTTCCCATCAGAGCTGAATAATCAAAGTTAATTAAATAATGAACAATCAGGACAATGCGTTTTATATCAAGCATGATTTACATAGACTTGACAGCTGTGCTTTATTGTATTCTATTCTGCATGACAGCAGTGGTGGAAAAAGTACTGTAGGCCTACTCACATATTACTTATGTAAAAGTATAATACTGCAATAGAGAAGTAGTCTACTCGTTACGAGTAAATGTCCGGAATTCAAAATGTACAGTAGTATGAAAGACAGTGTTGTCATCAAATCAAAAGTACGAAATGTTTGAAAATAGCAGATATACAAGCTCTCAACGAGTCGCGATGTGACACATTGTGAGTTTGTAGATCGGCTATTTTCAAATAGGTACTGTATAAAATTGGGCTAAAGTGGTTTATGTATGTTCTATAAAGCACTGTAAAGCACTTTGAACTACTTGTCAACAGCATTCCTTGTCATGAAAGGTGCTATATAAATAACGTTTATTATTATTATTATTATTATAATTTATATCTGCAAAGTAACTAGTAACTAAAGTTTTCAAATAAATGTGGTGGAGTAAAAGTACAGTATTTGGATCCGAGATGTAGTGGCGTAGAAGTACTGTACTAATTGTACCACACAGGAAAAATCCACCAACCAAACCGACACACGGCATGAAATGAGTGGGGATCTTAAAAACATTCTCCAGTTCCTAATGTCCCGACTGTGTCATAATCATCAAAGACCACAGCTCACGTCTCATATTTTCCATGACTGCAGTCCTCTCTCTCAAAGGATCATTTCTTTTTTATACGCTCTGTGACCTTTAAGCAAATGAAAACATGTTCAGAACATGCACTTTCATTTCGACAGAAAACAGCGAGGGTTTATGAATATTTCTCTATGAATTGAACGCAAAGTCGTTGTTGGTTAGTTTGTTTGTTTGTTTGTATGGGGGAGTGTGGTCCACACATTATGGTGTCAATATTATTAATCCCTTCTGGTTTATTTAACCCCCAAAACCCTCCCTAGATTTCCCTGACGTAATGAGGCTCACGCGTGGAGATGGACTACGCATTACGCATGTGCATATCCTCCTGGGACCACCCCAGACGCATGGTCACGTCACAGGCAGGAATATAGTGTTTCAGCTTAAAGTTAAACGTGATTATTGTGTCTCGAAACTGCCCTGTCTACACACTAGCATGTCAAATAAAGCTCAGAACGGGGTGAAAATAGCCAGCGATGTAGCAGCGTGTTGAATCCTTGAGGCCACAGTCACCTGATGGGCAGCCCCAGGGGCGTCACAAGGGGGGGGGGGAGTGGGACTGAGTTAGTGTAAGTGGTGGAGGAGGCATTCATTATTTTATACTTTAGCTATTGAAATAGCAGATATACAAGCTGTGCTGTGCTGCGAGCTTGTAGATCTGCTATTTTTTTTAAAGTCGTGAAAATGTTTGCTAATCTTTGAATATAAGTATTTTTTAAGCGAACATTTGTAACTCATATTTTGCTTCTGGGAGTGCTGGAACTAAATATTTTGAGACGGGGGTCCGTGGCCAAATACATATCATTTTGGGGGTCCTTGACATTAAAAAGTTTGGGCACCACTGACATAGAAACATAGGTTTTTCAAAAAACCTTGGAAGGATTTGAAATATTCAAAGACTGCACAAGTTTCTCCAGATTTTTCAAAAATAGCAGATCTACAAGCTCAGTGCCGCGCTGTGAGCTTGTAGATCTGCTATTTTTCAATAGTTAAAGCACAAAATGAGAGTGAATCCTTGTACCCAGGGCCCAGAATTTGGTGCGACACCCCTGGGCAGCCCGCCTGCCGCTTGATGTTTAACAAGCTGGTCATTTAAACACTGCTAATAAAAACATGCTCCTGGTGGGGGGGAGCCTCTTCATAAACCCTCGCTGCACGGTGTTGAGCGTACTTTTTCCTTCTTCCTACCCAACTCCCTCCTCTTTTCTCACTCCCTATTTAAACTCTGCGTAGTATTTTTGTTGTTGCTAGGTTAAGGGGGTGGTGCCCCCTTAATATGCAAATATGTCTTCCCTGTGTATTTTTTTACTTCCTGAAAGCTGAAAGCCTCTGAGTCAAAAGGCCCAGTTGAAATACACCGATATAATGACATCATAATATCATCCCCTCCCCTTTTTACCATTCAACCGCAGCTGTGGGTGTGGCTACTTCAGCTGGGTCACCACCCACCTCATAACCAGGCACACTTAATGAGCAGGTGGGTGTGGCCACATAAAAACCATAGTTTTAACGCATTCTGTCTTTTTCTTTGAAAAAAAAAAAAGAATAATCATAATACCTGATGATTGTGTTGTGATCATTTCCACACAGTGACTTACTGTATTATATATATATATTTCTTACTGTGCAAAATAGATCCAGATACGGAGTGAGATCATTATTATTTTGTAATTCATTTTAACTTTGTCCTGTCAGCACCCACTATGCATGAAATTAAAACAAATGCTTTGTTGACTTTGGAGCCCTCTAAAATGCATTGCACAAAATGTATGTCATGTACGGCTGAACCCATTTTCTTCTATAAACACAAGCTGGTATAAAATGTTTGATAGATTATATGCTGTTTCCACATCACACAGGGCTCAACGTTACAGTACCTAGCTGCCTTACACACGATTATGTGTCTGCAACGCTGTAACACTCATGCAACCCTCTAGAATAGATTATAAATTAGTTATGGTCCCAGCAGCAGACAGGTGTACATTCTATCCCCTGTGGTGGAACAATCTTATAATTGCTTCAACATCAACATCTAAATGTTTTCCGCAAAGACAAAGTACAAACACATGTAGGTCAAACGTTTTGCAGGCTTGACTCTCCTTATATGACATCACAAGTTTATGGAATCTTTGACATTAGATTTCGGTCGCGGGTATCCCGTTGTTTCCCAGAGCTGTCGCACAAGACAAACATGAGAAGAGCAGAGAGTATCAAAGGGATTTGGCAGAAGATGGATGATATGTCTGAGTTCCTATAGGCCCCTCCTCTAGGGACTGCATGACTTAACTGTGTCATGTCCAGGGCAGATCCTCCGATTCCTCCCTCAAGCCTGAGTTATACTTGGTTGCATGCCGGTGTCTCGCACCGCAAATAGCTGATCCACAAGCTCACAACGTGTCACGCTGTGACGCCATGTGAGCTTGCAGTTCGGCTGTTTTTGGTGCATGACACCGGCACAAAACTAAGTGCAACTCACACAACACTCTCCTCGATCACTTCACACCAATGATACTCAGATCCCAAGAACCTTTCTGGCGCCCTAAAACCCAGACATCACTCCTAATGTTATTGCCGTTTTAATTGAGAAAGGGCCTTGTACGGTACCAAAAATGTTGAGCAAACCACATCCAAATACAGTTGCCTGGACTCCAGACGATGGTATTTGACTCTGGAGAATACTTGGTTGCATCAAGTCCAGCATTTATGTGAAATGATCGAAATGCAAATATGGAATTGCTGGGAATCTTATTACCAAGTTTTAAGGACTTTTTAAAGAAATGCAAATAAATCCTCACCAAATATCAAATGTACTGTAAGTAAGCTTAAAACCTCTCCTGGAGAATCGATTACACTAAAGGCTGTGACAAAATAGAATCCAGATGTATAATGGTTGAAGTGACCCTTTAATCTTCCTGGGGGAAAAGCACTGTTTTCTTAATAGATCACAATGCAAAATCCACGTTGCTGCACCACTTCCACAGTTATAACATTTCAGGATATAAAGAACTGGAATGGTGCAATTCTGGGAAATTGCAAGTGTGGTTGCACTGACGTGAGTCACAAGGAATTGACTGGGAACAAAGCCAAACAATTCCGTCTTTCCATTCCATTTACAATTTACAATATACATTTATATTATATATTGTGATGTCAAGTGATGCATGCATGACCAAGCCTGTCTGATTGGTGATGCTTGAAAATAGATAACCTCCAATTCATCCGTTAACTATTTTCAACCCAGATTTCACACAACTGTGTGTTGCCTATAGCAAGCACACTAATTACAAAAACATGACAACATTTGGGATGGCATGTGTGGTGTGGTATAGGAACTGAAAAACATTGCCCTATACTCAATCTAAAACCGGATTCAAATATTGATTACTAATGGACTAGTTAAAGAAAAATGTTCCGGTCACCAAGAAGAAACTATTTTTCCACACATCATTTATGGCCAGGCCAGTGTAGATCTCATGTCAATGTCGCTATGTAGCCAAAAACTGCTCATGACGGCAGATTCCAGAGGGGCCTCCCCCACAGGCCTGACTAAGAGCTTTGGGGAGGAGAGAGAGAGAGAGAGAGAGAGAGAGAGAGAGAGAGAGAGAGAGAGAGAGAGAGAGAGATGGTTGATGGAGGGTGGTGGGGGTTGTTAACCGATATTAGGTTTCCTTGAGTTGAGATACCAAACTACTGCAGTCATCTCAAACCTGAGGTCCTTGGACAATAACTGAATTCCATCCGTAAAAAGTTAAACTGTAAAAAACCTCTCTGGTCAGCCGAGGAGGCCACCATGGGACCTTGGGAGGCAAGACCTTTCTGTGTGATAAACCTAAAAATAATGAGACATCCTTCCTGTCATTAGGTGGCAATGACTTGAACATGCTACAAATACAGCCTGTTTAACTTTGTATAGCATAATGTAACAAACCACAAACCACGCATTATTACTTTAACTCTTATACTGCTTTGAACGTTCCTGTTCGCCCCAATCCTCCAGGGACGTCTGTGCCAATACGCCCGTTCGTTCGTTTGATGTTTTTTATGGATTATGATAAAAGTCGTCCTTGCGCAACTTTTGAATGCATAATTGGTCGTCTGTGTCATTTTGAGGACAGCCGGAAACCTTTCATAAAAAAAAAAGTAAACAGACTGTCCTGGCTCCGCCTGCCCAGAGCGACTAGCTGCCAGGGGCGTCAATTGGGTATGGCAGGGGTATGCAGCTGCCATACCTTGACAGGGGGAAATAATAAAAATGTACTTTTCATCGTGCCTGTTGCTAAGGTATGGCAACATGACTGGTGTCTTCACCAGACACCAGTCATGTTGCCATACCTTAGCTTGTTCTGAACTGACGCCACTGCTAGCTGCTAGCAGCATTGAGGGACTATATTGTTTTATGCATCGGGCTGTTAGTAGAGAAAGAGAGAGAGAAACGTTGGTAAAAGCGATCATTTTGTCGGAAATCAGTTGTTTTATAGTATTAGTAGTATAGTAATTGTAGTAGGTAGTAGTATTTAGCAGTACTAGAATATTGAGATGTATTAGGCCAACTCAGCCTCAACTTGCTGGTATCATTCCGCCGAAGTGCGACCCAACCCCCCCTGACCGATAGAAATAAACTTTGTTAGAATTAGGATTACACAACCTACCCGTGTTGGTGACCCAGGACCAGCGCCCATGGTGGTGGTGGTCGTGATGATGACGATGATGATGATGATAATGATGATGAAGAAGAGAAAAAGATCACTGTAGCCATTGTTATTGAAGATAAAAAGATTGAAGAACGTAGGACGTCATCCGCTCCCGACCGGATCAAAAGCCCGAAATTGGAAGCGATCCCAGACTAAGATGGTGCCAGTCGCGAAGAACCGGGGTCCAAAAATGGATCAAGAGCCTCGTGATATTGTGGAAACCGATCCCGACGGAGCTCGACCCCCGTGTAGGATGGATCCCCCCGCCCGGGGGCTCACATCGCCGCAGCAGCAGAGACCCATGTACCGCCGCGAAAAGACGGACAAACTGGGCGATTTGGCCAATGAAGAATGGCTTCCGCGTAGAGACCCCTCGGAGAACAGAGGCCACGATTCTACTGTCCAAAGTAAGACTTCCAATCCAGTGCATGTATGTATTGTATAGTTGTATACTGTATATAGTTGTATACTGTGTGATAACAGAGCATCCGTGTGGAACTGGAAGCCTGGGATGGGGGGATGGTCAGTGGGTAACGGTTTTCCATTGCGACGTGTTGCCACTCCGACATTGGGATCCGGTCTAGAGCCCGCCTACTGCATCCGGCTATTTACACGTACACATACATGCAAGAAATGTTTCCGTATCCGGACCGGATCAGTAACTTGATCCAAGCAGTTAGGATCCACGTGCTTTGTTTGTTTTTGTCGCTACTCAGGACACACGTGGAGTTCCTATCACGCGCGTGCACGTACCGCGTGTAGTGTACGTGCACTGCACAGCCTACTAAGATTATTTGATGGGAATTTAGGATTTATTGGCTTAGTTTGTGTGTGCGTGCGTACGATGCGTGTGTGTGTGAGAGAGAGGGAGAGGTTTCTTTTTATCGTCATCATCATCATCAGTAGCTGATGATGTAGCTTTTCAGTTCAATTCAAAGGAGCTTTATTGGCATGAGAAAACATACGTTTACATTGCCAAAGCAAGTGTTACAAATAAAAACTGTTGAAAATGGGGAACATAGTTGGAGGGAGTACAGCTTTGTGTAAACAGAGCTATGTTGCATTGTGACATTTTATATAGGTATACAGGGTATAAAGGGAATTTCACTGTGACAGTAAATGCATGGTAACTATTTACTATAACTGCATTTTATGTTATATATGAACTTATTGTAAGTCATTTGCTAAATGTCAAAATTGTAAATTGATTTGTTTAGATATAAACTATTTGATATTTTCCTGGCTATGATTTTAGATGATGAGTCGACGATGATGATGAGCCTACTTCTTCATTTCCACATCGTGGTCGTCCAAGGACAAGGATAGGTAAAGAAAAAACAAACTTTTTTCTGTAAATCAGACTTAGCACCATGCACATGCTCACATAGACATCAAAGGGGGCTTGAGCCCCTGCCCTTTTATCCATCTGTAAAAAGTGCCCTCTCCAGACCATGAATGCTGTTTTTACATAATTACTATATATATATATATATATATATATATTTGTGTGGTAAGCAGGAAGTGCATAGAATGTTAGAGAGGCAGGGGTTGACATTTCTAAAACGGCCTTTTGATGAAAATAGTAGGCCCCCAACCTCCACGCATTCTGCTGTGACGCGTTGTGAGCTTGAAGGTGTACTATTTTTCATGTATTTTATAGTAATTATGTATTTGTATAATTTACAGATCGACCATGGGCTCGTGTACGAGTCACACAAGGATGTGTGTGTGTGTGTGTGTGTGTGTGTGTGTGTGTGTGTGTGTGTGAGAGAGAGGGCGTCACGCATTCTGCTGTGACGCGTTGTGAGCTTGAAGGTGTACTATTTTTCATGTATTTTATAGTAATTATGTATTTGTATAATTTACAGATCGACCATGGGCTCGTGTACGAGTTCAGCAGACCCGGTGGAGCCCTTCCGGAGGAGCCTGGCTGGAGTGAAACAGAATGGAGCCCCAGGCCCTGTGCAGGCTGAATGACACACACGCACGCACGCACGCACGCACGCACGCACACACACATATACACTCTGTAGACATGTAGTGTCACAGTGAGATAAAGAGAACCCTGAAAGCTGAAGCAGGATTCAGGCTGAAGCTCATGTCACTGTGTCAATGTTCTGCACTGCTCTTACTACTGCTCTTACTTCTCTTACACACTAAAAGTGTGTAAAAAGACACTTTTTCTTGTTTTTATTTTTTTGAATTTGTTTGTAAACAACCACTGATCATAGGTGTGATGTTACTGAAGCCAACAATAAAAGGCTAAAGAGAGATTTCTGCCTGAAAATGTATTCTTCACAAAAATGCATTTTTCTCAGCTTTATGTTCTCAAAGAGCTGTTTTTAGGCCACATTCTGCAGCTTCTAGCTAATGAACAGAACAAGATAAAAGCTCGAAATCTTTTTCTGTTGCAAAGTAGACATTCTATTCTACGTTGCCATATAATTGTTGTCTTTATAGTCGAAACCAAATTTCTCCAGTAGGCCTTCAAAGATGAGCGACAATTCTGGCAGTGGATGGAGCTTTTTGTTCAATTCTGTGGCAGTAAAAGAGTTAACCATTATTTTATGCTTTAAATAGCAGATATACGAGCTTGTAGATCTGCTATTTTTGGGTACTATAATGTCTATCCTTTTTTCAAACTTTTTCATGTCAAGGACCCCCAAAATTATAGGTATTTGGCCATGGACCACATCTCAAAATATGTTGTACGAGGGACCCCCAGAAGCAAAGATTTGAGTTACAAAAGTTTTAAATATATATATTCAAAGATTTGCACACATTTTCAAGATTTTTCAACAATAGCAGATCTACAGGCTCAAAGCACATCACTCTGTGCCGTGCTGTGAGCTTGTATATTATCTACTATCTTTTAACAGCTCAGTGGTTCAACACCTCAGTGGTTCATACGCAGGGTGTGCAGGTTACTTTTAAAAAGTAATCCCCTACACCTACAGTTACAAGTTACTTGCTAAGAAATTGTAGTCAGTAATGTAATCTGATTACCACAATTTAAAAATTAACTACTAGTTACTTTCAGTTACTTTTGGATTACTTTTTAGCAAAACTCTCTTTAATTAAATAAAACTAATTTTGCCATTGATAACTAGACAAGAATATTGAGCATATGAAATTAAGAAAAGGACAACAGAATTTTACTTAAGCGCAATGGCAGTACTCCATGCTGATTCGACTTGATTATTTTGTTTGCCGTTATTATAACTTGTTTGTAAAATTGATGAGGGAAAGGGGAGAATGTAATCCAGCATGTAACCCCGATCATTCAGATCCATTACTGTAATCCAGATTACATATTTTAAAATGTGACCTGAGACTTTACAAGTTACCCACTATTTGTAATCTGATTACGTTACATGTAATCCGTTACTTCCCAACCCTGTTCATACGATGACCAACTACAAACTTAATGGTGAGGGAAAGCGTTTTAAAAAATGTACTCTGATTTATTTTATTTATTTATTTATTTTGGGGCTGGGAGTGGGGGTGGGGGGGCTAATGTTTCTAACATCCTGAGAAGTTTCTTTTTCTTCTTCTTTTCTTTTTTGGAGTGCTTTTAACCCATCGAGATATTTCAAAATGGCTATTGAGTTGCAAGGCAGTTTGCAGCAACCATCTGCTTTAGTACCCCTACCATCATGTACCCTGCCTGCAGCTGCATCTGCCCATCTCTCTCTCTCCCCCTCTCCCTATCCCTCTCTCTCTCTCTCTCTCTCTCCGACCAGCTGTCACCACCAGAAGGGAAGGTATCCCCTTTCTCACAGAGTATTTGACTCTTACTTGGAAACTGTGAACGATGCAGTTGAACGATGAGGGATCCCGCAAGTGTTGCTATCTTCTTGCATTCAATGGATAAAGGCATATAGTTACATGCTTTTGTAAATGCATCCCAGTATACACATGAGTATACACAAAGTGTGTGCTGTCGTTAGTTTGTGGCATGATTTCTGGGCCCTCATCCAAAACAATCTTTGAATGCTATGGCTTGCTCGATGTGCCAAAACCCTTGTCGACTGGGACTCTCTCTTTCATGCTCAATATGTCCCTCTCCCTCCGTTTTGGGGCCTGTGATGAATACTGGCACTGGAGCTCAAATCACACAGATACGCACGCACGCACGCACACACACGTGCATGCGCACAGCCGCACGCACGCATACACGCACGCACACACACACAGAGGCAGCATGCGGGTGTGCAGCTGCTGGTAGGCTGAGGTTACAGGTTGAAAGAGTCATGGGCAGTAGAAGAAGTGACAGCACACGTCTACGGTGTTCAGCGAAGAGGCCTTGTTTCTGGCTGGCGGGAAACAAAAGGAAGCGCACACAGGGGCGCTGGAAGTGGGGTGCTGAGGGAGCTGCAGCTCCCCTGGTGGTGGGGAGAAAAAAAAAAAAAAAAAAAAAAAAAAAAAAAACGTTTTTTTTTTTTTTTTTTTTTAAATAAGCCTAAAGGGCCTATATACACACACACAGAGCTATATTAAAACAATAATGTATTTGACTTTGGGGAATAAAATATGTTGAAAAAAGGTATTTGATTATCACATGGTGACCTAATCACATGGTCACCTTGTCACTTCCGGTCAGAAGGGAAGTCAAATTTAAATCCCGCTTTGATGGCAGACCAAAGTCTATTTATTTGAGAACTAGAAACTGTCTATAGGCTCATTGTTGCAAACTAACACCGTTGTATATGGGGAATAAAAAACAGTAGAAAACTGTTACAAAAATAATACCCGATTTTGTAGTGTGTGCGTGAGTGACTGTGTGTGTGCATGCGTGCTGTGTGTTGCACTGTGTGCTAAAATAACTAGTAACTATACAGCTCCTTGTTACACCGTTGTGCGGGGAATAAGCACCCGAAACCATAATAAAAATAACCCAAAACCGGATAAAAAAACGTGAATTTTCGGCGTGCAGCCAAAGGCCGCACGCATGAACTCCTCCAGGCTCAGCTCCCCTTGGGATTTGGGAGTTCCAGCGCCCCTGAGCGCACAGACACCCTGACTCCATGCTCAGTGTGCGTTCTGAAGCCTAAATTATACTCCACAGTATGACTGTGTTGCCTGCCAAAAAGAATGTGACGCTTTCTTAGCTTGTACCGTAGATTGTTCTTATTGGCAAGCGACACCCTTACACAATGGTGTATGAATTAAGCTTGAGCCTGCTGAATTCAGCCAAAGTTGGGGAAAATTACTGATGTTTTTTTTTATGCCCCCTGTACTCAAACACTGTATAAATGACAGACATCCATTGCATTCTATTGCATCCAATAGAAAGCAGTTCTGGACAAATCTAAACCATTCTCAAAGCATGCTCTATGATTTATAGGCTATCTATATTTAGTTGAATGTGATATTTCTCATTGCAGCTCCTAAAAAAGGTATAACATTAAGGGTTAGCCAAAATGATCCACACACATTTTTCAAATAATGTTGAAACAGCTGTTCACAATAGACCGGATTATTCGTAGGTTTCATTTGTAGTCCAACACCAGCCATGTTGAGGACCAACACAGGTGTTCTGTTTGGTGTAGAACATTTAAGTTCTATGCCAGACAAATTGAAACACCTGCGTTGGTCCCCAACATGGCCGTGTACAGTAGGACTACAAATGAAACGATCAGCCTCAGGGGATCTGACTTTGCCAGTGCTCGCTTCGGAGCTCCAGAGAGCTGAACCGACTGGAGCCTTGTGATGTGGTCAACCGCATCGTCAATGATGAGCAACGGGTACGAGTCCTTGTGGGTCACTGTGATCGGCTGCCATTAAGCTGCCTTGATTGATCAATCAGCTGCCCTGATTGATTCTTAATCCACACGGAACCATCAGCTACAGTCCTTTTTTCATACTGAAATGACAGGGGCTGTTGGAGAGTTCCATGATTCTCACTGCTGCCATCTATTGAATTCTTTATTCCACCCCATACTGAAGGCAGACGTTGTGGGCGGACATGCATGTGGTGAGCATCCCGAGTGTCAGTCTCAAGTCCATTTTAGTCTGTGTACAGTCCTCATCACTGGCAGCAATGTCAAGGAACTGTGTTGCTCTCATTGGCTGGCGTAGTGCTCTGAGGGGCTGGCTGGGTTGCTAAAGTGGTTCACTCTACGGCTGCTTGCGTGGGTGAGCACAGGCATGGTTAGCTCTACTCCCTCAGCAATGCCGGAATGCTATATTCTCCGAGCCCAGATAGAGATGGGCCGTGGGTACTTCTACAATGGCTCCTTAATAACCGATGATGCATGTGTCTTGGATGTTAGCCAGTCAACAATTTGTCACGTATAGGTTTTTGCTGGCCACAGCCTTCCAATGTACGGTAATCATGCCAAATCATGGCGTCTTCAACCCAATGTAATGAATTAGGTTGAAGATTCAGAGGAAGCGACATCAAAACATAGTTTTTGTTTAAAAGACTCCAACAAAGCTCAATGCTAATCACAAGGAGCTACCCCTGTTGCCCATGGTTTCCTAACCAAATGATTATCTAACCCTTTAACCCTATGAGGAAGAAAAACATCATCACAGAGATGCCTGTTACGTTACGTTACGTTACTGTCAGTCTGTCACACGTCACACGTCACATTTTTGGATTCTAAGTCTTGTTTTCTTTGCAGTTTACTGCACAATTTAGGCATTTAGTAGACACTCTTGTCCAGAGCGACTTACAAGAGCGAGATCAGAATAAGCAGAGTAAGCATGTTCTTCCCTGTCAAAAGTGCCATGCAGGCAAATAGAAAGCTCTTGAGATGGTAATCACAGGATGGCTGACACGGTGAGGACCAGGGTTGTTTGGAAATGCTGCCCACACTCTCAGATTTCGTGGGCAACAAGCCAGACATCACTACCCCAAATCTGATGCACTATCATCGAAGAGCGCTGAGAGATGAATCCAAATGCCCTCCACCACAGCTGCTACTTTGGCACAGTTTGATCTTAAAAAGATACCTCATGTCAGCATTATGTTTTGCTTTTTTGGAGCTCATACCTCTATAAGTTAAAACCACCAATAATGTGGTGACATTTGATCTCAATGGCAGCGAATGTTTGAGGTTCACTGCGAATGGGGTGTCACCTTCCAAATGTGTTAGTCAAATAACAGGTTTTATGTTAATTTAATAAAATCCTTTTTCTAAGTGGAATGGAAAGCATTGTTCACATGTCCATGCAATAACTATAGCTATAATTGATATAATCTTACAACACATGCAACAAAACAGCTCTGGAATGGATCTTACTGCGGGTCTGCGCTATACCCCTATGTGCCCCTTAAACTGGCCTCTCTTCTAATTTAATCCAAGCAGGGGGCAGAGGCGAGAGAGAGAGAGAGATTGCGAGAGAGCGAGAGAGAGAGAGAGAGAGAGAGAGAGAGAAATATGCCTGTTAAAGTCAAATTGTTAAAAAGTCCACTGTAAGTTTACTGGACATCATAGCATTTATAGTTTTCAAATGGAATTCAATTACCTACGTGTAAGTCTCTTGCCATAAAAAAGGCAGGACTTAACTTAATAGTTTTAACAAGTAACATTAAAAATGCCATTTGTTTTTTATAGGTTCAGAATTATTTGGAAATATGGACCAAGATGATTCCCTTTACGTTGCCCTAGACCTGAAAAAGAGACACATTCTGTGGTATTTTAAGTGTGCGTGAGTGTTTGTCATTTGGAAGAAACACGTCATTAAAGTGTAAAGACGTGGTTGTTTTGCTTACGTTACATTAGGCTGCCTTTTGTTGTCAACTCAATTGATGATGGTTGAAGTCATCAAAGCACATAATCAGAGTCATGCTTTTTGTACATACAAGTACTCTACTACCAGTAAGACTTATCTCCACAAATAGGGCAAAAATGTGTTTTTCCAAAATCTTCCTGAGCCATGTTGATGACATGAGTGTAGACATACTGTGTAGTGATTTTCGTGATTTTAGGGCAACATGTAGGAGCAGTGTCCAAAAATGTGTTTTTAAAAATCGGCCTGAAGGTGGCGCTATATGGGACAGATTCATGTTGATGGGATGAGTGGAGACATATTGTGTAGCAATTTGCGTGATTTTAGGGCCAAAACTGTAGGAGTAGTGGGCAAAAATGTGTTGTGAAAATCGGCCTGAAGGTGGCGCTAGAAGAGGGCCATGTGAGAAATGAGGGGTGGGGTCTCCGAGTTGCCTTGGCGGACGAATAGGTACCGGCCGCGGCTCTCCCGGACGCTCCTAGGCCGAGTTACGGCATTTTATGTGAGCTGCAGTGGAGGGGGTCCTCCACTGGGGGCGTCACCACTTTTGCATCCGTTCTGGAGCACCAGGAGTGGGTGGTCCCCAGGAATTCCCCGTGAGCAGCCCCGTTGGGGTGGTCATTTGGTAATTTTTGCACATGTGCTCATTTTTTACACTTGGGGGTCCCCGAGGGAGCTGGGGGTCCCTGGAGCTCCGGGGGTCCTTGGAGGTTGTAGTTTGGCAGGTAAGGAGTGTGTGTGCAAAATCTGGCATGGATCGGGGCAACGGTTGCGGAGATATGAGCAGGGCAAAAGTGTGACGTCTGACGTGTGACGGACTGACTGACGGACGCACGGACACCTGGTGGAGCTTTCTGTAGTAAGTGCGACCTACGGTCGCAATAAATGAAACGGTATCCCAGATTCAGGTTTTGAAATTAGTATATGGCATTTCCTTCATTGGTATGGTGACAACAACAGATTTATCTTGGAATATTTTCATGCTGACTGAAATATGCACCACCATGGCTATCTGAACATCAAAAAACAGGCTTGGGTTCTGTGCCAGAGGTTCTCTCTCAAATGAGTCCCATATGGTTTCTAGCAAAACAACTTCTTGGCCTTGTCTGGATGTATACAAAACTGCAGTTTCTCGGTGGAGTCCACAGTAGTTTGTCTACATGTTTGTCTAAATGTGTTTGTGTTAGAATTAACATCATCATTAATGACTTTGTTTTCCATTGACACTGTCAAATGCATCACTCTGACCTGAAGTTATGGTCATACGGCAGAAATTATTATAGTTTTTTTCATTGGACATTTTGTAAGTGTTTCTTCAATACTCATGTTTTTGTTGACTTGATAGCACGTGATGACACTGCAGGTTTTCATATCATACAACATTGTCACATGAATGAAAAGTGATGTTCTTCCCAACCATCCATGTGTAACCACTTAAACCCTACCCTGTACTACCTACTTCTTTTACAAACACCAAATCTCTCTGTTGAAAAGATCTGATTGTCTCTTTTCACCAAATGTTTGTCTATTATGATGACATACCTAATACAGTAAGTGTGAGTGTGTGCGTGCGTGTGTGGTGCGTGCGTGCGTGCGTGCGTGCGTGTGTGCGTTCGTTCGTGTTGGAAACATGGTCTTTCAACATTTGTCTCATCAGCTGATCATGGGTTTAGTTCAGGTCACGAATTAGTTGTCCCAAGTGGGAAATTTTGGTTTGCAGCAAAGCATAATATGCACAATATGTGCTCAGAATAAACAAAATATACAGTACAGGCACATGTAAGATACATTTATTTCATATTCCCAAAGTTAACATGGAAAATGTTTTCAGACTTAATGTTTTATGCATCGGAGCTTGCTGCACGTCTGGTTTTGTCGTTGGTGCTCTGATGTGTAAACTGTTGTGCTATTCAAGGGAGCTCGAGTTTGAGTTTCCCCCTGTATCTTACCCAGAGTGCCATGCAGAGTAAGTAATGTATTCACTATATCCCACTGTATATTATGTACTGTGATCACATTGGTGTGATCACATTGGATTTATAATTACATTAAGTGTTGTTAAGATATCCATCCACGTATTGAATAGCATTTGTGTGTCGGGTGCGGGTATATGCGTGAGTGTGTATGCAATTTGTGTGCACAATTTCCCGCGTTGGTGTGCATGCATGTGCCCCTACTGTAAGTACCTGTATGTATATGAGCCTGTGTGCATGTGTCTGTCTGTATGTATGTATGCATTTACCCGCCTTGGTAAAATTAGAACGTCATATTGAGTGTTGACAGAAATGCTGAGAGCAGGGGAGCCGCGGTGGAATCCCAGAGATGACATGGCCTATCTGTCATGAGGTGCAGCTGCTGCTGTCAGGTACGCACGTGTGTGTAGGTGTGTGTGTGTGTGTGTGTGTGTGTGTGTGTGTGTGTGTGTGCGTGTGTGCGTGCGTGCGTGCGTGCGTGCGTGCGTGCGTGCGTGCGTGCGTGCGTGCGTGCGTGTGTGTAAATCAGGCTTCGCTCGGCCCAAACTCTAGCCAGATAGACCACTTCCCCTGTGGCCTGATGGGAAAATCAGGCCCCTCCGTTGAAGACTTCCAGTCAGAAAGGACTTTCAAGGCCCCGCACACTCGGGAAGGTTTTGACCTCTTGATATGCTCAACATGTGCCACTAGAAGGATACAAAAAAAACTGAATTGAGACGAACCTGATGACCATGATGATGAACAAGATTGTTTTTTGCAAATGATGAATTTCCATTTTCAACATGTTTTGTTGTTCTCCTTAAAAGAGTAGTTCACCCTCAAAATTACTTTTTCTCTATTGATTACTCACTCCATGGAGACTTGTTGCGACCGTAGGTCGCATCTTACTACAGAAAGCTGCTCGAGGTGTCCGTGCGTCCGTCAGTCAGTCACACCTCACACGTCACACTTTTGGCCTGCTCATATCTCGGCCACCGTTGGCCCGATCCATGCCAAAATTTCCACACAAACTCCTTGCCTGCCAAACTACAACCTCCAAGGACCCCCGGAGTTCCAGGGACCCCCAGGTCCCTGGGGGACCCCCAGGTGTAAAAAAAATACCAAATGTGCAAAAATGACCAAATGACCACCCCAACGGAGCTGCTCACGGGGAATTCCTGGGGACCACCCACTCCTGGTGCTCCAGAACGGATGCAAAAGTGGTGGCGCCCCCAGTGGAGGACCCCCTGCTACTGCAGCTCACATAAAATGCCGTAACTCAGGCTAGGAGCGTCCGGGAGAGCCGGGGCCAGTACCTATTCGTCCGCCAAGGCAACGCGGACAGCCCACCCCTCATTTCTCACATGGCCCTCTTCTAGCGCCACCTACAGGCCGATTTTTAAAACACATTTTTGGCCACTGCTCCTACAGTTTTGGCCCGAAAATCACTACACAGTATGTCTACACTCATGTCATCAACATGGATCAGGAAGTTTATGGAATAAAAAATGTTTGCCCTATTTGTGGAGATAAGTGACCTACGGTCGCTTATCTCCCGATTAGGGAGTCTTACTGGTGTTAAATAGTATTCTTTTTGTATTTGTCGCATTCCTAAGACAGCAATTAGATAATAGTACATTTACCACCATTGATTCCAAATGCATTTGGGTCCCCATCCGGAATCAATGGGGGTGAATGTATTGTGAGTAATCAATAGAAGAAAAGGTTATTTTGGGGGTGAACTACTCCTTTAAGATAAAGATGTGTAAGCAGCCAGTTGGGAGTCCCAACGGGTCTGAGTCCGGCAGATCACCTCAGAGTCAGAGTTAGCTCAGACTGAAAAACGCATTCGGTAATGTATCCAATTTGGATTCTAAGTGCCATGTGTTGTTTAAAACTTAGACTGAGAACAAAGGCTAGACATGTGCAAATGCAGCCCCCCCCCCCCCCCCCCCAAGACAAACATAGGCCTACATATACTTACACACCATGTGGAGGCCATCTTATCTCAAGTTCAAAGCATGGTCCCAGCGTGTTCCTTCCTCTTGAGTAAGGGCTTGCTCAACCCTTGAATATGCTTTCATGATAAGAGTGTTCAGTGTGTTGTATTGCTGCAAATCAAAGATCCTTGGAATAGATGCCTTTTTTTCTGAGCGATGAGAAATTTACTCTGCTGTACAGCTGCGAAACGTTTTGGCAATGACTGGTAAATCCAACCTCCACCTTGACACACTAAGCATCAAATACAGCGCCAGGACTCCCCCCTCTTACATTTTCTTTTTCCATTTCAGCTTTCCAACTGTCTCAAAGTCCGAAATACGTTAAGGAGAGGCTTTCTGTCGGTTATTCCTCTTCACCATGCAGGCTCTTTGCTGAATAACAGTTGTTTGGAGGAGATGGTGAAATGTGTAAATAAGACTTACTGTAACACTTTCAGTAACCATCATGTAGGACTACACCACACCACACCACACCACACCACACCACACCACACCACACCAGACCCGAACAAATCACACCACAGCCAACACAACACAGCACAACACAACACAAACGCACAACTGACCGCACCACACCACAAGAGAAAAGAAGAGAAGAAAATCTTACGCTTTCTAACTACACCTGCATTGTAAAACTATCAAACAAATCATAGTTAACGCTTAACTGCTGTATTAGTAACAGAAATTAAAGAACCTTATGTTTTTTAACTAAGCATTCACACCATGTTACGTCATTATCATTGTTGTTTAACTGTCTACGCCACCAACAGAATGGTCATGGATGTCTTGTCGCAGTGGGTCAACAGTCTGTTTGTCTGATAGAGAGAGATGCAGAGAACCACTTTTCCAATCATTAAGTTGGGACTTAAAAAACATGCGGCTTATCATTATTGCTCTCCGGCATTCTCACCACTACAGTACGTCTGGAAGAACTAGATAATGGAAATCAGAAGCGGGAGAGAAAAGTCTTCAAGTTGACATTATCCAGCCATCTGTGCCAGGGACTCTCTCAGATACTCCAATGTTGACAGATAAACCGAGCTCTGGTATTCTCCTTTATCTTCATTCGGGGCGGACAGATCGCGACAGAAACTATGTCTGGATGGGGAAGGGCAGAAGAAGGAGCAGATTGTTCAACTGTTGTCGCTGATGGATCAGAGGTCTGCTGTGGGCTGGATGGATGAGTGTACTAGCTCTGTGTTTGCGCTCTCTATAGGCCCAGACTGCCAGACTCCATACACAGAGACAGCCAGAGTCCATGACTGGGTCCAGGAAATGACCGCGATTATGCCAAAAGTCCCCTCTGCACCAGTGTCCCTCATGGTGATGGATATGGTATGTAATAGAGAGGGGACAAGACCTCAATAGCGAATTTTGTCCTCTAGCAAGTAGAGGGTTATTGGAATAAAGTTCCATGGAGTCAAGTCTCTGTTCCAAATGCGTACATGCAATGCAGCTCTCACTGGTGAATGGGGCCCGAACTAGAGTATACTTCATTTGAGTCTATGTGCATTTGTGTGCTTACTCTTGTGTAGAGTACTAGAGTTTGATTTGCTGGGGGGGTGATGGGAATATTCATGCCTCTGCATAACCCTGGTTTGCCGGTGGGGATATGTTTTATCGCTCATTCGTTTAGATTCAAAATATGCATTTCCTTTTGGGACTGTTTCAATTTCATAAAAAACCTGTAACAGTTGTAATGTAGCCTACCAGATTAACTATGGCTTCCTTACTGTACTAGTGAATATTAATAATATTGTGGGTTTACAAGCTCACAATGTGTTGCGATGTGACTCATTACAGCTGTTTTGTGTGCATGACACGATGCACGACCCCCTATAGATCAGGCGTGCATCAAGTGTGCATATCTGTGTATGACCTGCACAGACACGTGTACAGGTTTTTGGGACTTCTGTTTGTCAAAATGAATATATCTTCCCACAAAAAATGTTGCCCAGTAAGCTTAGAGAAGGCCAATGAATCAGTAGGCAACCCAGGGGTCATAAAAGGCCTCCCAAACATGCCGTTGCACATCCAAGCTCACATTCCACCAGTGGTGAAAAAAGTACTCATATGTTTTACTTAAGTAAAAGCATCAATACCGCAACATAGAAATACTCTGGAATTCTAAATGTACTTGAGTAAAAGTATGAAAGTGTTGGCATCAAAATGTACTTAAAGTACCAAAAGTAAAAGTACAAAATGTTTGAAAATAGCAGATCTGCAAGCTCACAACATGTCGTGATGCGACGTGTTGTGAGCTTGTAGCTTGTATGAAACAGGGCTAAAGTGGTTTACGTATGTTTTATTTATATCTGCAAAGTAACGAGTAACTAAAGTTTTCAAATAGATGTAGTGAAGTAAAAGTACATTATTTGGATCCGAGATGTAGTGGAGTAGAAAAGTATTGGAAATTGGAAATACTTGAGTAAAGTGCAAATATCTCAACATTGTACTTGAGTACATTACACCACTGCATTCCACCCAGCTGAAGTGACGGCCAGAGGCCAGCGATGTGAGGCATCTCCAGATGCCAGCGGTGGAGGTGTAAACCTTTAGCTACAGCACCACAGTGGGACACACCTGCCCTCTCTTTTAACACAACAAAAGATATTGGGAGGAAACATGGATGCACACCTGGATATAGGTTGAGATGTTAGTGCAGCAAACCAAATGGCTAACGAGGAGCACATCGATTCCCTCCCCATCTATACGTTTCGACTCCAGGAATTGGCAGGGAAAACAATCTCTTCTCAATACAGCAATATACTAGCCTGACACTCAGCCTGAATTGATATTTCGTTTCACTCCATTATTCAGTCTGAACTTGCTCTGATCTAGGGCGATTGCAGGGATGGGCGTTGCCAAAAAGAGGCAGTCTTCAGCGATTGGTTCACCGTCTGACCAACACATGACATAGTGTTGTTATGTGTGGCTGGCAAGTGGCTAGCCTGTTGCTTGCTAGTGCTACTTGATAACCAAATGAACAGACAGAATATTAGCACTACGAACTAGTAATCAAACACAACATAACATGCCTGCTACTGGTGTTTCATAGCGATTTTACCGCAATTTACCGCATTTTAACGCGACACGATGCGCGGTACGGTACGGCGGCGGCTCTTGTTTACTTGGAAACGCACATGAGTTCTGGGAAACCCCCACCCACGCTGATTCACGATGCTGATTCGCCGTACAGATTTCCGAACGAGGCAGACCTCTTCAATGAGAGCGATTCTAGACCCCTGAATCGCCGAAAACAAAAAATGTAAAGGGGTGTGGCTAGCGATTCAGGGTCTGGAACTAGGCTAGCAATATACACCTCTCTCTCTCTCTCTCTCTCTCTCTCTCTCTCTCTCTCACACACACACACACACACACACACACACACACACACACACACACACACACACACACACACACACACACACACACACACACATTTAGCCCATTTATCATGTCTGAGTATGATAACCTTTTTAACCACTTAAAACCCCTCTTTACTTAGTAAACTTGACTTGAGCCCACTCTTTTACCTCCTCTACACCGAATCTCGCCACCACAAATAGCCAATCTAAAAGCTCACAACGCATTGCAACTCACCTTGAACCACTCACCTTCTGCATGAAGGGCATTATGCACTAACCACTACACACTACACCAACGTCACGCCCAAACATAGACCTCAATATATGGGCCTAAAAGGGACACATTCATGCAGACAGACAGACAGACAGACAAATAATATAGCTAACCCCTGTATACCCTGATGTCCTCAATATAACGTGATAGTACTGGCGTCATAGACTGGCCTGGAGTCCATATTTGGGCATGCCCAATCTGGGAACCCATCGTCAAAGAAAAGGGAAAACAGCGCCCTCTCTGTTTTGAGCAGCACTTTATCTGTTCATGAGAGATTAGGGCATGCCTGACACAGAACTCCATATACGGGCATAAAAGCGACACAAACAAATAGACGGGTACAAGGGGTACTCTGATTGCATAACTGGGTGGGGCATGCATTTCCAAGTCCAACTTGCATCGTTCACGACTTGCATCATTATAACAACAACAACAACACTAATAATCTTCTTATTTTCAAATTGGCTTAAGGGAGGACCGGCTGACCGCTGGCTGTCAGACCATGTTGTCATGACTCAGGTTCATGTCACTGTGACTCAGCCATAACCATATAAGGAGTTATCAATGCATCTATGTCCAAATATGGAATGTGTTGTCTAACTTCAATGTGTCAATAATAATATCTAGACCTCAGCTGGGAAAGGCTATCCTGAAGTTGGGGTATAAGTGAGGTTTTAAAGGAGGGGAGGGAAAGGGGCATTTTAGATTTTCACACTATGACTATGGCATATTTAGACATACTTAGATTTGAGGGCAAATATGCGGCCCGAACCTCTAGTAATTCAAATGTACATTATAGTGAGTTTACTACTGTATGTCACGTTTATCAATTCTCAAAGACACTTTACTTTAAGGGGGAAACTGTTTCACATAGATATGAAAGGATAAAATAAATTGTGTCAAACAGGCAATAGAAACATGAGGGAGGGTAGATGGAGAGAATCTAAATGAATTATACTTATTTTGACCTAACCCTGAACAACCGAAGCATACAATTACTCTACAGTGTTGGTCAAATATTTGTTTGCTCTGTGAAGTGAATCACAAACAAAGCAATCAAAATATCATGGAAACTAGTTTGTTACTTTGCTTTAAGGAACAATCCCGATAAGAGTCAAAACCTTGGAACAAGGTGGGCAATCAATTGAATTAAAAGAACACAGATTCTTTCCAAATCCTCTTACTGGTAGTTATGGAAATATTTCCTTTAGCAGTTTTATTACTGCTGGGTGGAGTTTTTATTAGACATTAGTTGTGATATCATAGCTTATATGAGGTGTTCCAGCATTATGGCTGTTGTCTGTCCCTGTGTCTGGTTTGGACTGTTGGCTGATGGCCTCTAATAATTATTGTTGGCTGTGTGATGTTGTTTGAGAGTGGTTTCCATGAGCAACCAGGGCTCCGCTGGCATACATAATCGGTTCAGCCCTGGCTCAGTATTCCTCCCAGTACACTGGCCATGTTAGGAAGCGCCCAGACTGGTGAGACACACTGACGTTGACCTGTTTGCTTTTGTCAATTACCGATTTGTGTCATATGCCACAACATACAATATGTTCATTGAATGAACGCTTCTCCTCCCTAGAAGTTGGTGGTTGTTTGACTATAATGAGAAACAGCTTGTCATGCTTGATGAACTGCAGGGCTCATTATTTCACAGACACACACACACACACACGCACACACACACACACACACACACACACACACACACACACACACACACACACACACACACACACACACACACACACACACACACACACACATGCACGTACTCACGCACACACTTATCTTTGCCTTCAAGAGGCAAGTATTATAGAATAGCTGATCTACTTTATATCAGTATGAGACATATCTACAGCCCAACACTACAGCCCCCACTGAGCTCTCGGTTGAGCCCATAAATTGCCACAGCCGAGTTGTAACCTTGATGTGAACTAAGCAGACTTCTTTCTCTCCGAGCCCAGCGCCCTGATGGATTACCTGAAGGTGACCTGGGGTGCTAGTTGTGATGAATCTGTCCAAAACCATCTGGGGGCCCCCTGGAATTACTGCCTGGCTGTTATCGACTGAAAGCAGACACCAACGGGTTGCGTTAAGGCAAAAATACCAGCACCAAGTGGACTTTTGTTAAACATCCGCGACTTTGGTTGCAAATTCATGTGGTGAGAATCAGCCTGCAGCACCTGGATTCTACAGTGTTGAGAGCAATAGATTAGCAAACCGTCTTGTACAGTGCAAAACTGTTCAGGATATAGAAAATCCAACCTGTGTTCCAATGGATCCAATGCAAATATTGTAGTGGTGCTCATTTCGCAGGGTATCAAACACTTTGTGGAAAGATATGAGACGACAAATTCAGAACATAACAGGTATCTTTTTTTATTGGCTAGTTGATGTGACTGTAAGTTTGTGGCTGACCACCATCTATGTAGGAAGATGACAATTGAAGTAACAAATATCATTAAATATCATTAAAACAATCATTCATTAGTGTGCAATAAGTGTTAAATGGCTTTATATTATGGATAGTACTGTAATAATTCCTTGATCGCCTCTTGTCTTGATCGTTTAAACATGACATCATGGGCCGCTATGCTCGATAACAAGCTTGATAAGCCCATAGTTTATTGATACCAGGTACTCAATAAATCTGTTATCGGGTTATCGAGCTACCCTTGTTTAGGGCTCCATCCCTACACATAAATACATACATACATACATACATACACACAAAGCCAGACGTAAGAGCGGTTAACACCCCTCAAAGATACTGTACCGATCACGTAATAAAACGGCTAGTCTGGAAGTCTCCTTTAATGTGACACATTTCATTCAGCATAAATGTCTGGTCCCCTATAAGGATATAGAGGGGTTTAAGCTTATAACTAGGACTTTATTTGTTTCTGCGCTTCCTTCTATAGTGCAAGTAACATGATAAGCAATTACAAGACACCTGGACAGTCTGTTAAGACCTCAGAAAATCACACACAAAATCACTTGATAGGTGAGAGTATTTACAGGTAAACTGTATAAGACGCAAAAATATAACAGCCTGCCCTACCACATTACCCTTATACTACTTACTAGGGATTAGACTGAGTATTACCATGAGGCACACAAATCCAAAGAACATGTCATAGATTAAATCAGGTTCTCAAAATATCAGTTGTGTACATTGATGATCATTGATGATGCCATTAAGTGTTTTATTTGTTTTTGAAAAGCATACATACTGTATACAGCTTCTGGCAACAGAAATAGACTACGTGCTTCCATTTACAAATGTGACTACAGAAACACTTTTCCGAAGCCTTTAAGCCAACTACGCCGATAAGACACCAAATCAGCAGGAATCACAGTATGAATGTATTTTCTAATATTTCCTAATCAAAGCTACCAATGTACACTTTGTTTATATAAATATAATTACTAGTGAAAATAGCAGATCTACAAGCTCACAACACTCTGCTTCATGCTGTGTTGTGAGCTTGTAGATTGACTATTTTCAATACTTCTTAATTAAAAATGTAAATTATTATTACACAAAATAAACACCTTTTAAAAAATCTCTCTCTATATACTGTATGTATTTTATGTAGGAAAATAAATGGGATTTTTACACGAGTCTTGACCCACAGTTTGGGAAACAGTGTATTAAACGGATAGAGCAAAACAACTGTTAGTTGATCATGTTAGATGTGGTAACATGTTACCACTGAAGCTTAGAATTGGACCATCCAGAGGGATTTCAGTGTTCAAAGTGTGTCAGCCATAGCAAAGCAATCACTTAATAACACCCTATTAATTTCGAAAGGCCTAAATGACCGTCAACATAAATCTGCCACAGACAATATAATTACACCCTGTTATTCTTGTCTGTTATTAGTCGAGCTGTCTTTAAAATCAGTAAATGTAAACACATTAGGGTGTGTGCTGTGTCAGCTAGCACTGCAGTACATGCAGAACACTAATGCTTGCTCGTCGTACGATAGTGTCGCTCACCAAAAGTAGCAGATCTACAAGCTCACCACACATTTGTCTCTGAGCCTGTGATGTTCTACAGTTTACGCACACACACCCACTCATAAGCAAGCACATGCACGCGTGCGCACACACACATTCAAATTGGCATGTGGGTAGAAGGCAGTCGTCATCATGAACGTGATGTGACGTTATGCATTGAGACATATAGGACCTGAACATTTATTATTAAATTACATACAATACGGTATGTACTGTTATACAGTCATAACAACGCATCATGCACATATTGTATATGGAGACCACTTGAAAATGGGTGTGAAGTCCTAAATTGTACAGTAAATAAAGTCATCCATTGCCAGGTTTATATATATATATATATATATATATATATATATTAGTGACACAATTTAAATAATTTATTAAATAAACAGAAATTATATTTAGGCTCCATCCGCTCCATCAATAAGTATACAACACACACTTCTTACAATACACTTAAATTGCAATACGCTTCCAGCAGTAATTCTAAACAAAGCCAAATGCTGTCAACATTAAAACATTACTTTGCGTTTGGTTGACACCCTCTAATTACCCCTTAACCATGCGGCATTGGATTGGTCACATGATTTCTACGCATGGCAATTCTCTCCGAGTCAAGAGTTCAATGAGGATTGATGCCTCTGCTGCTATGTCGGCCATGTGCTTTTGGTTTGGTCATTGGACAGGCACTGCCATATAACTATATAGCTCTGCAGCACAGCCAGCTGCCACAGGCTCAAACTTTACTGATAGGCTACACCTTTACCCTGAGATGTCTACAAATGCTGAAGACATAACCAACACATCGCCATGTGACAATGGTTCTCAGACAGCTTTTTATGCCATGCTGTTTGACTGTAGGCCTATTTGGCTTTTCAAATTTGTGGGCGGGGCAATTAACGGTATTTTACAACAACAACAAAAAAACACCATACATCATCTCAACCCCAAATTAGAATTGCTTGTCAAGGGGACTCTAATAGAGCACCTCCAAAAGCATGTTCACTTCTAAACATTTCACAAATGTGAAAGGTTTAAAAGTATGTACTGTAGCGACCTTAAGCAACGCTACGGCAACGGCAGATGACAACGGTAACCGGAAATGATCCGCGCTCGATAGATAAACCTGCCGTCGCCGCAGACGTCTCTACTACGGCAGAAGGTCCCTTCCCACGTAGCGCCTACTCCGTCTGCTGCGTGTACGCGTCGCCATGGGAACCAAAGCGTTCAGTGAAAGGGGTGGGAGCCTGTCGCCGCCGAGTCTTTTCTTAACCATTTTGATCGCTACGGCGATTACGTCATAGCAGCCGTAGTCCGCCTGGCGTTGCTGTCCTGAAAATCATCTACTGTAGCTACAACCCATGATTCACGCAGCTCTGAGTAGGCCACCTGGCCTGGTGCATTTACGCAATGCAACTCCTTGAAACTGCCATTTGGGATAATGGTTGCAAGTAATTGCAAGGAGTTGCGTCGCGAATCGTTGTTGTAGACTGGCCTTTAAAGTTAATTTTACTATTACTTCTGAGGTGGTACATTTGAATGAAAGAATGAATGAATCACATCATGTCTTCCACTGCAAACTCAATTATCGCTTCCTTGGTTGGGATGAATGTTCTCATTGCCGCAAGTCTTCACAGAACCTTGGGTTATTAGTAGAACTGGACTTTAGTCTTAGCTAGAGGCCACAGTAATCTTTCATTGAGAATTGGATTCGACTGGAATCCAGTGCCAGCAGGACTGGGCTGAGTTCATTTCCTCCGTGCAGAGCGTGGGAGGAAGGGGGGGAGGGACTCTGGGGGGCTGCAATGGGGCAGTGGTCTTGCAGGAGTCTGGAATGACATGCAATTAGTCAGCCCCGTGCAGATGACCAATATCATCTCACCAAGAGAGGGGATTGGAATAGAGGCCCATCTGTACTCAACAGCTGCAGGAGGAAACTGGTCTTTGCCTTTCTTAGACATCCAGAAAAAGAAGGGGAGAGAGAGAGAGAGAGAGAGAGAGAGAGAGAGAGCGAGAGAGAGAGAGAGAGAGAGAGAGAGAGAGAGAGAGAGAGAGAGAGAGAGAGAGAGAGAGTGTTGATGGGGAGGGGATGGGAGAGTGACTTTTAGTGAGAGTGAGGAAGTGTGTGTGTGTGTGTGTGTGTGTGTGTGTGTGTGTGTGTGTGTGTGTGTGTGTGTGTGTGTGTGTGTGTGTGTGTGTGTGTGTGTGTGTGTGAGGATACCTACAGATGGGATGGAGGAGGGGGAATAGGAAGAAGAAGGAAAAATGGAGGGGTTTTAACAACCCTACCCACATCTGTTTATTTAGAAAAGAACCCGTTGTGTCATTCAGTTATTCTAACAACCTACACCAGGGCCAATGTTAGTCCCACAATGACGGCTTTTTAAATACACAGTTTACACTCCTATGAAGTGGCCTCATAACGCGGCGTTGGAGCCTCAGGAACGTGCCAGAAGGGGGAACATGCCAGGGTTTCACATTCCCTCCCTCCCTGCTTGACGTCTCTATAGCGCTCTGTGATGCCAGAGGTTGGGGAGGGGGATGTCTGGCGGGGGCCATTCGGGCCCATTTGTCTTGGTCTTGGTGTGTGCTTTTTCTGGGTCTAATCTCTTAAATTGGTACTACAGGCCTGGAGGTGTGCCAAGAAACTGGAGGAGCTTCGGGTACACACAGTGAAGCTGAAAGCTGTGCTAGATGGCAAGATAGGATTCTTGTTGTGTACTGTTTATGTTTGCTGTCAACTGGATACTCTGCGACAGACGGGCACGATTGTTTAGGACACGCAACACAAGAGGCTTAGACCCCAATATGCATTCATACTGGATGGACCTGGTGATGAGAGACTGTGTGTGAACCATATTTGTGCTTTATGCTTTGGTGAAAGAAAGTGTTGTGCAATGTTGCTGTCACAGCTAATCAGCTTCAGATAAATATGACTCTTGCGTGACCAATATCAAGCTGATGTTCTCAATTTCTTTCTGAGTACGAATAACAAGCATCACAACATGGCCAAAAATAAACGAACCTTCCATTTTATGATTAGAGTACAAAGTATGATTGTCACAAGTGACTGTCATGTGTTCTCCGCTATAACAATGCTGAGCCTTTTAATGAACAACAGATCAGGAATTTACAGTACTTGTGGTCAGAGTGATTATGTATACATTTGCTTTGTTGTGTTTTATGTTGTTAAATTCTTTCTTGCTGCACTCCATGTTTGGGGGATTAAGGTCATATGTCTGTGAGGGGGATAGGTCTTTATTGGTGTGCCCATATGTGCTCGTGCTTGTCTGTGTTGGTATGAAAGGCCTTTAGGCCCTGTATAAATAGCCACTTATACAAGCTGAGAGGCTAAGCAGCATGTGTTGCAACAGCTGGCGTTGTGATATCTGGAGTGCCGATCCTATCTAAAGATTCAGAATCCACTTCCTGCCTCTAGGCCAATCAAATGCTGGTATGGCACACAGGTGATGGTGGAACTGTTGCAGAGGGGCTTCTAGCTTCCATGAGGTGGATGACAGAGCTAGGACAGGAAGGAGATAGCGTAGACTAGAGATGAGCTAGGGCTGAAACGGTTCTGATTATTTTTTTCTTTTAAAGTTAATAGTGAAATATTTCTCTTTTTTTATCTCACTTTTCCCCCCCTTTTTTAAGATTTATTTTTGCTTTTTTATGACTAAATTATTGATAGGATCGTAGACTGACAGGAAATGGGGAGAGAGATGGGGAGAGACACGCAGCAAAGTTTGTCGGGAATGGGATTTGAACCTGCAACACGCTGTCAGGCTGGCATTGAAGCCTAGGGTGCCCAGACCACGACACCAGTGGCCCGGGACCAAATGTTTCTCATTTAGGAAATCAGGATTCAAAGTTTGCTGCATGCCATATTTCTGTTGCTCATCATGTGACTCAGCAGCGACAAGCTGAAAAACAGCCCAACATACTAACTCTATGACCTCAGGAAGCGCTCAATTAAATAGATAAATTAATATGCAGACATGGGCAAAAATGTAGAAGGAAATTAATTCTTAATCTTGGCTGCTTCCATTTCAATTAACTTATCAGTTATTACCATTATTGTTCCTCCTAAATCCCATAGAGGAAGCAATTTGAATGGATAGTTCCTGTCGAGTCATTTCCTGTATTCTGATATTTCCGTTTTGAGGCAGCACAGTACTGGCCCATTCCCACTACCCAGCTCCACTGGGACTCAGACTAGTCACTAACTGATGCAACATACCTCTATGTCTGGACATATTTCATGAACAGCAACCTCCCATAAAAAGAAAAACACATTTTATCAGAAAAGGAATTATACAGACTTGAAATGTTCACTAGGGCTCTCCCATCATTGTCAAATAATCAATTGATATTGTTGGCTTGCTCTCAGTCGATCAATAATTTGTTTATCAATTATTGTATTATAATTTTTCCCCCCATGCTGAATGAATCATTTTAAACTGTCGCTTTTAAACTGTGTTTACAAACTGTCAAACTGTAAACTATCACAACCTTATCAACCTGGAAATGCTGGTCTGTGCATGATTGTATTCAGCAAACACAATTTTACAGATTTAAAAACATTTCTGTGACTGTCGACTAAGAATTTGTACAGGAAAAAAAAAAAAAAATAGTACAGATTAAAAATATTGGTTCTTCAGCATTTTTTGGGGCTGCTACAGTAATGTATATAATATATAAGCCCATGTTTTCTTTATTTTTTTAGATTTTCTTCAGCTTTGTTTAGGCACCTCTAAAAACGTATAGGTTCCGGACGGAACCATGTTTATTTAATACCGGAGGACAAGGTCCCCCTATGGGATAACCAGCGCCATCTGGCGCTGCAACAGAGTAAAACTCATAAGCTCCCGTACGAGAAATATCATTTGTCGGTAGGGCTGTCAATCACAAACAATCAAGGACCGTATGCGCCATAGCAGAAGGCGCAACGTCCAGGTGATAGTAGGTCGCAAAGGTGGACGGCGAAGACCAATTCGCCGCTGCACAAATCTCCTCAATGGAGACACCTTTGGACAAAGCCCAAGAGGTAGACACACCCCTAGTACTGTGGGCCTTAAGTGCTTCCGGCACTTCAGACCCAGACCGGGTGTAAGCCAACCTAATCGCATCCACAAGCCATCTCGACAGAGTGGGCTTGGACACCGCTTTCCGTTGACGGGCATTCATGACCACGAAAAGCTGAGAAGTAGACCTGCTGTCCACCGTCCTATCACAGTAGGCCTTCAGGGCCCTAACTGGACAAAGACAATGAAGACGCCTATCCTCCTCTGATGCAAACGGAGGAGGATGGAAAGCCGTCAAAACAACAGGTTCCTTCGGGACCACCCAGTTCTTAGGAATAAAATCAAATGAGGTTTAAGAAGAACCTTGGAGTCATTATTGAGAAACCTCATACAATCAGGGCTCACAGAGAGCGCACGAAGGTCGCTCACACGCTTAGCCGTAGACAAGGCAAGCAAAAGAGCTGTTTTGAAACTTAAATGTTTCAAAGAGGTCCTCCCAATCGGTTCAAAGGGTGCCTTGCAAAGGCCCTCAAGAACCACTTGTAGATCCCACACAGGAAACAAGGCCCTAGTCACAGGTCTCAAATGGTCAACACCATGCATGAACTGGACCACCTCAGGGATTTTAGAAAGGCCTTTACCTGCCACCCCCAGGTGGCAGGCATCAATAGCCGCTAAATAACCCCTCAGTGTAGAGAACGCCAGACCAAGGTCCAGGCGGTCCTGCAGGAAATCTAACACCCTCTGGGCCGAAGCTATATGAGCCACCACAGGTGGCTCCTGTAGCTCACACCAGTCCAAAAAGGCATTCCACCTTCCATCATACACAGCCCTAGTAGAGGGGGCTCTAGCACTCTGAATAGTGGCTACAACCGTTGGTGAGAAGCCTGCTGCGAGCAGGTTCTCCCTCTCACGGGCCAAACCCACAGGTCTAGGCCCCGTGGGTCTGGATGGAAGATCTCGTCCCCTGCCTGGCGCAGCAGATCCCTGTGCAAGGGAAGCCGCCAAGGGGGTCGAGAGAGCAGTGGGGTGATCAGAGACCTCCACACTCCCCTGGATGGTGTCACCAGAAGAACCTCCTGGTTGGAACATCTGATCCTCTCCAGAGTGGGAAGGATCAGTTCCAGGGGTGGAAACGCATAGAGAAGACCTTGTGGCCATTCGTAAGCAAACGCGTCCATCCCCAGAGGAGAAGGTCCCCTCACTGAGAAGTAAAGGGGACACTTCGCGTTCTCCTGGGAGGCAAAGAGATCGACTCGAGGTCGACCAAACCTGGAGAAAATCTGCCTCACCACCGCAGGGTGGAGAGACCAATCCTCGTAACGAGGCTCCCCCCTGGACAACAGATCGGCGCCGCCGTTCTGAAGGCCCGGGACATGGGAGGCTCTGATGGACCTCAACCGAGGCAAGCACCAGAGGGTCATCTCGCGCGCCAGCTGATCCAGCGTACGCGAGGAGAGGCCGCCCTGTTTGTTGAGATAATACAGGGCCGCCGTGTTGTCCGTCCTGACCAGGACATGGCAACCCCGGAGAAATGGTTCGAAATGCTTGAGCGCCAAGTAGATCGCCATTAACTCCAGATAGTTGATGTGGTACTCCAACATGGCCTGGATCCACAGGCCCCTGGCTGAGCGCCCCTCGTGGGTGGCGCCCCACCCTGAGCGGCTGGCGTCTGTGGTGATCACCTTGCGTGACACCACTTCGCCCATGGAGACCCCACTTGTCAACAACGCCTGGTCCCTCCATGGGACCAGAGCGTCCATGCAGACCTGGCTGACTGTCACCTTCCTGTACCCTTGCAGGGAAGGAATCCTGAGCGCCAGTGACCACCGCTGGAAAGGTCTCATATGAAACCTGCCCAGACGCAGAAGTTGCACCGCTGACGCCATCAGCCCAGTCAACTTCATGCACTCCTTGTACCTGACCACCTGGTTCAGTCGGAAGGAGCCGAGACAAGTCAGAAACCTGTCCACCCTCTCCGGGGAGAGGCGAGCGGACATGGTGGCCGAGTCCAGAGATATTCCTATAAAGGAAATCTGCTGGGAGGGTGACAACATGCTTTTGCCAAAATTGACGTTGAAACCCAAGGCCTTCAGGTGTGACAACACCAGATTGGTATGGCGCGCCGCTTCTGAGCAGGAGGCGGCGGAAATCATCCAATCGTCTATGTAGTTCGCCAGCCTGACTCCCTGATGCCTCAATGGAGCAATGGCTGCCTCGGTCACTTTCACGAAAACCCGAGGGCTCAGGGAAAGACCGAAAGGGAGGACCGTGTACTCGTACAGGCGCCCCTCGAAGGCGAACCGCAGGAACTTCCTGTGTGGGGGATAAATGAGGATGTGCTGATAAGCGTCCTTCAGATCCACTGAACAGTGGAAATCCCCCTGTCTCACTGATTTCATCAGTGACTCTGACGTCAGCATCCTGAATTTGAACTTTTTCAAGTGCTTGTTCAGAGCACGTAAGTCCATAATCGGACGCAGCCCCCCTCCTTTTTTCTGAACCAGAAAATAACGGCTCCAGAAGCCTAAACGGCTCTGGTCGCGTGATAACTCCACTATAGCGCCCTTGCGCAATAGTGAGCTTATCTCCTCCCTCAAGGCATCCGCCTTCAAGCCGCGGGCTCGAGTATAAATAACCTTGCTGGATAGGGAGGGTTTTTTCGCGAACTGTAGTCTGTAACCCCGTGTCACCGTCCGAAACACCCAGTGATTCGGATTGCAACGCTTCCATTGCTCTGCACACTGTGCTAACGTGTTGCTGAGCAACGGAGAAGCCTTGGGGTTGTACCGCCTGAGCGGAACTACTGGGCCGGGAGGGAGAGGTTCCGTATCCGGGCACGTATCCATATCCGCTAGACGCCGGGCCGGAAGGCGCGGAGACACCGGCGGAAAGAGCGTTTCCGTTTCCGGTACGCTTATTTCCGTATCCGGTGGGAGACGAACACGTGACCTCCAAGAAGCCTCGCTTGTTAATAATACAGGCGACACATAACGTGGAGCCCGGGGGACAGGGTTCATCGCATAAGTAACATAATCCCCGGCTCGGGGAATTGTATTTACGTTTATAACCTGTGCTAAGGCCTTTATATGCTTCCTTGCGGGAAGACGAGGCCGACCCTGGGTGATATGTGTTGGCTTCTTCCCTGACGCTAAGACCAAACTCCTGTCCTGAACTAGAGTCGGCATAACAGTGCCGCTCGGTGGAGACAGAGGGGTATTGCACACTAGTGAGACCATACCATTGTGAATAGGAATTAGCTTGTCTGGGAACATTTTGCAAAGAGAAATATTCTGCTTGTAACCTGTCTGCGTGACTGGAGGAAGCGATATTTTCTGAGTGGAAAGAAATTCCAGCCTGGACTTCTCTACACTGGTTAAATTCATGCAAAATGGGGTCGTCTGTACTAAAGCAGGTGGGTTTGAAATAAACAGGCATTGTTTTATCAACACACTTTTTATTACAGGCACTGGAGGAGAGCACAGAGGAGGAATAAACATTAATTTCTTGGCATAAGAAAAATTGTTCATATTGTCCAAACGTCTGCGCTTGCAAGGGGGGGTCCCCTGAATTTTCAGGGGGACCCCGCCAGAGTCCAGTGTCACTTTCGCGGCGGCTTCCCACGGGCTTTGTGGGAGCTGGCCGGTATCCCGTGCCTGGGAGGGTGGCGGGATTGAGAGCGGGCCTGAGCCCCCGCTGCAGTGCGAGGGGGTCCCGCGGAGGAAGAAGAGGGGGTCCTAGGGGGATAGTTCTGTTTCCCCTGTTTGGAGGAAGAGCGCCCCCTGTCAGCCTGACCAGGGGCCTTGCTTCGTCCCTGTCTCTTTTCCTTTCTGGGTACCTGGGGGTCCGTCGTGGCCTCCAGGAGCTCCAGAGTGATCTTCTTATCCGCCACCTCCTGGCGGAGAAGCTCCAGTCCACCGCCCATGAGGGAGGTAGGGTGGCCGGGGAGGTCTTGCAGGACCTTCTCGGTCTCCTCTCCGGAACTGCCAGGACACTTTACCTTATCCAGCCACCTGGCACGTTCCGCCTGGATGCAATAATCCATGCCGTGTCCAAGCCACTCGATTGCGTGGACATTCAGGTCCATCAGCATGCGCAGCGACTTGTCCATTTCCTCCACCAACACGTCAGGCACCTCCCGCATCTCGCTGAGGAGGCGCCTGGTGGAGAAAAGCAGCAGCTGGGTGGCGTTCATCGTCCTGGCTGCCAGCGCGGATGCTCTGTAAGAGTTCCTAACCCTGGAAGACTGCTTGTCGTCAAAGGGGATGGCAAACCCAGGAGGCTTCTTACCCACGGCCAGATTGAGGGGAGGGCGGCCTCCAGGACCGGTCCGCTCATGACCTGGCTTGAGGCTCCCTACCAGGGACTGGGCCATCAGCTTGTCCATGGGAGGGCACAAGGGGATTCCCGCCTTCTCTGCGTCGCGGCAATCAACCAGGAAGGGGAGCTTGGGGGGGTCCTTGTGTGTAGTCCAGGTTGAATGCAGGGCCTCTGCAAAGCCTGGGACCAGTGGGAGCTTTTCCATCCGAAGCGGGGGAGAGGAATCCACATCCTGGCCAAGGAGGGGAATCCTAGCCCGTGGTCCGAGTGGCGCGTCTCCGAGTGGCAGCTCCAGGCCACAACGGATGGTGGCACGTTCCAGCACCGAGAGCTCGTCCATGGGGATGGAGTCTGGGTCTTGTGCCGCTGCCCCTCTCGCCCCAGCCGGCATGGAAGGGGGGAGAGAGGCAGAAGGGGCTTGGGAGGACGCGGCGGAGATGGAAGCCTCGGCATGAGGAACCACCCTGGCCGCGCCTCCGCCCTGTCCGGAGGGGAAAGAGGACTCGTCCTCCTCCGAGTACTCACCCTCCGTGTCCACCTCCTCCATGTCGTAGTCCTCTAGCTCCGGTTCGTCTCCGTCGCTAGCATGCCAGGAGACGGGGCTAGGTGGCCGCATAGCCCGTAGCTGGGGGACGGAGAAGGAGAGAGGAATGTCACCGACGACTAGAGGGTGGAATTCTTTGGGGGGGACGGTCCAGGTTGCAGCTGGCGGAGGAGCAACGTGGGCGGTCTTGCATGTTCTCTACTTGGGCACGGCACCAGTCGAGCCCGTCGGAGAAACAGCAGGGGAAACAGGGGCCGCAGACCCGCTAGCAACGGGGCTATACCGAAGCTAGCTGAGGGCGAGGCCGCTGGAGGCCTAACCACGTGGCGAGAAGCAGCGCTGTGGCGTGCAGCGCTGTCCGGCACACGAGGAGAGGTGTCTGGGAGGGATCCGGCGGAGACCGTGGTGTGAAGGCCGTAACCAGCGCCAGCGATCTCACAGCGGGCCCGAGGGCTGGAACATCATACTGGAGGCAGTCAGTACAGTTCACCCCCGTGGCCGGGGCCGGAGGGGACAGAGAGGCCAAGGCGTGTCCTACCCCCATGCAGACAATGCAGAACGGATGAGTATCTTCATTGGCGATGAGGCCTTTGCAGCTGGGAAGGCCGCACTTCTTCGGTACCCTAGCTAGCAGGTTGCTAACTGTGGGCCGACGAGCTGCCATCGTGAGCTAACCGAAGCTAAGCGAAGCTAAGCTAAGGCAGGGAGACACGTGGCAGAACGTACAGAGAAGAAGTAAAGACTCAAAGCGAAAGTGAAGAAAAAGACCGAACTGTTAGGAAGAATAGAAGTAGAAACGTACAGGAGAATAATCTATAAAGGCCAGTGGCCGACTTCCTAGTCAACGCTTAGGCTAAACTTTACAGAAAATTATACTTATATGGTTGAGTTCGCGACACTCTAGTTGCAGGTAAGCAGAGGTGCGGAAGAGGAAGTTATGATAGCCCGCAGGGCTTATATACACTCGGGGGCGGTGCCCTCGTTTGTGATTGACAGCCCTACCGACAAATGATATTTCTCGTACGGGAGCTTATGAGTTTTACTCTGTTGCAGCGCCAGATGGCGCTGGTTATCCCATAGGGGGACCTTGTCTGGAGGTATGACAATAAACATGGTATATAGCACTAAAAGAGGTTCCATGCAGATTACTAGCAAAATAACCTATTTTAGAGCTATATTGGACCATTTGTATTTAGAGCTTAGACTAAAGTGATGCTGGCTTGGGGCACAAATAAAATCACATTTATGCTTTTGACCTTTGACTGGATCATATTGCACCACACCCTTTCTGAGCTTGCAAGATAGAAACAAACACGTTTAACAAAAGTTAAGGCCTCTCCATACTTTGACCGAAATGTTCGGCAAGTTGGACTTTCCGACGTGCAAATTTCCGAACTCTCATTCTATCTAATGCTTTTCAGAAGTTGCGAGTGACGTCATTTTGTAGTCGAACCTTACCTTTTGACCGAAAACGGCGGTTTCGGTCATAGTATGGACAGGCCTTTAAGCCTACATAATACGGTATCTACTTTACAGAATTCTACTAGACTTTCTGTTTGGATTCCTGTTGGAATGTAGGACTGTTTATTTCATTTCAACTCAACTCCAGCCTGGTATGGTGAGCATTAACATGAAACAGCAATGAACCTAGCTAGCTTTTACTGTTTTGAGCATCAGCAGGGGATGGTTTTAATATCATTATGTTTGTCCCTTAATTGGACTGTTGCGGCAAGAGCTCGCATTTAATTGAGCCCTCAAAGTAACAACGCACAACTCTCTGTCAAGCACATCTGGTTTACACATATTGTTGTTGGCAAAAGAAAAAGAGGGTAGGATATTTCGATTAGCTTTCTTTCCCTCCGCAAATGTTTTGTGTTAAAAGTTTTTATGCAGTTGGTGAGATTCTGAATAAGCCCAGGCAGACAATTACACCTGAAATCAATCCATTTTGATCAGCTATATTGTGTGAAGAATTGATGAAGTATAAAATAGTAAATGTCTTGATAAGTCCAAATGAATTGCTTAATCTGAATAAATCAGACAATTACACCTGAAATGTATCAATTTTGATCAGCTGTATCGTGTGAAGAATTGATGAAGTAACTTGTAATGCTCAGAATGAACAAAGGTTGCATTCGTTCATGCTCAGAGTTAAATGAACATGGAGGATTTCACTGTGTAGTGTTTCCATTCACTGTCCTTGGAGATAATGGCAGGAGAGGGACTCTGAAGGGGATAGAGTTCCCTGTATCCATCATTTTGGATGAGCTGGGTCCTCAGAGGAGTGCCAGGAGAGCCTGTGCTAGCCAGCCGTAACTGACATTGAGTGCATTGTTTGCAATGGGAAGCTCATGGCTGTGGCCTAAAGGTACATTCCTGAGATCAGAATGCTGTTTGAAACACAAACAGCCTTTGTGCCCTCCCAGCTCTCTCTGCCTCTGTCTCCCTCATCCACATCAAGCCTCAAGTACTAAACGGTCTCCTCCTTGCTCATGTGTCAACATGTGGGCTATTATTTTACACACACACATCCACAATTCCACATATGCATGTGCATGCACACCAACACACACACGTACACGCACTCACGCACATACACCCACACACACACACGTACGGAAGCACGCGCATACACAAAACAAGAGTCATGAGTTCGGTCCATTTTTAATATGAGGTCCAACTTGCAAGTCTATTTATAATGGACTTCTAAATTAATTTTCTAAAAAATAAGCAAACATCTCTGAAGTATTCAGTTTGCAATTTAAATCAGATACTCTCAGAGTGGCTTAAATAATTCTACAAAGTAACAAGGATTCACTCACACGTTCCTCCATGGTATCAGTCTAGACTTCGGCCCATTAGGGAGCGAGTATGAGAAATCAGAAAATGACCGGGCCAATCCGTGACTGTGTTTCAACTGAACAGTGTAACACAGTCAATGATTGGCCCGGTCATTTTCTGATTTCTCATACTCTCTCCCTATGCCTATGTGTCGAAGTCCAGACTGATACCGTGGAGGAGCGTGTGAGTGGATCCATCTTATCTAAATCAGTGGTTCTCAACCTTTTCAGGCCGCGACCCCCAAAATAATCATATCAATTTTAACTGGGAACCCCCCACCCAAACTAATTAGGGTCCTGCTTAACATTCCCTATCAGACTCACCTCACCGCTATACTCACCAGTTAAGAGTGGGGTGGCTCAGAGTAGATGACAGAGTACAGCAACTTGCAATGGGCCTGGTGTACAAGATACACTACACCACTAAGATACCCATGTACCTGGCAAAATACGTTATAAACGTTAAGGATATCCATAATTACAACAACAGAGGCAGCGCCACAGATCACGTTCAACCCAGAGTCAACTCAAACAAAGGGTCAAACTCGTTCTACTGCTATACCACAAAAATGTGGAACGCCTTAACGAAGGCCTTACCGAAGGAGTGTGGATCACAAGCATCCTTTAAAATCGCCCTGAAAAACCACTTACAGGCAGCAGCCGTTCGCAACTGGTAAAAACAAACATAGCCCAGCCCTCCCCTCCCCTGACCCTTCTTTGCATTTACCTACTGTATGTTTTTTTTTAATTATTTTTTTTAATGTTTTTTCCCCTTTTTTTTCCTGACTATATCTACTGCATAGTACTGTGTTCTATCCGTCTGCCATTCAATGTTATATGAGATTCTTCAATGGTTTCCTATGGAAATAAGCTTAGTCTTTTCTAGGATCTCCTTTTAGTAGACCTTGTACCAGTGAACTGTACTGTCATGAAACTGTACCTTTTCCTATGCAAACTTCTAATAAAGTCTTCAATCAATCTTCAAAACCTACGAGCACTGAGAGTTGAGGCATAACATTTTGTATAACAACGGTATAATAACGTTTCTACTGTTAAAATAAAATTTCTGCCTCTAATATGTGACAATTTTGCCAATGTTTTGTCCTTTTAGAGGTATTAAAAAGTCCTTAAATTGTCACTCTCTATACAGCGTGTCCTCTATACACTTAAACTTTATGTTAGTTTGTTTACTGTTGAGAGAGAAAACAATGTTGCACATTAAGTTAATCATCTGGGGACCCCCCAAAACAATTTGGGGACCCCTCTGAGGGTCCTGACCGACAGGTTGGAAACCACTGATCTAATTATGGCATCTTTGCACTAGTAAGTAAATAGGCTACCTAACACGTATCTAAATAACCTAACTGAAGTTATTGCATCTACAGTATGCAACAAGTGTGGATGAAAAGATAACTAGAAATGGTCGCTCACAGGATAGGAGTGCAAATCTCTGTCAATAGGCATGTCCTACTATTTGACACTGTGACATCAAACCGCATCTTTCTCCTCTGTCTCTCTGTTTCTGGTGCATGTGCACACATGCATGCTCATCATAGGTGTGCGGTCTCTCCGTGTGTCTCGCTGTCTAAGTGCAGTGCACGTGTGACAGTGTGCACACACATAAGTGTGCTGTACTGTGATATGGAAGAGACAGACGTAGCGACCTTGATTTGTAGTGATCCCATATTAATGTATAATCTCAGACCAACTGTCCCTATAGGCCAGGGCCTAAAGGGACAGGTTATACATTAATCAAAATAACATAGTTATCAATGACAGATTTCAAATATACCAGTAAGACTCCCTAATCGGGAGATAAGCGACCGTAGGTCGGTTATCTCCACAAATAGGGCAAAATTTTGTTTTTCCAAAATCTTCCTGATCCATGTTGATGACATGAGTGTAGACATACTGTGTAGTGATTTTCGTGATTTTAGGGCAAAATCTGTAGGAGCAGTGTCCAAAAAATTGTTTTTAAAAATCGGCCTCAAGGTGGCGCTATATGGGGCAGATTCATGTTGATGGGATGAGTGTAGACATACTGTGTAATTTGCGTGATTTTAGGGCAAAAACTGTAGGAGCAGTGGCCAAAAATGTGTTTTAAAATTGGGCCTGAAGGTGGCGCTAGAAGAGGGCCATGTGAGAAATGAGGGGTGGGGTCTCCGCGTTGCCTTGGCGGACGAATAGGTACCGGCCCCGGCTCTCCCGGACGCTCCCAGCCCGAGTTACGGCATTTTATGTGAGCTGCAGTGGAGGGGGTCCTCCACTGGGGGCATCACCACTTTTGCATCCATTCTGGAGCACCAGGAGTGGGTGGTCCCCAGGAATTCCCCGTGAGCAGCCCCGTTGGGGTGGTCATTTGGTCATTTTTGCACATCTGGTCATTTTTTACACCTGGGGGTCCCCCAGGGACCTGGGGGTCCCTGGATCTCCGGGGGTCCTTGGAGGTTGTAGTTTGGCAGGTAAGGAGTGTGTGTACAAAATTTGGCATGGATGGGGGCAACGGTTGTGGAGATATGAGCAGGGCAAAAGTGTGACGTGTGACGTGTGACAGACAGACAGACAGACGGACAGCCCGTGGAGGTTTTGATAGTAAATGCTCCCTACGGTCGCAATAATTTAGTTATTTTGCATACTGGCAGCATGCACATGAAATATGTCATTGAGTGGTGTAGTAGTTTGCAAGATTAGCTGCGGCCAAAGATGCAGAGACACTCAGCCAGATGCAGGCAGGGCAGGCATGCCCACACGCACGCACGCATAAACACACGCACACGCGTACACGCACACACACACACACACACACACACACACACACACACACACACACACACACACACACACAAACAGAAGTACAAGAATGCCTTGTACCAAGGACATAAACACTGCCAGGCTTAAACTTGTCATCAAAATGAGAAATCGTGAGTTGTTCCAGAGATTCTATTGTAGCAGTTGTGTATTTTAAACTATAGGCCTACCTCTGTAACTCTGAAAGGTCCCTACAAAGAGAGAGATGGCCGAGTTCCCTAATATTGACCAGGCTGTCTTACGAGTAGTAAAAACACATGGACATCTTAAATGGATTGGTATTCCCATTTAATATTTCCCAATATGTCTTTTAAATGGAGGTGTTTTACTCCAAACCCATTACTAACCAGGTGGATGACAGGTTTCTATTGATAAACTGAACCTATAGGAATTGATTGATTGATTGATTGATTGATTGATTGATTGATTGAATACTTAGCGGTTTGCATAAAGGTACAGTTTTATGACAGTACAGTTCACGGGTACAAGGTCAAAAGGTTTCACCCAAGAAAGCCTATAGCTTGTTTCAATTGAGATCCTTTAAAAAAAACTCATAACATTGAATGACAGACAGATAGAACACAATACTATGCAGAAGATATCATCAGAAAAACAGTCGTAAAACACTATGCAAAATAAACAGTATTTAGGCCTACAAACTAAGGTAAGGGGAAGGTAGGCTAGCACCATTGTTTAATCACATACAAAAAGTGATGACCAGATTAGATCATAACAAATGCTCATATTAAATTGGCCAATGAGTAGAATAGGGATTGTTTTAACATGCCACAGAGGACATTATTATAGCTAAGTAACACGGGTGGGAACTATGTTATATTTAGTAGGACTAGGTAAAATAATGTGTTAACTTATCAATTTGTAACTTCGAGTGTTTCTTTCAGTCAGATATATACATTTGGCATTTTATCTCCCCTCTGTCATAATAATTCCACCCACCCACCCCAAACTCCCGCCCATGGCCTACGTACGTAGGGACTCATAACAAATGACCCACCAATGGGAGCCACCTCCATAATGTGTGCAGAGGAGGGGGCCGTAAAGAGAAAGACAAACGCTGAAGGGGAGAGAAGACCACTTCGCGAACCAGAAGGGTTGTTGTTTTTCCTTAGTATTTGTTTGCGTTCCTGTGGCAAAGAAAAGGGGACTTAAATGATTCTACATAGATAGTCTGCCAACAGGCTCCGAGGATAGCGGCGTTCGCCTCTGGGCGAAGACTCGGGTGGAGTTTACTGCCCTGTGAGAAGAACTAAAGAGCGGATCATTGAGCTACGTTACTGCCATTGGAAAAGGAATGAGAGCCGCTGGAGAAACTTTCCCAAAGTAGTGGACAACTTTTCGCTCAGCTCTTGAGCTGCTTTTTTTTTTTTTTTTTGTAACAGTCGTTTTATACCAAGCATGTAACGGATAAAGGAACGATCACCCGAACCAAACTGAAACTATCATGATGGAACAACTCTAACGGGATTTCCAGTCGATATTCTGGACTTTGGATATTGGACGGAATAGCACCCATGCCAGCTTGTTCGATAGCGCTGCACGAATCGGAATTAAATCCGGCTCCGGGCACAACGATCCATGGAAGTTTTTTAACGAGCCTATCTACTCGCATGACATTAGTCTAAAGTTTTTACCGTTCATTTGTAGCCATAACAATGGCATGTTCTGACCCACTGGCCCAGTGCTTCCACAGATCCATTTGGCCTAGTATCGGTTGCGTGCTCTTGTTTTTCGGGTACTTGTCCGTGCAGGCGTCGCCGTCCCACCACGGCCGGCGACTGATCTGCTGGCAGGCGATCATGAATTGCCAGACCGAGCCCGAGTGCAATTATGCATACGGGCAGTACGTGCATGCATGTGGCCCTGTGCTGAACGGCGAGAGAAAGAAGTGCCCTAGCCACTGCATCTCGTCGCTGGTGCAGCTCAACCTGACCAAGAACGGCCCGGCGCTGGAGGACTGCAGCTGCGCGCAGGACCCCGTGTGCAGGAGCACCAAGCGGGCCATTGAGCCCTGCCTGCCCCGGACCAGCAACACGGGCTGCACGGAGGCGCGGCGCCA
>NC_137832.1:44767158-45032158 GCF_963921795.1 Nannobrachium achirus | reverse complement strand
GAACAAAGAAAGCTCGAAATGTCTGCAAAAGTCTGGGTTTTTACCAATACTATTTTGTTAGAATTGGCTCTAACTAGTTTGCCCTGACATATTAGGAAGAGCTGCTGAACACATATTTTCCTTTTATGACATTACTGTATGACACAATTATTATCGTGCTCTCATAATTATTCAAATAGCCTCTCATCACACAAAATACATATTAACATTTAAAATCTCCCCTTTACAGCCATTCTCCTAACTAGTGTAGTAATTAGCAGGCAGAATGTGGAAAGTGAAATGAGAGAGTATGATTTGAAGACACAGACAGAACATCCAGGGATGCCATGGATGCTGGTTAGTTCTCATACAGTGAGCCTAAGTTATATTTCATCTTATGATAGTGTGTCACTGTGAAAAAGCTGATGTACAAGCTCACAGCGACGCATTGTGAGCTTTTACATCAACTATGATTACAAGGCAAGCAGTACTCAGACCAATCAGGTGAACAGAGGCGGGGGTGGGTGGTGGGGGGGGTCTGAAATGCATGCCCTTTCCTAAAGCGGAGGCCATGTAATCCAAGTGACAGCGAGAGTAAAGGGGTCGACCAAGAATCCAACATCACCAGTTCCAGCAAGTGGCCTCTACAACTTCAACAGCATGTTTATTGACTATTGCTGTGTTTTGGTTGACCCGCACAGTAAAATTCTCTGCGTTCACGGAACTCTGAGAGTGTAAGAATGGACCTGCCAACCCAATTTTTACACCAGATGAACTGAGGACTTTACAGTGTGTGGAGCATTCAGCAGCTCTGGTAAAATAAATTGAAAGTTGTACCGGGCGGGAAGCCATCTTTGTTTAGGCAAATAGTCAGGACTTCCCTCCTTCACTTTTAATTGGTACATTGTAAAATGCTGAATGTTAATTTACTCTTTGAGTCTAACCAAAGTGACAATTGAATAAATGAACACGCACCATTGATTTTAATCTAGCCACTAATACATTGTCCAATAATACAGATTATATGAAATAGCTGGGGGTGGGACAAGGACCAGCAGGGGTGAGGTTAGTGTCAACCCTAGTAGGATCTGGGACTCCCCTATCTCACTATTGTCTTGATTTTTTTTCACCCCTACAACATGATCATCAGGTATTTTGATTATACTTGGAGGAAGATTTTTTTGTATACCTGGTTTTCAGGTGGGTTGTGACCCAGGTGAAGTTAGCCCATGTGTCTGTCAACTCCACAGCCAGTTGGAAATGATGGTTGTGTTCTTATTTTAAGGTAGACTAGAAAAAAGCCCCCTGCGGGGGCCTGGCCCCTTTCCTATGTGAAAGTCCCCTGTACCCAGAGATGGATACAGTCCAGTGGGCAGCTAAGCAATACAAATTTAGGATAGCTCAACATTAAATATGCAGTTTTTTCCAAAATGCAAAATAGTGTAAATGGCAATCCATCCATCCATCCACATCCATCCATCCATCCATCCATCCATCCATCCATCCATCCATCCAACCACATCCATCCATCCATCCATCCATCCATGCATCCATCCATCCATCCATCCACATCCATCCATCCATCCATCCATCCATCCACATCCATCCATCCATCCATCCATCCATCCATCCATCCATCCATGCATCCATCCATCCATCCATCCATCCACATCCATCCATCCATCCATCCATCCATCCATCCATCCATCCATCCATCCATCCATCCACATCCATCCATCCATCCATCCATCCATCCACATCCATCCATCCATCCATCCATCCATCCACATCAATCCATGCATCAATCCATCCATCCACATCCATCCATCCATCCACATCCATCCACATCCATCCATCCATCCATCCATCCACATCCCATCCATCCATCCATCCACATCCATCCATCCATCCATCCATCCATCCATCCATCCATCCATCCATCCATCCATCCATCCATCCAGGCATCCATCCATCCATGCATCCATCCATCCATCCATCCACATCCATCCATCCATCCATCCATCCACATCCATCCATCCATCCACATCCATCCATCCATCCACATCCATCCATCCACATCCATCCATCATCCATCCATCCATCCTCTACTGTACCTTACCGTACCTTACTGTACTGTACTGTACTCTACTGTAATCTACTGTACTTTACCTTACTGTACTGTACTTTGCTGTACTCTACTGTACCTTGCTGTACTCTATCTACTGTACCTTGCATCCATCCATCCATCCATCCATCCATCCATCCACATCCATCCACATCCATCCACATCCATCCATCCATCCATCCACATCCATCCATCCATCCATGCATCCATCCATCCATGCATCCATCCATCCATCCATCCATCCACATCCATCCATCCATCCATCCATCCATCCATCCATCCATCCACATCCATCCATCCATCCATCCATCCACATCCATCCATCCACATCCATCCATCCACATCCATCCATCATCCATCCATCCACATCCATCCTCTACTGTACCTTACTGTACCTTACTGTACTGTACTCTACTGTAATCTACTGTACTTTACCTTACTGTACTGTACTTTGCTGTACTCTACTGTACCTTGCTGTACTCTACTGTACCTTGCTGTGCTCTACTGTACCTTGCTGTACTGTACTGTACATATTCTGTGTTCTATATCTATGAATTCTATGTGTTCTAGAACTATGAATTCTGTGTTCTAGATCTATGTTTTTGATTCTTGTTCTAGATCCCCCCCCCCCTCTCTCTCTCTGTGTGTGTGTGTGTGTGTGTGTGTGTGTGTGTGTGTGTGTGTGTGTGTGTGTGTGTGTGTGTGTGTGTGACTGTACTTTGCTGTACTCTACTGTACCTTGCTGTACTCTACTGTACCTTGCTGTGCTCTACTGTACCTTGCTGTACTGTACTGTACATATTCTGTGTTCTATATCTATGAATTCTATGTGTTCTAGAACTATGAATTCTGTGTTCTAGATCTATGTTTTTGATTCTTGTTCTAGATCCCCCCCCCCCCCCTCTCTCTCTCTCTCTCTCTCTCTCTCTCTCTCTCTCTGTGTGTGTGTGTGTGTGTGTGTGTGTGTGTGTGTGTGTGTGTGTGTGTGTGTGTGTGTGTGTGTGTGTGTGCATCTGACCCCCCCCCCCCCTTCCCTCTTGTAACCTGAGACCTGGTGATGATAATGACACTTCGCTCCCAACTATGGATTGCGCAATATGCCGCCTACAGGCCAAAATGTGGGGAAAATTTTTAAACATTTTGGGATTATGAGAAGTAGAGACACATCTGAAGGTGATAAAGTTGATGTTGGGCAAGGTACATGCGTTATTGATTTTTGTATTATGTTTTTTAGACAATTGAACAACTGCTGAACGTGGAGTTACAGATGGAAACACACACACGCATTTTTTTGGGGCGATTCTGATTATGTAGTGGGATAGATAGATACCTTTATTATCCCAAGGGGGAAATTCAGTTGTCCAGTTGTAGCACAGCAGTATACAGTTATTTACAAAGTTACAGAGAAGTAGGAAAAGATAGATAAGAGTACAAAACAAGAGCAGTACAGTGCCAAAAAAGAGAAGGTGCATCAATAGAGGGGGGCGAATTAAATATAAGTATATATACATAAAGTGTCTTACAAAAAAGAGACCAAAGCAGTCAATGCTAGTTAGTGCAACAAGTATCTCACTGTCATTGTTAAACAAGACACTACCAACACAACCTAATAGTGCAATGTCGAAAAACAGTGCGAAAAAAAACAAACAACAGAAACAGCTCAGAGCAGAAGAAAACTAGGCAGCGTGTCACCGCAAGACGCACATGAGCACTCTCCCTGGAAGGTCCTTAGAGGTCAAAGTCAATACAGCAATAGTTCCAACCTAATAGTGCAAAGTCAAAAAAACAGTGCGAAAAAACAAAACAAAAAAACAGCTCAGAGAAGAAGAAACTAGGAAGCATGTCACCGCAAGACGCACATGAGCACTCTCCCTGGAAGGTCCTTAGAGGTCAAAGTCAATACAGCAATAGTTCCGTCAGTCTAAGTTAGGAAGGAAGTCCTTTTCAGTCGTCCGTTATGTGTCTCGTACATCTTAAGGGCAGCCGGTACAAAAGATTTTCCTAATCTCTCGCATCTCCGTCCTGGGTAGGCAAAGCGGTCGTTTCCTCTCTTACTCCAGTAGCTGGTGATCTCAAGATGGAGGGGGTGGGAGGAGTTCTCCAAGATGGAATCCAGCTTCCTCGCTGTTCGCACCCTGGTTACTTCCTCCACCCCCTGCAGAGAGGACCCAACGACAGAGCCTGCTTTCCTCAGCAGTCTGTTTAGGTTAAACGTGTCACCTGCTCTGTTGTTGCCACCCCAGCATGTTATACCAAAAAAGAGGACACTTGCCATGACAGACGCGTGTATGTGTCTCCCGTAGGAAGTGAGGCCGATCGCCCCCCGCTACCCCCGCCTCCCCGTTCTTTGCTCCCAGACCACGCCCCCGACCGTCGCGATTGGCCGGCTGTACTCTGCTGTACTTCCTGGCCATGTCCTGTTACTGTTGTTGTCGCGTCGCACTAGTGCTGTCACGCGTAGAAGGATGTTTGAGAGAGATGAGATTCAATTTATTGTCAGTGTACAGTACAAGTACAGTACAGTACAGCGAAAAGTATTTTCACATCTCATACGTGGAGACGTTTGAATACGCGGAGACGTTTGGACTTTTGGAAAAATGAAAATGCGCGTGATTTACAACGCTGCTGACCGACCGATGACAATATTGTTGTTGGACCGTCGCTAAATACCATCTAATGATGTAAAGTTCGATTACTGTACCACATGAATAGCGTGGCATTACTGCCCACAGAAAAGCAGTGTGACTGCAGGTTTGGGAAGAGAGGGAGAGGGGGAAAAACGTCTGGAGACTGATGCTTTAGTCTAAAGTAGCCAGCGTGGAATCAGACTATTTTGAGTTCATTTTATTATGCCAACTATGTGCCAACTATGTATATGCTGCTGCTGACAGAGCCACCTGCCCTGACCTTGGGTTTTCCCAGAGGTAAGCATTCTGCACATTAAAAGATTAAAAGTTTACTTAACCCTCCATTTGGTGTGAATGACAATGAACAGATTAATAACTTTTGTACACTGACAATAAATTGAATCTCATCTCTCTCAAACATCCTTCTACGCGTGACAGCACTAGTGCGACGCGACAACAACAGTAACAGGACATGGCCAGGAAGTACAGCAGAGTACAGCCGGCCAATCGCGACGGTCGGGGGCGTGGTCTGGGAGCAAAGAACGGGGAGGCGGGGGTAGCGGGGGGCGATCGGCCTCACTTCCTACGGGAGACACATACACGCATGACAGACTGGTAGAACATCTGTAACATCCTGTTGCACACACCAAACGATCTCAGTCTTCTCAGGAGGAACAGCATGCTTTTCCACTTGCTGTGAATCGCCTGCGCGTTGTCCGACCAGTCCAGTGAACTATTCAGGTGTACTCCGAGGAATTTGTAGTTATCCACGAGCTCAACCACCTCTCCGTTAATGGTGCTTGGCACCGGGGGGACTCTCTTGGAAGTACGGAAGTCCACCACCATCTCCTTGGTCTTGCTTGAGTTGAGCCTGAGATGGTTAGCCTCGCTCCACTGCACAAAGTCCCTAACCACGCCATCGTGCTCAGCCGTGTTGTCACCCGAGATCTTGCTGACCACCACGGTATCATCTGAGAACTTCTGCAGATGACAGGTCTTGGAATTGAAGCGGAAGTCCGATGTATAGAGTGAACAGGAAGGGTGAGAGCACAGTTCCTTGAGGGGCCCCCGTGTTGCTCACCAGCACATCAGACCGACAGTTCTGCAGTCTCACAAACTGTGGTCTTTCTGAAAGGTAGTCTGTGATCCATGCCACAAAGCCCTTGTCCACCCCCATCAGCGTAAGCTTCTCCGCAAGCAGAGCCGGTTGGATAGTGTTGAAAGCAAAGTTAAAGGAGGTGGTTCATCTTACCCACTGGTTCATCTCATCCCATTCTCCCCGCGTGAATCCCCAACCCACCAGGGTTCAGTTAGGTTCTTGTAACGGAGTGCTTGTTTTCGGTGGAGATGACGGAATCGCGGCGTCTCAGGCGACCAGGATAAGCCAGGTGAGCTACCGCCGAGCGAGCGGTAGTGAGCGAGTCGCCGTGTCGAGCGTTGCGACGGTCGCATGAGCCGTCTCAGCGCCGTTACCAAGTTATGCGCCATTATGGACAGAATAGAAAATCTTCGTACCCCCGACTTTCGGCACCTCTGCACGGTCCAAGTGGATACAACGGAGCGCTCCCTACCTCCGGTTCAGCCAATCAGAAGCTTCCGAGGGGCGGATCTGAACTGAACTGAAGCCTGGAGGGCATTAGATACACGCATTCTCCCCTATACATGTAAGCTCCTAGGCACACCCACAGTGTAAAAAAGGGGAGGGGGTGATTTTATGATGTCATTAAAGCAGTGTATTTCAATCAACTCAGGGGCTTTCAGGAGGAAACCAAAAATACACAGACATTTGCATATTATAACCATGCCTGGGGATCTATAGAGTAATGTTAACTCCATAGGCACATACAAAAAAGTACAAAACTATGGCATCAACTCTTTAAGGACAAAAAAAAACAACACAAAAAACGCCTAGGATCTGAACTGGTGTTATTTCCAATTTTCTGCAGACACTATGCCACTTATAAGCCCATAAGGCACATGGCTAGGAGGCATCGAGCCATGAGACATGGGGTTTGATTTGATAGTGAAAGACTGCTAGAATACGGACGCCATGTTGAAAGTGGTTAAACCTATCAGTCTTGGCGGCCCATACATGCATGCAGGTTGAGGAGCAGCACCAGCCCCATAGTGACCGGAGGGGCCAGCTGCTTTGTGGCCTACGGGGGGGACATTCTTGGCATGTTCACACATCACTAACCCAGAGTGTTTGCCTCTCACTCTGACCACAGCACAAACAAACGTAGCCACAGACAAACAAAACACATGGCCGTGGCCAGGAGGGCAGCCATGGGAGAGAGAGAGGGAGAGAGAGAAGGACAGAGAGATGGAAAGAGCACTTGACCGTGGGATTGGGTTTTAAGATATTTTATAACATTTCACAAGTTTACAATAAAATAACAACATGGCTGCCAGGTTGTAACTCTGGAGCCTTAGGGCCGATGCATACTCTGCTTTTAGAGGCAAATTTATTTTGGTTCGGTTCGGGGAGTCACACAATCTAGGTGGCACCGAACAGCCCCCCCCCCCCCCCCCACACACACACACACACACACACACACACGTTCCCCCCTTCTCTCTCTCTCTCCCTACACACATAGTACTGAGCTTTTCCATTAAGGAAGGATGTAGTTGATAATATATGCATGTCATATTCTTCTGCAATGCTCTTGGTTACACCAACATTCTTCTTATGAAGCATTATGGTTCAACAAAACGTCATATTATGTAAATGCCACATGGCTGCGAGAGTGAGAAAAATGATGGAGCTAAATAAAACATTACACACCATCTCCTGTTGGTACCAACATGGAACATTACCAGTGATTTAAGACTTTCCATACCAGGTGGAAATAAGGGTCTTAAAATATTAACGTGTTGTGTGTGTATGTAGCGTTCGCCGCAAGGAAAAAACTGGGAGGCGAACCCGCACCGCTACTATTACAAGGCGCGTACGTTACCAGTCTACTAAAGAGCCAGGCTTGCTAGCGAGCAGCAAGGCAGCATCCTACACTGTTAAATATTACCAGGATCTCACAATACTTTACATTATTATTTCACAATATAATACTGTATTCTGAATATTACTGTGTAATCACACCATCATCTGTGATAACACAACAAATGACTGTACTCTAAATTGTTATCAGGATTACACAACACTTTACAATATATCTCACAATAAAATATTGTGTTCAGAATGTTACTGTGATATCACAACAAATTACTTGTACTGTGCTGCATTGTGGGATTACATTTCAAATTTATATCCATTGTGAGAGGGAAAGCAGTGAACTGATGGTGAAGATGGAATTATGAAATTATGAAGTCAATTTCAATTCAAAGGAACTTTCAGAAGTCATGTGAAGTTCATAACATTGCTCTGATAAGGTAAGTCACGCTCCTTTTTTACCCCCTCCACCTTAATGACAAGTTGTGCTTTCGCGTGTGGTTCAGTCTTGCTCCAGCAATGTATGTGTGCTGCAGGCTCTGAAGTAGCACTGCTTCCCTGCTGACGTGCGCCTGTCGAGCGGCAGAAGACACCCAAGCACACCGGTGAACCGGCACCGAGCGACGCGCGCCACTATGAGCTTGTATATCTGCTATTAGTTAAAGCGGTGTGTGAGGGAAACACACATTTAAACTGTCGAGTTAAATGTGTATTTCCCTTACAAACCACTTCAACTAAATAGCAGATATACAAGCTCATATTGGCGCGCGTCGCTCGGTGTATACGCCAAGCCGTTTCACCAGTGTGCTTGTGTGGTTTCTGCCGCCGATAGGCTGCACGTCAGCGGGGCTTATTTATATCATGTCGGCTGCTTACTAGCTAGCGGACCGCGGTAGGGAACGTTCCCTGCCCGGTTCAATACGGCCGACGCGCGTGGAAGAACTCCCCGCGACGCACGAGTTACAGACCCACACGGGTCCATTTGGTTCCTATATCTATCATTTAGCTGTGGACCATCTGGAACTCCATCACTCGGACGCGATAATGACCGGACACTACTTTGAGAACCACAGACAATCCTTGTGTCAGTTGTACGTATCCTTACGCCGGGTCCATTTGGTTCTTCTCAACTATATCAATGATAATATTTGCACCGGGGGAGGTTTTATGCTCCAGTGTGGCTAAAAGTTGCTGTTGTAAAAGCAACCGATCCACAAGCCAAGCGTCGCGACAAATGGGAGCCTGTAGATCATTGGTTTTCAAAGTGGGGTACGGGACCCCGCAGGAGTCCTTCAGGGAGTTCCAGGGGGTCCCTGGCTAAATTATAACAGGTCCATTTTGTTCCATTTGTACATTCTGAGAGTTAAATTAACATATATCATCTCAGAGATAGAAATACCATTACATATGTCCTGGGGGTCCTTGAAATGAAAATGGAATCACTACAGAGCCTTCAAAATCTTCTCTTATGGGGGTCCCTGGCGTATATCTTTTCAAATGGACGTCCACTGGCTGATAAGTGTTAAATTGGGGTTTGTGGAACCACAAGTTTTGAGAACCACTGCTGTAGAGATGGTCTATATTCGACGGGTGACACCATCAGATTAATGATTGATCATTAGCCTACCTGTGGTGTCCACTGCAGTAGGAGCTTAATTTCCGTCAAAAATCCCGTCATAAGTATAATGTCCTTAAATCTTTATGCATGGATTAAATGTATATATTTAATTGCCTACATTAAAACTTTGTTTTGACTTTGATGGAATCTCCTCGCCCAGTCGCCCCTCCCCTTTCCTCCACATGTGAGACATTATGGTCATTAGGGTGACATAGGGTGATTTTTTTCCCCTTAATATCATAATGTAAGCATACCTAGAAAATAATGTAAGTCAGAAAAATACTGGAATGTGTCTGAATAGAGATTTTATTTTTTATATTATCTTCATCAAATAATATTAAAGTAAAATAAACTGAACATTTTGGAAAGATTTCATTTATTTTAAACTGTACCAAACAGTACATGCCACAGAGTGATAAGCCACTCTGTGGGCATAAATACATTGTGTGTGTGTGTGTGTGTGTGTGTGTGTGTGTGTATTGTGGAATGCATTTAGCATTTCACCTCTTAACAATATCCAACCCATTCTCACTCCCTTTGCTTCACCCTCCCGACGCCGTGTCTTTCTTTCCTTTGCTTCACCCCTGTGAAGTTTTGGGAGTGACTATTGCGTCTAGGGTGCGACAGAGACGGAGAGTTTTTGGACGAGATAGAGTCTTAGTACGCATGCGCCGACATGTGTTTACTGGAATATTTTTCACTGACGGCCGTCACAGGGAATCGAACCCCGGTCCCTGGATTTGTATCTCAACGCTCTACCGACTGAGCTAACCAGAGTGACTGGGAAGTACCTTTTTTTTTGTGCTTTTATCTTTGACAAAACGTGGAATGATAACGTAGTCCCTTCTTTGAGCCACATTCGGAGGCGGAAGCAGTCCCCTGGTCAAGATTTACTATTCTGTCCATAACGGCACGTAATTCGGTAACGCGGCTGAGTCGGCTCATGCGCCGTTCCCACCGCTCGTCGCGGCAACTCGGCTCGCTATCGCTCGCCTCGGTGGCGACTCACGGGGGTCATCGGCGCCTGAGACGGCGCCGCTCCGTCGTTTATAGTGGCGTGAACGGTAGCGACGGGTGGCTGGTAAACCAAGAAGCCTTCAGAGCGGTATCGAATCCCGCATCAGGAACTACTTTTTTTTCTTTCTTCTTAGACCACCCAATGCGTCTAACCCTTGAGACATTAGGCAATCCGTCCGCGTCTATGGTGAGAAGCATTCGGTATTTAAGATCGCGTCAGTTGTATGACGCAATAGGGGTGAGAACCTGTTGCAATATCACACAATGGGTATCTCTGTTCAGGTGATATAATGAAGGATGCTGTCCATTGAAGAATAAGATGGGACCACGTGATGGCTACTGCAACTTCAATCTGCAGTATCCTTCCTGAGGATGGCACTTGTACTCTGGAGTTTATCCAAAGGTATTATACTTATAGGCTACTGAAAATGTATTATACTGAATTTAACATTGCTAATAGAATTTGGCATAGAATAATACAAAGTAGATCTAATGTGATTGACAGATTGATTGAGGTTCTAGATAAGGTTTTAGAGGTCCTGGAGAGAGTTTGGTGTCAGCTTGAGATCTCTTGGGCATGGTCAATCATTGAGGTGGTTGTTGTCTTGTCTTATTTATTTTACAGCTGTGTGCCACAGCCACTGATGTGCAGATGACGGAGAAATTACCAAGCACCCCCTGCTTGATTGTCCAAGGTAGATCAAAATAAAGTGAGTTGTGTCACAGTTTGTGATGTTGCTGATCATTGAAATTCTACTCTTGTTCAATTAGCATTTCACCTCTACAATATCACATAATGGGTATCTCTTTTCAGGTGATTTAATGAAGTCTATGGCCTGGATGCTGTCCATTGAAGAGCAAGTGTGATGGGACAACACGATGGGATCATTATTGGATAGCTGTGGTTTTCGCGATCTACTACAATTTCAATCTGCTCCTGAGGATGGTGTGTGTACTCTGGATTGGAGGTATTGTAACACTGAAATTGTACTGAAGCATTGTACTGGATTGCTTGCAACATTGATACTTGAATGTTACTTACTCTCAGTACTACTTTCTTTCTGTGGTGTAGGGCAGGGGTTTTCAAAGTGGGTGACAGGGTGCCGCGAGATCATTTGATAATATTTGAAATGTATTTATTTGGACAAATATTTAGTATCATTTAAACTTGAAGTACAGTTATTTTCAGTCAGTTCTAACCAAAATGGCTATTATCTCAACGTTTTCCTCTCAACCTAATCACTTTTCACTAGTTTAGTACATTTTATGGATGATAAATACAAAACTAACGGTTTTGGACATAAAAGGTTTCCACCCGACAACGATGATATGCTATAAATATAAGGTGCTGGGAGTGAAAATTATAATGTAGGGGTGCTTCGGATTAAAAAGATATTTATGGGGTACCCTGAGACAAAAAAGTTTGGGAACCCGGTGTAGGGTTTACTTAAGGGAAAGGGGAACTGCTGCATGTGCCTTGTATAAACGATGCAATATATGTTTATGTGAAAGTAAAAGTTGTTGTCTTGTCTTATTGTTTACAGGTGCTTCATGGGCATTAACCCTGAGAGAGGCTCCAAATCGAAGAAGCGTGGCGTATCAACCCACACGTGAGCACACTTTTGAGACAACTTGTGGACTTTGAATGGTCGATGGTATTCAGGACTCCAATATGAGACACACTCATACGCATTTGAGAAAACTTGTGGACTTTGAATGGTCGATGGTATTCAGGACTCGAATATGAGACACACTCATACGTGTTTCAGATGCCCTACTCTTGTTTGTCCAACTCCACCAGCCATTATTCTTATCTGGATATGTAAAATTGCCAATATTCTTTGCTGATGCCCTGTCACTTCATTCAGCAATGCTCGCCTCTTCTGTCTCGGCCTGCATGTTAGCAAGGTGCATACTGTAATCATTAGTTTGCTTTGTTCTTACCACTACTGTGTTGCTTTATACCTTCAGGACTTATGTGACTGAGTGCAAAGTTGAGGTGTACTTCACATACTTCGTGCCTGCTGAAGTGTGTTCATATAACACACAGGAGGGTTGCCAGATTTCTCCCCAAGTTGTGAAGGCAACCTCCATTTGTGTTATATGGACACATTTCACCTCTGTTCCAGCTGGCATGAGGGTGAGTAGATGAGTTATTTTGCAGTTAAAGGAACAGTTCACTCAAAAGTGAAAATGTTGTATCTACTCACCACCATGCTGATACAAAGTCAGGTGAAGTTTTTTTTAGTCCACAAAATCACTCCTGGAGTTTCACAGGAAAACAGTGTTGCAGCCTCCTAAATAACTAAAGTCTATGACAACCAGTTTTCAAACTGGCCTCCAGACACCAGACCAAACTCCAGGAGTGTTTGTAGACTTAACACTTCTACTGAGCAAAGGCTTCATGTGTGGTTCTTCTTTGTCCATTTGAAATGTTGCACTTTGTATTGGAATTGTACAATAAAAAGTTTAAATTAATGAAGTTGTTTTTCCTTTCTTTTTTTCTTTTAGCATGTTTGTGTATGTATGGTAAAATCACAGTTAAGGCCCATTCCCACTGAGCCAGATAACAGATAAAAAAATCTCTTTCTTCAGATATTTTTCCATTCAAAGTGGATGATAGATAGTTAGATACAGATAAAACAATATCTGTCACAGATAAAAGAAATATCTGTGGCAGATATTTTTTATCTGTATCTACCATCTATCATCCACTTTGAATGGAAAAATATCTGGAGAAAGAGCTTTTTTTGTATATGTTATCTGGCCCATTGGGAATGGGCCTATAAATTCAAATTTACAATATTTTACTGTATTAGATACAATTTACTGTAAATTTACAGTAAATTACTGCCTACTGAGCTGCCTTACATTCACAGTAATAGTGTAAAAATACAGGCAACTACTGTAATATCACAGTAAATAACTGCAATACATACTGCTAAATCACAGTAAATTACTAACATTTCACAGCTGTGAAATTACAGTAATTTACTGCGCAATATTTACTGTGAAAATTACTGTGAAAGTAATGCAATTATTAGCCAGTAATTTACTGTAAATTTACAGCGAATTATTTTACAGTGTAGGAGCCTACATGTATAGGGGAGAACGGGGTAAGATGAACCTGTGGGTAAGATGAACCACCCCCTTTAACTTTAAAACTATACACATGAGTTGTCATTTGACCTTAAAATAAGAACACAACCATCATTTCCAACTGGGTGTGGAGTTGACCGACACATGGGCAAAGTGGCAAGCATTTCCACACACAAAAGTGTTTTCTTTTTGCTGGTCGAAGTAGATGTTTTACTTTTATGGTATGATGATTTTTATGTTAAAGCAAATGTACCCAGGTCTAAACTTCTATATCATGCATGTTGGTGATGTTCCAATGTATAAACCTATGTTAATCATTTAGCTAAAGATCAGCCTGAAGCATTAAGCTAACCAGGTTTAGCCAAAATGGTGGCCATGGGGCAAGATGAACCAAATGCCTTGGGGTAAATTGAACCAATTATCCTAATATGAATCACCATTGATATTTTATATTAGGTCTTTGCTACTCAAATAATGCTGAATGATCTTTCATTTTAATGAATACACTAATTTAAGAGAAGTTTTCAATGTTATATTAATAATTGCAAATATTAAAAGGTTCTGAATAACAAAATGTATTTAATTGGTTTTAATAGTTTTTCTTACGGTTTAAATAACCCTAAGGAAAGAAATAAGGAAAAGGGAAATGTGTTATTAAAATATTTCTGATAACTAAATACATTATTTGTTCAAGTTAAAACTGTTAAAGTTAAGAATATCATGTGGGTCAACTTACCCCTTGACTTGGATCAACTTACCCTAACAAGTTGAGCCACATGACCACTTTTTTTTAATAAGTCATATTTTTATGGACATTTTTATGGTCACAGATGCTAAGCAAAAAGTGGTTCATCCAAACCCATTCTCCCCTACAGTATGCACAGAGGTAGCAACAGCAGGTTGCTATCGTGGGCAGTCTGGGCACCTGGAATATTTTGTCAGTGAGTCTCTGTGTAGACTATCAATTAAAACCATCACTTGCAGTTGACAGTGACCATTTTACACATGCCAAACTTTGCTCACACACTCCTTGGCTGCCAAACCACAACCCTCATTTCTCACATGGCCCTCTTCTAGCGCCACCATGAGGCCGATTCTTACAGACACATCTTTGGACACTGCTCCTACAGATTTTGCCCTAAAATCACGCAAATCGGTACACAGTATCTCCACAGTCATGTCATCAAAATGCATCTGTCCCATCTAGAGCCACCATCTGGCCAATTTTTTTAAAAGAAAAATCTTTGGACACTGCTCCTACAGATTTTGTCATCAACATGGATCTGCCCCATTTCCCATATTCCCTTCTGATTGGCTACCATTGCCTTCTAAAATTTGCGTATGCGACCTGACAGTCGCTTATCTCCCGATTTAGGGAGTCTTACTGGTATCATACTCCGGGGCAGTGAAACATTGAGTAGGCTACTTTTTCCACCACTGGTCTTTGGTTCATATTCATGCCCTTCAGGAAGGGCATGAATATGGTCAATGGCAGATGTGCCAAAGTTGTTTTGGCACTCAACCAAGCCCCCAGAACCACGGTAGAACATTGAAGCAGCCTTACGGCCCATTCCCACAGGGCCAGATAAACAGATAAAAAAATATCTGTCAGATTTCTTTTTTTTATCTTTGTCTGGCCCAGTGCGAACGGGCCTTTAGCCTGGTGGTCAAACCTTTGAGTGCAGTTAAACGCCACTGCGCGTGAGTATGCTAATGCTAACGCTACTGCGTACCCTAGTGCGCCTCACGGTGCTCAACACTTCCGTAAAATTGGCCTCCTTTTCCAATTGCCATTTCTACTACTTCCGGCAGCCTTCCGGGTGCTTCAAACACCACTGAGCAACTTGCATTGAAATGAATAGCTGGGGGCGGGGGAGTATAGAGAAGCAAAGATTTGAGTTAAACATGTTCACTCTGAATTTGGGTCTTGCATCATGCTAGATGCAGAATAGATACACTCGTGCATTCAACTATATTTTTCTTGAGGCATCATTACCCATAACCCATCTCTTCTTTAAAAATTCATCCACTGGCTGTGCACTTAAGAAGGGCCTCAACAACTAGACGGATAAGGGGGGTATAGAGAGAGATAGAGAAAGAGACAGAGAGAGGAAAACACAAAACTTGCTGACACGGGGCATAACTTAATTTCCACGGTTAGGGGGACAGCTGCGCGGTGTAATCTGCCATGGCAGGCCATTCAAACTTCAATGGCCGACTTGACCTGCCAAGGAAAACTCCAGCTACGGGGCAGTCTCCTTTTCAGTGAGGAAGGTGGTGACCGGGCCACCATTTATGGGCTTGTCTTAAAGAAACATTCTTCTCACTTGTTATTGATAAGGGAACCCTCCCCCCCGCCCCCCCCCCCCAACATAAAAATCCATCTACACACACACACACACACACACACACACACACACACACACACACACACACACACAGACATATGTATTGCATACACATGCACGCATACATACAGTACACTCACATACATTATGCACAATATACATGCGCACTTGCACCTTTTACTGTAAGTTGGTTACAAAATGTAATGGGAGAAGGTGACTCCTCACATCAGGGGCTCTGGCATGTGAAAGCGTAACTGTTTCGACTAGCCAATAATGCAACCAAAACTAGATTGCAAATTCTTTCAAATCTTTGAATATTGTCCTCCTTGAGGGTTTAACTTGATCTGTGGTATACTGTATGTGCCTGCAAGCTCTGAAATAGGATTTATAGATCGATTATTATGCCCAGAGAAGAAGACAAGTTAAACAAACTACAAAATGCTCAAATAACCCAACAAACAAAACAGGAAATGCAGCCCCCCCACACCCCCAACCCTCCAAAATGAATAATGACTCCAGAGCTTGGGAGTTGTGGGGAGTTAATAGTGTGGCAGTGGAAGTCAATAGGGGCCGGGGGTCTCACTCCATTAAGCTGACCCCCAGGGCCACGTATTCATCTCTCTCACATTCACTTCCTCTTTTATGCTCCCTCCTTTCACACAGCGGAGGGCAGGCAGGAGTGTGGGCTCATAGAGACCAGCCTCTGTACAGTCCGTGGGTCATAAATATGTTGAGTTGTTGCATGAGTCGACGTGGCTTTGTAAACCCGGGAACGAAAATGGGACCGTTCAGAGCAGTTAATGATCAGGCAGCTGTGGGACTACAGAGCCTGTTGTGAAGGGTAACAAACCACAAGAACGGCTCCTCCTGATTCCATCCCCCCAAAAGTCTGAATTTAGCCTCGCTAAAGCGTCGCATGAAGCCTTGCCTCTCTGGAAATATCGCAGTCAAATCCTTAGTGTTCATTTAACTTGAACAGTGTAGAAATGGAACCAAGGGTCCATTTGGTTCAATATGTACACTCTTCTGAGTTAAATTTGCACTAAGGAGTTTACCGTACACAGACTTCATGGTGGTGTCACTGTGCATATCAGTTTAATCTGGGAAACTATTTGTGTGAATTGTATGAGACTCATGGCCTAAACCATGAATGATTTTAAAAATGTTTTTGCATAGAGATTAACAATAAAACACACTAATTTAATGTACCACATGCAGGCTAATATATTATCGAACTACTGTTATGAACAGTAGTAAATTACTAACCATATGTACATTTAACACGATTTACCGTACTACACTTTACTACACCCAGAATAGAACAATAATGAAAACAATGATAATCTCATTTTAAAACAGAGAACAGTGGGTTTGGAGATTTCATTTTATCTGAAGAAACCCATAAATAATTGTGTGTGTGTGTGTGTGTGTGTGTGTGTGTGTGTGTGTGTGTGTGTGTGTGTGTGTGCGCGTGCGTGCGTGCGTGCGTGCGTGTGTGTGTGTGTGTGTTAGAAACGTACATACGTGTGCACGCGCGGTGTTGCATGCCACAGACTCAATTACCATGCCCATGTTAACCAGTTTCTTGATTTAAACTTGGTTGTGCCTTGTGCCGTGCACTGAAAATAGCAGATCTATTCATTTCTTGGTAGCCGGTAGAGCCAAATCACTTTACTGCTCTATGGCATTTACTCAGGAATCGCTGGATAATACTGTGTTAAACGCGGTTAATCATTATGTATTTGACAGACTACACAACAATACAAATAAACCATGTTTACAATGCAGAACATGGGGCTTAAGACATCTAAAGGCCCCCGTTCCGCTCCCTGCAGTGGCATTTGTAAACATCTTCAAGTGAAATCCTAACGGCAAACACAACCCCAAAGCCCTCAGCAAACTCCACTCTACTCCTCTGCTAAAAGGGGTCGAGACCAGGCGTTGTCGTGGTAACAGGTTCAACAAGGTGCAGTAAAACAGTGGTTCTCAACCTGTGGGTCGGGACCCCCAGGGGAGCCCCAAATTATTTTGCGGGGTCCCCAGATGATTAACTTAATGTGCAACATTGTTTTCTCTCTCAACAGTAAACAAACCAACATAAAGTTTAACTGTATAGAAGGTATCTGCACATTTCAGAAGTGACAATTTAAGGTCTTTATAATGGCCTCTAAAATGACAAATTTAACATTGGCCAAATTGTCAAATATTAGAGGCAGAAATTGTGAAAATAGCTGATCTACATGCTCACAAAGCCTTGCGTTGCGAGGCGTTGTGAGCATGTACAGTAGATCTGCTATTTTCCGTGTTATACAAAAATGCTCGTAGGGTGAGGGGGTACCCAGTTAAAATATGATTATTTTGGGGGTCGCAGCCTTAAAAGGTTGAGAACCACTGCAGCAAAAGTAAGTGAGCATGCATGCAAGAAAGGACAAAATGACAACTGAGCATTTGCACTGTTGATGATCCTATCTTTATTCCAGTTTACTGAGTGGACCACAGTAAAGTGGGTCACTAAATTATTCCTTTTACAGAACGTTTCTTTTAGTTCTCAAGTTGTTGTTATTGAACTTTGTGATATTACCAGAGCATCCGGCCAAACAATATATTCCAGTTCCATCCAGCTGAAAAACAAGTTGCGGACAATTAATTGTTTAATGAATTTTAGTTTTTAAATAGATTTGTGTTTCTAAACCCTGTTGTCCCTTCACCACCAGAGAACACTTTGTCTGAGTCCTTGTGGGGAGCTGCAAAGAATGAAATATGACAATCATCTCTGAAACGCATAGGCACAAAGCATGCCATTATGAATGTATTATTGACTGGAGTGACATGAGGTAAACACTGGGAGTGATTCTACTGAGAGCATAAAGGGCCAACACAATGGATCAGATTAGCAAACAGACCAAGGCTGCAAAATCAGACTCATCAATCAGAGCCTCTTTGTTCATTACATTTTTTGATGACAACAAAGTGTATCTAATAATGCATCTAAGGTAGCTTAAAGGCAAGACCCAAATTCAGAGAGAAACTCAAATCTGAGATGGGGGTCCGCGGCCAAATACATATCATTTTGTGGGTCCTTGAAATGACAATGTTTGAGAACCACTGATATATTAACATACGTTTTTCAGAAACCAGACAAAATGATATTTGCCTAGTATGTGAACCGTAGAGGCCAGGGCCAAAGGAGCGTGTGTGTGTGTGTGTGTGTGTGTGTGTGTGTGTGTGTGTGTGTGTGTGTGTGTGTGTGTGTGTGTGTGTGTGTGTGTGTGTGAATGAATGAATGAATGATTTGAATGAATGAATGAATGAATGAATGATTTTATTTTCGTGTCTGGCTGCCTTTCGCAGCCCATCCCTTACGGGATTATTCAGACACAATTTACATGACAGTTTTCCAGTGCCAACATGCTGACACACAAATTAATAAATTAACAAAATAAAGTAATACTGCATAGTATACTGTATACTTCAGATCAAAAGTACATCAATATTCAATTATTCTGAACGAGAGTGGAGGGCGAGAGAGAGAGAGAGAGAGAGAGAGTGTGTGTGTGTGTGTGTGTGTGTGTGTGTGTGTGTGTGTGTGTGTGTGTGTGTGTGTGTGTGTGTGCGTGCGTGCGTGCGTGCGTGCGTGCGTGCGTGTGCGTGTGTGCGTGTGCGTGTGCGTGTGCGTGTGTGTTGGGTGGTGCAGAGTGGAGTGAGAAAGTCAGGGATAGGCGTTGGGGGCTTGGGGAAGAAACAGAAACAACAGCAGTAAGAGAGAGAAGCCAGAAAATGACATTACACTTTCTAGCTATTGTTCAAGAGCTAGGGTTAAGGATGGGACATCTGGAATGAATGACTACATTGTTCGCTTATAACAGTGACATTACCTCATACCACACAGTTCATTATAAAACCCAACATTTGGCATACATCTCCATAAAAGTTATTTGGGATTTATTTGGCTGGCTACCCTTGACTGAAGGGTATAGCCAGCCAAATAAATCCCTCCCCTAAATGAAAAATAAGATATTGATATTATTATTTTGCGACCGTAGGTCACAGTTTAGAATGTGAACGGTCACCGCTTGACCGTATCACACTGTGGTTCCCCTGACACATCAATGTGACATCACAGGTGATATCACAGTGATGTCAGATACTCAGAGCAGGGATAACTATGCCTGACACTGTGGTTCCCCTGACACATCACAGGTGACATCACAGTGATGTCAGATACTCAGAGCAGGGATCTCCATATATGGGCATAAACAGGTGACATCACAGTGGTGTGGCTGGCTCAAACAGGGATCTCCATGTATGGTCATAAAAGGGATTGTATGTTGTGATGTCATGGGAACCACTCTAACAGAATCCCTTTTATGCCCATATATGGAGATCCCTGATGTCATCAATATTAAGCTCATATCTAACAGTACTTCATATGGGAATTATTATTATTACTATTATTATTATTATATTATTATATAAGATGAACCCTGTCAAAGCTGACCAACAACTGCCGAATGCAATTGCATTACATTTATTTATTTTACTTGTTTCAGTGGGTAGCATTATGACAGTTGTATGACAGGTGCATGCATCCATGTAAACAGTTAAAAAATAAACAGGCTTTGATGAATAAGGACAAGGGCCAAATGAGATTTACAAACCAAGCAATCAGTTCCAGATTTGCAAAGTCAACGCTGAATAGAATGTTTGCTTACATTCAAAATGAGTCTGGCACTGTCTGTCTTGGAGTTGGAGATATATTACTTTCTTCCCTTCAAATTATTACTCATGAGCTGTAAATTGGAAGTGAGTGAAATGCAAGTTCAGAACGCCTAGTTGTTGTTTGAGTGGCTACATTTCTGTGCTCTTGTTGGCACCACCTACTGTATGTTGGCAACTGAGTTGAATAAATTAATCATATGGATGTTTGACTATACACACATTGACAAGATTTTGCCTCTTTCTCTGTCGAGGCTAAAAAGTATTAGTTGAGCACCACATTTACAGGGAGCAGTTGAGAACGGACTCCATTCCACCATAGTTACTTTGTTTTACAGCCGACCCTGAATGGCGTATCAGCTTCCAGTGGGTCCTTGGCCTTTGTTTGGAGAAAAGGAAACAACAGCTGTTGCTTTCACAGGATTTTGTAACCCAGGGTCTTTGGGGGGGGGGGGAAAGAAAAACACATCTCAGTTTGAATGAAAGAAAAAAAAAAAGTTCCCTTTGCCAAGAAGAAAACTCTTAAATCGGCACCATACCTCTCTATCGCATTCACACAAGTGCCCACACAGACACACTTTTACACATACAAATAGTGGACAAATGCAGTCTTTATCTGTCTTTCTTTCTTTATTTGGTGAGGGTGCGGGGTCGGTGGAGCCGTGGAGGCCGGCATGGGACAGAGGTGGGTAGTAATTAATTACATTTAATTGTAAGAGTAATGCAACATACTTTTCACTTTAACTTTCACTTTTCACTAATGTATTTGTTAAGACTTTTATTTTTTAACTTTGTTATCCTTTAAAGAAGTTAAAAGGAGTGAAAGTATTGTTTAGAGACATCGTCCAATTTGTTTGTAATTGCTATTGGACAAGGACCTTTTAAGCACAATTACATTCCGATTATTTTAACAATACATTAGACTATATGTAAGTAACTCGGTACTTGAGTATTCTCTTCAATAGATACTTTCTTTCTTACCCTTACTCAAGTAATTCTTTGGATGACTACTTTACTTCTAGCCTACTTTTTAACTTTTTATCATTTTAACCACTTAAACCCCATACTCGGTTGTCCAGATTCCCAAGGGCTCTATTGGCCTCCTCCTGTTTTTGTCTACACTAAATACCTACGATAATATGATCTAGAAGCTCACCAGACACTATTTTGTTGAATGTTCGCCCCAGAATAGGGATGCTATGGTTACTTTAAAGGGGACACACCATAACTTTCAAAAATGTCTATTTTTTTTCATGTATTTTATTATTCCCATTTTTCCACCCCAAAAAATACAATTCATTAACTCTAAGCCTTGGTTTTCATTTCTGTGATTTTCTGAGTGGGTGTGTCCGAATGGTTCTCTCCTGAAAAGGGGACTGGTGTGACGTCACACCAGGGCTATTTCCATAGTACCGCCCCTCCACTTCAGTTTCCTGGCAACTGAAGAGAAGGGGGCGGTACTTTTGGGGTGGATTCTATTGAGACTATGGGGTGGGAGGGGTAAAGTGGTGCTAAAATTGGAATGATGCAGGGAAGATTATCTGAAACGGCTTGGAATTAGAGACAGACAGAACATGAAATTACAATATCCAAGTGGTTTTTTAGGCTAAAACCTGCATAAAACCGTATCATGGACGAATATTTATATAAAATATATATCTTTTTTAAAGCATGGTGTGGCCCCTTTAAACTCATTGACTGCTATGGCCCGAGTTTTTCCCGATGTCTCTGAGTGCCAGGCCAGAGTTTAATAATATTTATAAAGAATCCAAAAAAGATCCACGGTGCCGAAGTGCCCCAAATAAAGTGCTTCTTGTCTGGGCCTGAAACAGGATCCGGATCTGCATTGGCTCCCATTCAGTCTGCAGAAAAAAAATAAAAAATAAAAATCTCTGTATCATGATCCTGTCAGGTGTCCTGCAGCATTTCTTGCTAGCTTGTCTGCTTATAGCATGCTAACGTTTGGTCACTCTAGCATGAGTCCTTTGGTGATCGCCTTTGTATGGCATCGTACATACGGATTTAGCAATCGTGCAAAAAGCAGCGATCACATAAAAAGGTAAGAAAATCATATTTTATCGTGGCAGGCAACCCCGAATGTCGCCGCTATTTTCGGCAGTAAATGATACTTTGAATTTTGTTCTTTTTGCGTACTATTTCCAACTCTGCCTAGGGACGTGCTCCGCCTGCTCTAGGTTGGCCTCGCTCTTTCACCTGCCTCATTATTAGTGGTGATGAAGGACAGAGTCAGAATTCCCTCCAATTATTCTGTCTGTGAGCTGCCCGGCTCCCTCCGTGCACCTGTTGACAGAGCTGCTAAATGAGTCCCGGACAGGAATGTTAATCAAAGAATTTGACATCTTGCAGGAGATTTGGCCTCCAGCCTCACCATGATGACTGGGCCTCTCTCGGCCAGGTGTCTCTCTCGCCTCCAGGGACGTGCAGAGAATGTTAGAGAGGCAGGGGCTGACATTTCTAAAAGGGCCTTTTGGCATGAATTTCTACATAAGATGCTCATTCAAGTTCAGGAGAGTTTGGACAAGGCAATTCTCTTGAATGCTGCCTTCAGGTATATGGCATGGAAAGGGAGCATTTGCATTTCTTTCACCTTAGTAAAAACTGCATTCATGGTCTGGAGAGGGCACGTTTTACAGACGGCGGGCTCAAGCCCCCTTTGATGTCTACACGTGCCGGCTCGCCTCCTCTCTGGGCCTCTCGGCCAGGTGTCCCTCTCTCGCCTCCTTGCCGAGGAGGAGATCCAATGTCAGGGCCAGTGGTGGAAAAAGTAAGTAAAAGTATCAATACTGCAATGTAAAATGGTAAATGGTGCATTTGTATAGCGCCTTTATCCAAGGCGCTTTACAGAGCTTGTGGATAACATTCACCCATTCACACACCGATGGTGGATGCTCACCGGGAGTAAGGGGTTCAGAGTCTTAGGACTCTTCAACACAAACTCCCGAGATCGAACTGGGAACTCTTCGGGAACCCTCATGTTCTAAGACGGCAACTCTACCCCTGAGCCACTGCCGCCCCAGAATGAATAGGCCTACTATGTTACAAGTAAAAGTCCGGAATTCAAAATGTAGTTGAGTTAAAGTACAAAATCATTGGGATCAGAAAGAACTTAAAGTACCAAAAGTAGATGTACTCATCATACAGAATGTCCCGTTTCTCAAGGTATCATTATGTATGAAATGTATTAAAATCTTTAGAAAAAAAAGCAGATCTACTAGCTCAGATCGGCTATTTTCAAAATAGCCAATGTATATAGGGCTGAAGTGGTTAATGTATGTTTTCATGGGCGCTGAGTTTTCTGTATTCAATTGGGTGCTAAAGCCGACCTGACTCACGCAGATTCAGGTTTCCCCCGGCCCCCTCTGTCCAATCGGGTGAGTCGGTACTGGATACGAGGATGCGTCACATTGTGAGCTTGTAGATCTGATATGTATTTGCATTTGAAAACTTGAAATGGGACATTGTGCATAACGAGTACTTTTACCTTCGGTACTTTAAGTACATTTTGATGCCAATACGTGTGTACTTTAACACTTTTACTCAAGTACATTTTTTATCCCGGACCTTTACTTGTAACGGCGTATTTCTACATTGCAGTACTGATACTTTTACTTAAGTAAAAAATGTGAGTACTTTTTCCACCACTGACTTACAGTATGTATAACAATAACCGTATGAGTGGACAGATGGGACTATACCTACACATAATGTAGCTTACTGCATATCGAGGACAGACAAGAGCAGCATGGTTGTTCTGTCTGCCTGTTCCTGTTGACAGTGTAGCATAGCATGTGGATCTCCAGGTGGAAGATGATGGTTTATGATGAGGTAGGACTAATTCATCATTTAGCTCCGGGGGCCCCGGGGCATGAGAGATCAACATCAAACCAAGCGAAAACTAATTGCAGAGCAATTTAGCACAGGTTCAGCTGCTATGAGGTCGTGTGTGTGTGTGTGTGTGTGTGTGTGTGTGTGTGTGTGTGTGTGTGTGTGTGTGTGTGTGTGTGTGTGTGTGTGTGTGTGTGTGTGTGTGTGTGTGTGTGTGCACGCGGCATGCAGTTTCCAGATTATTTTGGTGGGAGAAACCACAATGTTTAATCTTATCATTAGTTCTCTGTAGCAGGTGTGAAGCCAGGATGTATGCATTGGGTGTCAGTGAGCAAGTGTGTGCGGTTGGGGGGTTGTCCGCGCTGTGGTCAGCCAGCCTGGGATATGATCGACCCCAGCCTTGGCTTTATACTCACTTGACAAATATGTTTGTTTTGTTGTGTTTCACTCTAGCAGCCTCCTTACCTAAACTAGGCTAAATGAATGGTGCCATGATATTCGCTCTAAGATACACTGTGTTAATTTAATTTGGATTGTGTACAACCCACTATGCCCCGTAAAGGCCCATTTATACATGATGTGTTACGTATTATAGTAAATGTACCCCCATTGATTCTGGATGGGGACCCAAACTTCTTTGATTTTTGATCCTTGTCCGTATTGGGTTCAGCACCAGCCTTCGGAAATTATATCTGTGGAAGTGTGTGACCTCGTTTGATCTTGAACCTCAGTAGAAATAAAGTTCAGAGCCAAGTATGTAAAGAAATACGCATGTGTTCGTAACGTAAGGGCACATATACGCATCCGTTCTGAATAGGAGCATAGAAGTGGGTCTTACAGTCCAGGCTTGTGTTAGTATAGGCGTGAAAGTACCTTTTTCCTGTTTGCCTCACACAGATGCATCTGCTCACAGTGCACCTGTGATCGGCTTCTTCATTGGCCTTTGTAACGGCCCCTTAAACATGCAGGAAATAAAGACATTTCTCACCATACGTTTTGCTTCATTCTCACCCAGTGTGCTCTGCGATATGTGCGCCAGCTGGCGGCCCTTCTTCAGAACAAACAAGGCAGGTTGATCTGCTCGATTTCCCCCGCAGACTGTCAGTCCTTGTAAGGACTGTCAGTTCTTGTAAGGTGGAGACACGCTGTGTTTGCTGGGTGATGAGCTGTGCAGGGGCCAATGGCAGTGGTGTAAAGCAGTGGTTCTCAACCTTTTCAGGCCGCCATAATCATATTTGAACTGGGGACCCCCAAAATAATCATATTTGTTATTATTTTCACAATTTCTGCCTCTAATATTTGACAATTTGGCCAATGTTTAATTTGTCATTTTAGAGTTCTTAAAATGTCCTTAAATTGTCACTTTAGAACCGTCATCTGTTGAGTGAGAAAACAATGTTTCACATTAAGCTAATCATCTGGGGACCCCCCAAAATAATTTGGGTCCCGACCCACAGGTTGAGAACCACTGGTGTAAAGGACATTTACCCAAGTACAGTACTTGAGTGTTATGAGCTGCAATATAATATATCCGCCAAATTTGAGCACTTCCATTAAAGATGCAGTGCCATGATCTTTTCACCCCAAAACATGATGATCAGGTATTATGATTATACTAGGAAGAAGATTGTTCCCAAAAAGGTGGTTACCAAGCTGAAGTTAGCCACACCCACAGTGTTGGGTGTATGGTAAAGGGGGAGGGGCTGAGTTTATGATGTCATTAACTCAGTGTTTTTCAATTGGGCCTTTTGACTCAGAGGCTTTCAGCTTTCAGAAACCAGTAAGTAACCAACAATACACAGGGAAGGCATATTTGCACATTATAACCCCAGCCCGTGGTCTATGAGAGTAATGTTAACTTCATAGACACATTACAAAACAGAAAAAGTACAAAACTATGGCACCACCTCAACGTACAGCGCAGGTCGTGCCCAGGGTGTCCTGCTGCTGACCTCTTTGTCTCTGCATGATGAGATTGGACAAGAGAGAGAGAGAGAGAGAGAGAGAGAGAGAGAGAGAGAGAGAGAGAGGGTGGGGGCATTACATGTGGTGGGAGAGCAAAACCTGTTCACATGGAACAGTGCTTGACAGAAGCGTGCTCAATTCCTCAAGGGATAATCTCTCCTTTTTTTCTTTTTTTTTTTTTGTTCTGAAACTGTAGGTCTAACCATCAGTGTTTACCCAAGTTGAAGCTCCGTATTAGTTCCGTCTTATAGCAAGGTTCGCCAAGTGATGACGTCATCGCGGCTTCTCTTGAACCAACTTCAAAAGCAAACGTCTTCTTAATAAGCGTTGTGTTATGCTAAGCCCTCTTTGCTACCACAGAGGTTTTAATCATTTTTTCCCCCCAGTTTTTAGCTTCTGACCTTTTGATGTAAATTGCAATGCACTTTGAACCTCCACTATATTTTGAATATGTTTAAAATGTAAGATTATACACTTTTTGGAGCGGTGAAAGCGCTCCCAATCGACAGGTATGTCTGTGGCTGGCTGGCTATGTGGCTGGCTGGCTGGCTGGCTGGCTGGCTGGCTGGGTATGTCCGTAGCATGGCAATACCTTGAGTGGCCACACAAGTTAAAGGAGGGGCGCTGTTGTGCAGGCACAAACACACACACACACACACACACACACACACATACACACACACACACACACACACACACACACACACACACACACACACACACACACACAGATTCACCGCTCCACTTCGAACCGAGGTTTGATTTTTTTTATAACATGACACAATATGATCTCTAGGATGACAAAAAACCTGCTTACAGAATTACTTAAGGGTGTGTAGCGTTGTTCCGACGTCCCATTTTCCCGTTGTAGTCCGACGATACCGAACCCTAACCTCATGTAAACTAAGTCGGACTAATGGGATGTCGGACTATCAAGATTTTCCAATTACTTGAACATTTTAACTTTTTAACATTTTAACCAAAATTGGGACGTCAATTTTGGGCACGTCATTATACACAAGAACAAAAGGAAAAAAATGATAATAAGGGTAATAATAATAATAGATTACGATTTATTATTATTCTGTTTCAGTTTAAACAAACAGGGAAAATAAATATATACGCCTAAAACCAAAACACAGCATATGCCACCAGCAGGCTGCCTTCTTATTTCAGAGAAGAGAACTTCCTCCTGACACGTAGCTTGGCCTGCGCTTTCTAGCACCTCAAAGAGCTTCCAGGTTCTAATGTTGTTAGATAAACAAAGCCCAAAGGGTAAGAGCAAAGGTCATAGGGGCACATTTAGCTTTCTAACCCTTTGCCTCCATAATCTGAGAGCTTGTTGGATAACACCTTTTGTTGCTTTATTTGTCCTTGGATTTTGTTTTTGTTTTCATTCATGGAGTTTTGTTTATGTTCTGAGAAGGCAGCTGTTCTCAGCTCTTCCACAAAGTACTGAAAACTCTGGTTAAGAACATCAGTTTCCTGGTTAAAGGACAACTTTGTTTTTTTACAACAAGGGTTCATATTTTAGATAAATTAGGTAATTAGAGAAAAGAAAAGATGAGTGTTAAAATGTTTTCATTTACTGCTTTCTATCGTGCTGATTTCAGTGGGGGGGGGGGGGGGGGGGGGGGGGCATGCATATACATATTTAGACACTTGTATGCATGGCCCGACCCACTGAAATCAAAGAAAAATCTTAAACGATAGAAAGCAGTAAATAAAAACATTTTAACACTCATCTTTTCTTTTCTCTAATTACAATCTAAAATATGGACCCTTGTTGTAAATACACAAAGTTGTCCTTTAAAGTTACTATAGGTTATAGTACACTATAAACACAAAAAAGACTAAGACTATAACAATTACTATTATCTGAGAACACGCCAGATACATTAAGTTAAGCCTCCGATATTAGCTATTAGCATCATTGTATGGTTCAAAATAAAGTAAATGCCTTTACTCATGAGTCATTATGAACTACAGGAGCAGCCTTGTATGCATCGCGTCACTCACATTTAATCATACCAACAAAAGACGGCATGTTAGTGGCACTCTGAGGAGTTAAGTCCAATCAACCAATTGGACTTAACTCATGAAGTTTTCTGATCTCTTTTCAAATCCCTTGCTTGAATGAGCCCCGCTTAACACCAGCCAAAGCAAAGTGCTTCTCTCTTTTGTACACCTTGAAAACAAAGCAATGCATGTAGAATCTACAGGCTCTCCAAATCCCAATAAAGATCCTTGTTTGTAGAGCACTCTTGACTGAACACCAGAGAGACTACCCTAATCACAACATTTAATATCGTACTAATTCAATCTTCAAAGCATAGCTAATTATTCAAAGCTGGCTTGTAAAGGCCACTGCTGCCTTTAGGCCCTGAGTTTATCAGCTTTAAGTGTTTGAATTGTAAAGCGATGCAATGTTTGCTTGATTAAGCTATAGGACTGAATGTGTAACCCACTTGACTACCTGTTAGGATGAGTTCACACTACGTTTAGCGGTGATTATCCACTCATAATCCACACATCTTTGTAGCTCATCGAACAAAGCCCCATGGATCGATTTTTTTTTCAGTACAGTACAGTAAAACATTGTGTGTCACACCGTGTTGTATGAACACCTGACGGTCGCAATGAGCAGCTGCAAGTGTTGTGTGAAGTACTGTATGTGTTTGTCTTCAAAAGCATATATAAAAACATAAATTAAAACAGCCAGGCTTATATGGGCACCCCCATTGTGCCCTAGGCGACTGCCTGCTCCGCCTACGCCCAGATAGCCAATCGGAATGGAATATGACTGAACGATGCATTGTTTACGGTATGTATGACATAGATATGTATAAGAAAGGCTAGATGGCTTGAGGAGGAGTCACCAGCGTTGCTAACCAGCGGCCATCTTGCTTCGGGCCAACTACTCTGTGTACACTCTATGGAAGGGATGTAAGGTGAGTGATCTGCACGACAAAAATACTCTTAAAGCGACGACATCTAGACGGATTTAGAAACGGTTTGGTTTATTACAAACCTTATTAATGTGGCTATGACTTGGGCTGCTTGGACATGTTGAAATTGCAGCTTTTCTTTTCGAATCATGCAGCATAGTAACTATACCATAGTTGTGTGTCACGGCTACTTGTGCAAGTTATCAAGGCTGAGACTAAGATTTTAATTATTATATACGTTTTCCTGAGACCATTTTTATGACATCCTAATCTTTTGGCTCAATTTGTTGATGTGTTTGTATTTATTATTAGCTAGCTAAGATAGCCTACAAGAGGCTGTGAGTGAGACCAAGTAGACCCAGCAATTCATTGAGACAGATTTGCTCTTTCTTTTCAACATAACATGATTTCTAAGCGGTTTGGCTTGTTAAAAACATCTTACATTTTAGATTATGATACAGGAAATTGCTGGCTTTGTGTTTACAGAAATACGCCCTGCAGTGACGATGCCTGGCTTTAGGCTGCTCTCATCGCAGTTGTCTCCAAAGTGTTGCTCCAAACGAACCTTTCATCTGTATACAGTATATGACAATATTTTGACAATAATTAGGATAATCGTTAAGTTACTTATGGATATATGTACAATACAAGTTCTGCTACCCAGGAACAGCGGGGCTGTGTGAGATAATATTATTGCAAGATTGTTGTCGACCCTGTTTACACAATCATTGAATGTTTATTTTGGACACTTTAAAAAAAACTCTTTTAGTGTGGTTGTCTTATTCACCAGTAAGACTCCCTAATCGGCCAAAAGTTTGTTTTACCAATTATCAAGACATACGGGCAGTTGACAGTTTGCCATGGTTACTCATTGAAGTTGAATCTCCATATACTGTATGGAGATAACCTACGCATCACACTAAATCTGACCTCACCAGCCCATATTTGGGCATGAGCAACTTATGTCTCCATATATGGAGATATGATGACATCACACAGTCCTCAGCCGATGATGTGGCGTGATGTCATACAATACACAAACGAGCCCTACAGTATAAAGGGGCAATTCTTGCCAGGAAAGAAGCATTTCTTCGACTCAGACCTTATCGCCAGGGTTGGCTTATAGCAGCTGTCGGTAGATAATGCCGGTCTTATATACTCATTGAAGTTGAATCTCCATATATGGAGATATCCTACGCATCACACTAAGTCTGACCTCACCAGCCCATATTTGGACATGAGCAACTTATGTCTCCATATATGGAGATATGATGACATCACACAGTCCTCAGCCGATGATGTGGCGTGATGTCATACAATACACAAACGAGCCCTACAGTATAAAGGGGCAATTGCAGTGTGATGTCATACTGATGCGGAGATATGAGCAGGGCAAAGGTGTGACGTGTGACGTGTGACCGACCGACGGACGGCCGGTGGAGGTTTTGATACCAGTAAGACTCCCTAATCGGGAGATAAGCGACCGTTGGTCGCTTATCTCCACAATCTGTCGGTAGATAATGCCGGTCTTATATAAGGGTCATTTGTGTACGGTGTGATGTCATACTGATGTCAGCAGTGTGATGTCATACTGATGTCAGCAGCTATGTCTCTATATATGGAGTTATATGTTGTTCGTGTCCAAATATGGGGCTTGTGAGGTCAGACTTCGTCGGTTATCTCCATATATGGAGGGATGTAGGGTAAAAAACATGGTTGCTATGGTAAACAGTTGGTTGCTAAGGTAAAAAAAACATGGTTGCTATGGTAAACAGTTTGTTGCTAGGGTAAAAAAATGGTTGCTATGGTAAACAGTTGGTTGCTAGGGTAAAAAAACATGGTTGCTATGGTAAACAGTTGGTTGCTAGGGTAAACAGTTGGTTGCTAGGGTAAAACCATGGTTGCTAAGGTGGTTGCTAACGTACACTAACAGACCAGCAACAACAGACTGTTGCCACAGCAACGTACACAAAGGTTTGTGTACACATGTGGTGTGATGTCATACTGATGCGGAGATATGAGCAGGGCAAAGGTGTGACGTGTGACGTGTGACCGACCGACGGACGGCCGGTGGAGGTTTTGATACTAAACTGCGACCTACGGTCGCAACTAAACTGCGACCTGACGGTCGCAATAATTCAGGGGAGGCTATACGGCTAGAATATTTTTAAGCATGTATTGAATTTCTGTGTATTATACTGCTTGTACGCCTATATCTTGTGTATTCTTTTTTGAGGTGGCTGAAATAACAAGCCTAATGCCAGCCAGTTCAAGTACCACCAGTATCATCAAGGACCACCTGGAACCCCATTACATTAATTGACTATACAAATTGCCTGCAATAGTCAAATAAACATCTGCCAAAATACAGAAATGCAACAGAGCTGAGATCTATACACTTTGAGACACTCAACCAAAGTGATCAGAGTAAATAGCTGATTATATTATGAAGACTGGCTGTCCAATTATTATGGTGCTAGCAAGTATGTATGTTCCCAGCATATCACCGGCTTCAAATGCTATCAATCCATTCAAAGGGAATTTGTCATGTGTAATAAGAGCCTTGAATGGTGAGAGTAGCTGGCATACTGTCTACCGAGCATATCCTGTGCAAGTTGGGAATATCATGTTTTGTGCTTTGTAGTGTTTTAGCTACATAGCCAGTTACTAGTGGTTTAGACAGTCATGGGAACTCTCCCTCCCATGTGCTTGTCTCCTGCCCTGCAGTATGATTTATACTTGGTTGCGTGCTGGTGTCGCTCACCGAAAATAGCAATCTACTGCACAAGCTCACAATAAGTCGAAGTGTGATGTTATGCATTTTTGGTGCATGACACCGACGTGCAATTAAGTATACCAGTAAGACACCTAAGGGCGAAAGGCCATCTGTCTTGGCCATATGGATTCTGGTTCTCCTAACAGGGCATCATCTAGGATACAATCCCTTTTATGCCCATATATGGAGATCCCTAACATAATCCCTTTTATGCCCATATATGGAGATCCCTGCTCTGAGTATCTGACATCACCGATCCCTTTTATGCCCATATATGGAGATCCCTGCTCTGAGTATCTGACATCACCAATCCCTTTTATGCCCATATATGGAGATCCCTGCTCTGAATATCTGACATCACTGCGATGTCACCTGTGATGCCAAAGTGACACATGACCACAGTATCAGGTTTTGCACGTATACATATATACATACATACATATGGACAAGCTGTGCCGGTTCTGACAGTAAACTGCGACCTACGGTCGCAATAAATCAGGCATTATTCATCTTTCTTATCTTGTTGCTCAAACCTCAGAGCGCTCTCTCTGGCCAAAGGGAGAGAAATATATTCTCTGTGAATGGAAGTATATAGATAAAAGTGTTCCTGAGCCGGATTTGTGTGTTATAGCCACTTTTACAGTGTGATAAAACAGGATTGTAGTCCTGGATCCTTGTCAAGACCCCAGGGACAGGATAACATCCCTTAATGCATACATTACATTATAAATCAATGAATACAATGCACACTCTATTGTTCTACCAGGCCCGGACATTAAATGCGTGCGCAATATGCATGATGGGATGTTTCCCAGAACAACCAACTAATAGTTTAACCCAGCACAAAAAATCTGGCAGAAAGTATTTGAGCTACGTATTTTCTGCCGTAAATAAACATACATTTTACAGGCATAATTGCATATCGACTGTTTAACCAAAATGTAAGTGTAGTCTAATGTCCCTACAATTTTCAGGGACCCAAACTGTTTCAGTTTGATTTTCAGCACACTCCCAAATGCACACTCGTGAATGCACACAAGCACACATGCGCGTGCACACACACCTACGCAAACCACAATCCCCAGTAGTGGCAATCCTGCCTCTTGCATACTCATCCCACACATCAATCACAAAGTCTTTTTGTGGGTCTTTTGCTGTCTGACTGTATCAGGTTACAGGTAGTCAAATATGTAAAATATACAGGGAGAATCTTGAAGACTAGAACAATTTGATTTGTTGTGTTTAAAAACAGATTGCATTGAAGCAGGCAGAGTATTCATAAAATTTACTATATCCTCACTTGATCATTTTGTTTTGAGAATGTTTTGTTCATGTCATATGTCAAGTCATATCTTGAACAACACACTTTGTACCATGAATTAGGTCACTTTTATTTATAGCCTCTTCAAGTCCTCAAGTCAACGTGTATTAGGCTGTAAAGAAGTGTCCTTGTGTCAATCTATATCTAGTCTTCATCAGTTTAATTATTAATATTCTTTCTATTTGGCATCCAAAACTAAATGTAGTTGTAGCGGTAACTAGAAACAGACTGTAAAACTTGACTAGTTTGTTTCAACATGCTGGCGGAAAAACTATTGTTTAAAAAAAAAAAAGAACAGTGACAATATTTAAATGTAATGACTCGCTACCATGTTTATTTCGATGTAGGCCAAGTGCTTTTCAATCAAATCAATTGAGCTTTGAAATCCTTGCTGTCAATTCTTTCTAATAAGATCTTAACCTAGGTGCTAGAAGGTAACTGTATCACTGTATCCTCCAAATAGGCTAATAATAGTCTACTACACTGGACCAGTGGGAATATGTCCTTGGTACTGTGTTCCTGACTTACAACATTTATGACTGTCACTGTAATGAGTGACACTGATTGTAATTTGAAAATAATGTGTCCTGTACTTGTGTATTGTCAGGTGGGCCACATGCCTACTATTACTGTACTTGTATTCTCATATCCAGCACACTCTCTCCCTGTAGCTCACTAGAGATCAAAACACCACAGATCAAATGCCATTTTTCTATTACGAAATTGTTATGTTGTCGAAACAGATCCCCGATGCTAATACCCATATACAGATGGTTTCCTTATGTGTTCCTATGGGATCTGTTTGGATACACCCTTTCAATGTATGCTCAGCTTTCTCCAGCATGCCCCCATACCATATACCGCACAGCATTGACACAGCAGCAGACATTCTTGGCCAGAAGTGGAAGATAGCACCAGCAAGAGATGGGATGATAAGGAGTGACTGTCATGACTTGCATGTTGTCTCTAGAGTGCAAATTAGAGGCACAAAATAACTGAAGGAATTCCTGCACTCAGCATTTACAGGACAGAGCAGAGATCACAGACTAAACTATGGGATGATATTTTGAATCAGTACCTGTGCAGTGTGTCCACAGTATATTATGGATCCTAAAGGGTTACACGTCCGAAAACCACCAAAACCACAGAGACACTAAAGCCCGGTTTATACTCGTTCGTACGATCTACAAGCTCACAAGGTGGCGAATCGCTATGTCGGCTTACAGATCTACAATTTTCAGCATGCAACTCCATTGTATGATGGTGTATAGATTAATTAAGAAACAAAGCTAAAACTGCTGAAACACAAGGAATATGTGTTACTGTAATTCTTAAAAAATGAATTCAATTCTAGACTAGAGCAACAAAGAAACAAGACAAAACTGAATAATTTTGGGCTGCTCTCTATAGAAAGCTAAATGTAGACAACATGCTGGACGGTGAAATGGACGGCAGCCCATGACAGAAATGTTTCGCCTCGAGGACTGTTCCCCAGCTGCACTTCATAAGCATTCCAACGACCAAAGGCACAGGTTAATAAAAACAAAAAAGTCTCAGGCCAAATTCCTCCAGGTTTTGAATGTTGGCCTCAGAAGCCTGATTTCATTATTTCAATTTCCTTCACCCAACTTGTATGAGTGACTCTTCCATTTCCTATTATGAACATTCCAAGCTCCATGCTGGGCAGACCATAGGGGACATGGCTTGTTCACTCATTAACTTCCACAGAACAAATGTGTTCTGAGCCCTTATTGCACCCTCTCAGACAATGTCCGGTTTTAACATGGCAATCTTATGTTCTGGCTGCGTTGATTATTTTCAATACAAAAACTAATATTCTATTGTTAAGTTCGTCCCACAACATGCTCGCTCCGTGTCTATTCTGGCGTCCTCAAATGGTAGCCACTAGATATTCCTAAATGTAACCTCAGTAAAACCATGCCTCAAACTAACCTTATTCCTAAACGTAACCTCTGTAAAACTATGCCTCAAACTAACCTTATTCCTAAACGTAACCTCTGTAAAACTATGCCTCAACCTAACCTTATTCCTAAACGTAACCTCTGTAAACCTAAACTTAAACATAACCTCAGTAAAACTGTACCTAACCCTAAACTTATTCCTAACCTTATCCTCAGTAAAAAAAATGAATACAAGACTAGTAAGAACCGCTCGGGGCGAGGAGTGTGTTTTGGTTCCGGTTACCCCACAAACATAACTATGGGCCATTGTATTTTCCATCAGGGCCTGCTGTAAAATAGAATACTCTGATGTCATGCAAATTCCTCTGCCAGTGTATCATTTACCAGTGTCAGCTCTTATAATTTAGGGGAGGCAGGCCGCTTGATATCACAAGTGACAACCTGTTGATGTGTTTTTGCTGCGTAGCAGAGGAGTTGCTAGGCACTTTTTTAGCCAGCAATTAATTTCAACTCTGGCCAAGGGTGGGTGTGACAGCCCCAGTGGCTTGAAGGGTTTGACACCAAGCCAAGTGAGAGAGAGGGAGAGGGAGAGGGAGAGGATTCCTTCAGCTGACTTTATTTTTATGACCAGGAAACCACAGTAAACAAACAAAAAAAGCACATAAATTGTTCATGGGCTACCATTTAAAACCCAAACCCTGGAAATGGGTCTTCAGAGGATCAAATCTCCTAAATGAGGCACACAACCTTTGCTGGAGGTGTTGCTTTTACCCATGGCTGATTTCTGGGAAATACATATAATAGGCTATACATTTCAGAACGAGCTGGAAGTATTCTGAGATTTCCTTACTAATATTCTTTGAGAACGCAAGCTTTGTTTTAACTCCTCCTGACCTACTGAAATCACATCAAATCACTTCAACAACCTTCCTGTTGTCATCTCCTCTTCGGATTGATAGACAAGCAGACAGTGATTGAGCGAACAGAAATGTTAAACTTTATGAAATAATGTTGCAGTGTCGCCAAGACTTGTAAATGAAAGGAGTAGTTCACCCCAAAAAATTATATTCACGCAATGGAGACTTGAGTTTAATAATATTTTTTGTTTTTATCACATTCCTAAGACAATAATTGCTCTACCTCTTGAGCCACTGCATGCCCCACACGTTTATGTCAGAGTAGCAACACTCAACAAAAACTATGACGAAAAAATGTTCGTCGACTACGTTTTTTCACTGACAAAAAAAAAACTGAATAAAAACTAAGCTATGATGACTAAAACTATGACTATTTATACTGACAATTTCGTCAACATGTTAGGGAGGGACTAATGGAGAACTTGGTTGCGCTCTAGTGTTGCGCTCTGAAAATTGCAGATCTACGTTCCCGTTCGCGGATGACTCGGCTCTCCTAGTCTCGGGCAAGGACCACTTGCAGGTTGAAAAGACACTTAACTCTGAACTGAGTAAGATCTGCACATGGCTTAACGACAACAAGTTATCAATTCACCTGGGAAAAACTGAGTCCATCCTCTTTGGATCAAATCATAACCTCAAAAAGGTAGATAACTTCACAATCAAAGTGGGTGACAAGGTCATAACACGAAAAAACGAAATCTCTTACTTAGGATGTATCCTTGAAGCTAATCTTTCCAGCGAAAAGATGACTTCTAAAGTAATAAAAAAAATCAACCAACGAACTCGTTTCCTACAGAGGATCGCCCCAATGGTCAACTTCAACACACTGAAGACCATAGCTGGTGCAATAATCCAGCCCCTCTTTGACTACGGAGTCCACGTATGGTATCGTGACGCCCCACAAGCCCTAAAAACTAAACTCCAAACAGCCCAAAATAAACTAATTAGGGTCCTGCTTAACCTTCCCTATCAGACTCACCTCACCGCTACTCACCAGTTAAGAGTGGGGTGGCTCAGAGTAGATGACAGAGTACAGCAACTTGCAATGGGCCTGGTGTACAAGATACACTACACCACTATGATACCCAAGTACCTGTCAAAATACTTTATAAACATTAAGGATGTCCATAATTACAACACCAGAGGCAGTGCCACAGATCACGTTCAACCCAGAGTCAACTCAAAGAAAGGGTCAAACTCGTTCTTCTGCTATGCCACAAAAATGTGGAATGCCTTACCGAAGGCCATAAAGGAGTGTGGATCATTAGCATCCTTTAAAATTGCCCTGAAAAACCACTTACAGGCAGCAGCTGTTCGCAACTGGTAAAAACCTAGCCCAACCCTACCCTCCCCTGCCCCTTCCTTGTATATACTTACTGTTTGTTTAGACTTACTGTTTTCTTTTTTTTCCCCTTTTCTTCACATATCTACTGCATAGTACTGTGTTCTATTTGTCTGTCATTCAATGTTATATGAGATACTTAAAGGGGCTGTTCAGGGAAATAAGCTATTTGTTTATATACATATTGTACATGTAGAATGGTTATTTCTAAATCCCTGTTAAAAAATTGGAACTGTATCTTACAGCATTGTAGAATAAGACCACTTTCCTTTTTTTAATCATGTCTGGGATAGCATATTTTCAGGCTTTCAACCTCGTACGTAAATAACGTATCACGGTAATACTGTAATATGTAATGAGCCTACTGTACTTTTAATTGGCTACTGTATCAGCCTCAGATCAGATACAGCTGCGCCAGTTCATGCTTGTATGGTTGGGTTGCTAAACTAATCTGTGCTGATGAGCCTGTGTTCTGTGGCTCTCTTCCGTCCTTTTCACACACACACACACACACACACACACACACACACACACACACACACACACACACACGACACGGCACGGCACAGCAGCACTGTCGGTACAGACTCAGAGTGACAGAGACAGAAAGAGAGAGGGAGACAGACAGGAGAAAGTGGAGCAGCTTGCTAACACACACACACACACACACACACACACACACACACACACACACACACACACACACCGCGCGCGCGCGCGCGCGCGGATGTGCGTGCGTGTGCGTGTATTAATCCACCACGGATCCGCGGAGTTCGGTTAGCATAAGCTATGCTAAGCATTGCTTAGCTAGCTAAGCATAGCCTAGTTATGCTAACTCTAACTGCTAGCAAGCTCCTCTCTTTCGCTCTCTTTCTGTCTCTGTCTGTCTGTGCCGCTGCGCAGTGTCGTGTGTGTGTGTGTGTGTGTGTGTGTGTGTGTGTGTACACGTGCGCGTGCATGCCTGCCTCCCTCTGGCGCAGCCCCACTGACACTATGTAGCCAATCACAATACAACATGTGTGTGACAGTGGTTGAAAAAGTACTCAAATGTTCTACTTGAGTAAAAGTATCACTACTGCAATTTAGAAGTACTCTGTTACAAGTAAACGTCCAGGATTCAATTCCATTTATTTGAGGAAAGGAATTGTATTGGTATTGGAAAAAGTATTGGTATCCTAAAACGTTTTTAAAAATACTTATTATGCAGTATGTCTCATTTCAAGTTTTCAAATGTATAAAAATATTTTGAAATCAGATCTACAAGCAAGCCCGACACATTGTGAGCTTTTTACTTTAAAAAAAAAAAAATAATAATAATAATAATACTCAAGTAAAGACAAAGTACCTGAGTACAAAGTACCTGAGTACAAAGTACTTGAGTAAATGTACTTAATTACTTTATTTTTGAGTAAATGTACTTTAGTGTTTTTTTTTTTTTTCACTGAAAACCAAAGCAGACACCTCTGTGAATGGGTGTGGCTTCATACTGCACATAGGCCACGCCCCTACAGTCCTTGGCCAGAAAGGCCAGAAAAATATGTATTGGATTTGACAGATTTTGAAACAAAATTTTTCATACTTATTGATTTTTTTCATGATTAAAATTTTGTCTGTTGGTTAATAATACATTACTCTGTTGTGTGACAAACTGGGAATACCCTTGTTATCATCTTTATTTGACTGAACAGTCCCTTTAAATGGTTTCCTGTTGAAATAAGCTTAGTCTTTTCATGGATCTCCTTTTAGTAGACCTTGTACCAGTGAACTGTACCGTCATGAAACTGTACATTTTCCTATGCAAACTTCTAATAAAGCCTTCAATCAATCAAACGTAACAGGACGCTCTGTGACGCTTTGTGAGCTTGTAGATCGGCTATTTTCAGCATGCAACCAAGTGTAAAATCAGTCATTACGAAATACTTTAGTCGAAATGGAATTTTATTCAAAAGACTATGACTAAAACTAAATCAAAATTTGCAGCCAAAATCAACACTGGCGCTGGTCAGGGCACTCCCTCAGGTCACAGGCGACGCATGCGCTGAGTTTGAAGTCGGTCGGTCGGACGCTTCTCGAGATACATAAACTACAGACACACGTGTCGTAGACTAGAAGACTTTTGAACCCATACATTTGCACTCCTCAAACAGTGTTGTTTTAAACTGTGTTTTTCCCTAACACTAGTTCATTCATTTCTGTGAAGTGATTTCAGCTAATGGCAAATAAAACCATGACATCTGGGCTGACCAAAGAGCTGTTAGCGGCTCACTTATAATTGGCCCTGACCCCTTATTCTGAAAGGTCATTGGTCATACGAGGTCAGGCAGTTTAGGAACAGGAAAATTTGCTTCCTGTTATTCAACTATAATAATTAGGTGCAAAGCTAACCAAGGGTCATTAGAAAGAACATTGCACACACAAAGGCAACAATTCCATTTGTTTTTTGAAAAGCTGCAACATTTTGGAAACAATTGTGGATGAAAAAATAGACAGCGCAGGGAATTTAATGTGGTCTATGAAAAAGCTATTCACACACTTCATTATAATAAATAAAGATAGTCATTAAAAATTACATGATTGCGACCGTCAGGTCGCAATTACTATCAAAACCTCCACCGACTGTCCCTCTGTCAGTCCGTCCATCCGTCAGTCTGTCCGTCACGCCACACTTTTCCCCTACTCATATCTCCGGCACCGTTGACCCCATCCATGCCAAACTTTGCACACACACTCCTTGGCTGCCAAACCACAACCTCCACCCATTTCTCACATGGCCCTGTTCTAGCGCCACCATGAGGCTGATTTTTTTAAAACACATTTTTGGATACTGCTCCTACAGATTTTGCCTTAAAATCACGCAAAGCGGTACACAGTATCTCTACAGTCATGTCATCAAAATGCATCTGTCCCATCTAGCGCCACCATCTGGCCGATTTTTTTAAAACACATTATTGGACACTGCTCCTACAGATTTTGACCTAAAATCACACAAAACGGTACACGGTATCTCTAAAGTCATGTCATCAACATGGATCTGTCCCATTTCCCATATTCCCTCCTGATTGGCTACCATTGTCTTCTAAAGTTTGTGTATGCGACCTGACGCTTATCTCCCGATTTAGGGAGTCTTACTGGTGATTAAAAAGAATCATATGGATCATGGGTTCCATATGGGAATGGCGTGGCTCTATTGTAGATCTCTGACTTACAGCATATCCAGTTGTTAGAACCTACTGTTTTGTTATTTTCAACAAAAAACAAGTAAGTAAACTTCAAATCTTTGAAGATAATCCTCTAGCAATGTAAAGACGTCTCATTCTGTTGAATGAGACGTCTCACTGCTGGTCACATACATACAGAGAGAGAAGGCCTTGGGCTTGCCGTTCTGCTTTTAACTAATTCCGTATGGAAGGGGTCTGGACATCCAACTGACTTCTAAGGCAAGTGGTTTTCAAAATGTTGTGCCCAAGGCAACGCCAAAGTTCGAGTCAAAATCCCTAGGCAACACCTGGATTCATATCCGTTCAAAATAGCCTCTATAACACTATCACTCTTATCTGTAAACATTTTTTATTTTCAAACCACTTATTTCATACGCTCGCATATTTTTAAAAACAGCTAAAAAGGATGCTGTTAGAGTGGTTCCCATGACATCACAACATACAATCCCTTTTATGCCCATACATGGAGATCCCTATCTGAACCAGCCTCACAGATATGGGCCATGTCTTGACAATCTGGTCAGTGATGTATATCTATGACATCCGGGATCTTCATATGGGTATAAAAGGAATTCTGGGGAATACCCATATATGGACTTTTACATAGGTGATGATGTCACCTGTGATATCACCTGTGATGTCACAGTGATGTGTCAGGGGAACCACAGTGTCAGGCGTGACCTACAGACGGACAGACAGAGATACGCGGACAAGATGTGCCGGTTTTCATAGTAAACTTGTGACCGTCGCAACAAAGTACACATTTCCATGACCTGAGGGTGAGGAACCCGAGGTGTAACTACTTGGACCATTTATTTATCTTTATATACGGCAAATGTCTTTGCTAAAAGAAAAGAAAACGAATATTTAGTTTGTCTACATTAGCTTGTAGATCTGCTATTTGTTCAAGCGGTAAAGATGGTCCAAGGCTTCCAGGGTTTGTCCCCATAAACCATAACAGATGGCAAATCAATTGATGATTAATCAAATTGTTGTCTCCGCCAGGCCGAAGGCACGGGGAGACTGTTTTGCACCCTGTCTGTCCGTCCGTGCGTTTGTCCGTCCGTCCGTCCGTCCGTCCGTCCGTCCGTCCGTCCGTCCGTCCGTCCGTTACCAGCTAATCTCCGGCGCCGTTGGCCCGGTCGCTGCCAAACTGTGCACACTCACTCCCTGAATGCCACTTCAGAACCTCTGCCCCACATGGGCCTGTTCTAGCGCCACAATGAGGCGGATTTTTGCAAAACAACATTTTTGACAGTAAACACAGATTTTGTCCAACATTATTACTACAGTCATGTCATCAACATGGATCTGTCCGATTTTACACATTCCATCCTGATTGACAAAGATTGGCTTCCAAAGTTTGCAGAATTTTGCACTCACATTCCCATTAAGCCGAGGAAGAAATGCCACTTAAATTTGTTCAAATCAGTCTCATGGTGAGAATAATTAGTTCCCTGTGCTCTAAATGAACTGGATAAATGGCTACACACCATCTGAATCTCACTGTACTGTTACAAAAGACGTTCAAAAGAGGTGTTGTTATTTTATCTTTTGCTTTTCATCAGGCTTTTATGAACACCCCGAACAGTTTTAATTTAATGAATCTAGCATGGTTAAAATGGAGTTTGAAGTTGCAATGGGTGTATGGGGAGAGGCCATGGGCCTGGAGGGCCTGATAACATCTACATCAAATATCTAAATATTGAATCAAGCAAATTTAAATCTGTTCGGGATGTTCATAAAAGCCTGACTAGATGATAAAATGACCAAAAGTTTTTTTGAAAGTGAAATATCCCTTTAAGGACTGCCTGGTTGTATTGGAGGCCCATTTTCTGTGTTTAATTTGGATTTCGATTGGATTTGTTGTGTGATTTGCTAGAGCTCTTCATTTGATTTGAATGTCCAGGCACCAATCTTTGGGTTGTGTTTGGTTGTGAGAAGGGGGGGGGTCAGCTGAACAGCCTCCTTTCGGTTTTTGTTACAGCATCATTCTTGTCTGGGGAGAGACACCTGCTTCCAAACCTTGCTGAACGTTTTTCATGAATGTTTCTGCCCACCATACTTCACCCTGCCTGGCAATCCCTTACTTTTAGCTGTTACCGCCTCTCACGACTAGGAGGTGGGGTTGGATTTTGAGAGGCAATTTTTACAGTAACAGTAAGTAATAAAGAAATTGCCGGCATGTGTACAAGTGTCTTGTTAGACACAATATGCCGGCAATTTCAAATAAAAATCTCTAAAATAATCCGTAAAAATCCGTAAATGAAAAAAAAAAAGAAATATATATATATATATATAAATAAATAACACTCATCTTTTATTTTCTATAATTACTATCTAAAACATGAACCCTTGTAAAACAAAAGTTGTCCTTTAAGAGTGTCTAATAAATGACTAAATTGTAGGCTAATTGTAAATGCTAGTACACTACAAATCAGAGGCAAATGTCCTTTTTACTCCACTACAATTATTTGACAGCTTTAGGTACTTTGAGTTTGAGATTAATTGAGATTATCAGTAGGCTAATTAATCCAATTGTTTATCTAAAATATAGATTTCTTTCTAAATCGTAGTTGTGCCCCGAAGTCATGCACCGAATAATAGTGGATCCACAAGCTCACAGCAGGTCGTGATGCGATGTGTTGTGACCTTGTTGATCTTGTAGATCGACTTTTATTTGTAACCGAATATTTCTACATTGCGGATTGCCACTTTTATGTAAAAAAAAAAAAGAAAAAGAAAAAAATATATATGAGTACTTCTATCACTGGTTATGAATAGGATAAATTAGTTGTCACACATGTCTGCTCAGTCAGTGGATGTCGGAAGTGAGCTGTAATATGAGTTGGCATGCCAAGCATGACCCGGATGAATCACATTAGATGTCCAGTACCAGGGCTCCAGACCTTCTAAGCAAACATGGACTCCACCAACCCATTGGGCCAAACCACATCCACAGTTCAACAACACCCCTAAACCCCCACTGAGCTCTGCCAGCTTGTGATTAATCACTCCCACTATTAGTTTCATGGTGCCAAGGCGGAATGATATGGATTACACACACATGCTCTTTCTCCCTGTTCTCTCACGCACGCACGCACGCATGGCATGGCATGGCATGCCATGCACGCACACACGTCACACACAAAGAAGAGAGAGAGAGAGAGAGAGAGAGAGAGAGAGAGAGAGAGAGAGAGAGACAGAGAGAGAGAGACAGACAGAGAGAGAGAGACAGAGAGAAACAGAACTTTCAATACATGCACATATGGTACAAGAAAAATACACATGTGCAGAGCTGGGCAGGCACACATCGCATCGCAAACATTCACACGCACCCACCCGCTCACACATGTGCACACACCCACACACGTGCACGCAAAACAAATGCACACCACCACGCTGTTTCCCCATCTGGCAGAGAGAGCTATTTTCTGGAAGTGAAACCGTTGGCAGTGGTGGCTCTCCTCTCCACACTAAATAGCGAGGCTAACCAGTGTTTGCTTTGTGGAAATCCCTTTGGCATGCAGAGTGAGACAGGATGACTCTCACAGACCTGCTGCCTGCCTCCCTGCACACATCCCCAGTCCAGTGGTGGAGAAAAACTGCTCACATTTTTCGCTTAAGTAAAAGTATTAATACTGCAATGAAGAAATACTGTCTGTTACTGTTCGATGCAAAAGTCCAGAATTCAAAATGTACTTGAGCAAAAGTACAAAAGTATTGGTATAAAAATGTACCTAAAGTACCAAAAGTAGAAAGTACTCATTATACGGAATGTCCCATTTCACAAGTTTTCAAATGTATAAATGTATGTATACAAATCTTTTGAAAATAGCAGATCTACAAGTTCACAATGCGTCGCGATACAACGTATCTCCGGCTGTCCACTATCTCTCTCTACAGATGTCGCCACACTCTTCGTGGTCGTACAAAGTAACTAACGTTTTCAAATAACTGTAGTGGAGTAAAATGTGAAACATTTGTCTCTGAGATGTAGTGGAATAGAAGTCAAAGTATATTGAAATTTGGAAATGCTCCTGTTAAGTAAAAAAATACCTCATTGTACTTAAATACAGTACATACTTACACCACTGTCTCCAGACTCCAGTCGTGCCTTGTGCAGAGCTGCACTGCAAAATCCTGTGTCAATGTAAAGCCCAATTTATTGTTCGCACAGCCGTGTCACGTGTTGAAAATGGACAAAGAACAAGATCCCCACGCACTGCGTACAACGGAGCATATACATGTAGCATTACTGTGAGAGTGTAAATATGGATGGCTCCTAAAAATAACAGCTTACCAGATGTATCATGTGGTTTCTTCAAAGGCCAGTCACAACCATGTTTTGTTTTTCTCTCCCTCTTTATTACTAACTAGTCCTGTGCCCCGGGGTGTGCACAGTATATGAGGGATTGAATGTAGGAGTCTCAGACGTAATGTTGGAGAACCCAGACCGGTGCCCGTGCAGAATAGTCACCATTGATGTCCAGTTGTGCAATACCTGTTTTATCCGTCTGTCTGTTGGCTCTCTTGTGGTATATGGTGTTCTGTGTCCAGGCCAGTCTGAGATCAAATTTGGGCACTCTAGTGATGTCAGTCAGTGATGTCAGTTGGGCTTTGTTTCATCATACCGCTGTTACCATGCATGGTGGCAACACTGTTTAGTGATGTCAGCATGTGGACAGACGGCCGACGGACAGACATACATTCTTGAATAGTTAGATGTTGCTCTATGAATGGACCTGTCCTCTATCCAGTGGCGTTTCCAGGGGGGCGGCCTCTGGCCTGAGGTGGAACAAGCAACCCCTGCAATCTGACATGTCTATACCAGGGTGCCACCCTGTTACACACTTATTGGATTCACAAATACAGCCTGTGAGCACACACATACACTGACTGACCACTCCCAAAAGCCTGGCTTTTGGAACGTCAGAACACTTGTGACTGCAAAATGCAATCGTTTGTGTCTTCTTTGGACGTACCTCTTCAGACTCCACCTTAGCCCATAGTACTTACCATAGTACTTGCCTACCCTGGCTGAGCACAGGTTTAGGTCTCTCCATCTCCAGATGATCTCTCCATCACACTCTTCGTGGTCGTACAAAGTAACTAATGTTTTCAAATAACTGTAGTGGATTAAAAAGTACAACATTTGTCTCTGAGATGTAGTGGGGTAGAAGCGAGACTGACACAGTATGTCATATATGGGCATTCCAAGATATGTGCTTAATATTAACGACATCAGGGATCTCCATATATGGGCATATAAGGGACAAGGACTGACACCGAGATCTCCATATATGGCCATTCTTTATTAATTTTACCTGTTGACTTGAATGGGGAAAATTCAAATGGTAAGACGGAATTCATTTGCAAGTGTGACCCGTCACGGCAACCACACTTGCAATTTCCCAGAATTACATCTTTCTAGTTTCAAGGATCAACCATAACTCTCAGAGTGTACAAATGGAACCAAATGGATCATTTTGGCTCCATTTGTACACTCTCAGAGTCACAGACCCATATGGGACCATTTGGAACCCCCTCAAGGACACTTTGAGACACACTGGTGTAGCAGAGAGTGAGCCAACATGCACAGCATCAGAAACCTAACTCTGTTTGAACAGAATGGAACAGAGACATAATTTAGTATCAGTGTTAAAACCTGTGAAGTAAGTAAGGAAGAGGCCCAATTTCTTTCCAATATGGCTGCTGTGCATAGAGCCTATGTTCAGCCATAACAAACCTATGAGCCTTAAATGAAGACTCAACCCAAGGCAGGAGGCCACCTCTCATCTGGTTTCTATTCTCTCCGCCCTGTCCAGTGAAACCCGACCTGCTTTAGAGGAGCACTGAATTATGGGCCCATCAATAAATACCATATTCCCCCCACTTTGAAGTTGCGTATGCAATGGAAAGTGGTAAGATGTCATGTGTTAAAGTTATTACCCGATTCCTTAGCACTAATATACCGCGCTCGACGTTCCCCAGTTTTGAGGACTGTGCTGTGGCTTTATACGTTCTGACAGCAGCCAGAGATGGACACTTTTTTTTTTCTCACTTTGCTCAAACGTCAGACCAACTTTCAGTCTCCCTTTGAATTTATGTAACCCCACCAGGCCCTTTTACCCGTCTGTAAAAAAGTGCCCTCTCCAGACCATGAATGCAGTTTTCACTATGGTGAAAGACGTGCAAATGCCCTCTTACCATGCCATACCTGAATGCGGCATTCAAACTCTCCTGAACTTAAATGCAGAATCTTATGTTGAAAGAATTGCCCTCTCTGTGTAGAAATCCATGCCGTCACGCCACATCTCCAGTATTGACTTGATTAAATGCTTAGTTCAGTGTATCAAGCACTGAAAAAAAAAAAAGCTTGGAGGTCTGCTATTTTCGATATTTCCACCAAAAGGCCCTTTTATAAAGTTCAGCCCCTGCCTCTCTAACATTCTCTGCAAGTCCCTGAACCCCACCAGCACCACCACCCTTGAAGGTGGCCAGGTGGGAGGAGAAGGAGGGTGAAGGTGGTGGGGTTGGCATGATTTCTCGAAGGGGAGAGACCAGCTTGAAGTGTTTCGTGACAATGGTGGATAAATCTACCAGCTGGTGAATAGTGTTGTTGTTGAGTCATTTGGAGGTGCCTATAAAGGCAGTGCGTAATCTTCCTGCCTCACAGCCTTTAATTGTGCCTCTCACGAACAAGTTGCCTTTGTTCAAGGAAGTGATATAGCCCAGGGTCCTTCTAATACAACCAGACAGAAATAACAGGTTACAGGCATAAACTGTGGTAACATTTTCTTTGGTAATACATTTTCTATTTCTATTTTCTATTTTCACATGCATGTTTTCATAGTAGAAAATAATACATACCGGTAGTTCCAATTATACAATTGATAATGGGCAGAAGTTATGTTGAAGTTCTCATTTCTACATAGCATCCAGCAAAAAAACAAAAACAAAAAAACAATATATAGCCATATGAATGACTAGGGTGACATCTTGGGTTTCAGTCTGGAATGGGACTTGTGCTGCATGGCATTTCTCCTGCACGTGCACACACGCGCGCACACGCGCACGCTTTCTCTCTCTCTCTCTCTCTCTCTCTCTCTCTCTCTCTCTCTCTCTCTCTCTCTCTCTCTCTCTCTCTCTCTCTCTCTCTCCTTCACTCTCCACTTTGCAATCCAATAAAGCAAACATTTCCCAGAACATTATTTTAAGAAAATTATAAACAGGAGCATTCCACTGAGAGAGGTGATCTGGCACTGTTATCTGCAGATGCAGATGCCAAGTGTCAATGAAGCTCTCACGTTATAGGATAGTTCAGTGTGGGACTGAGGTCTCTTTCAGTAGTGACCGCCCAGTCCCAACTCTAATGAATGACAGTATTTTTTCCCACTCAGCATGGCACCAAGAATGATCATTATGGATTTTCACATGGTGGGAGGAGGGGTAAGATGTGGGGGAGGGGTTACCATTGCAAACTGATATCCAATGACTCCTGGCAAGCCAGGCAAGCTTGCTTGAAACCACATGGGTGTTTATGGCCAGGGGAAGTCTGAAGCAAGACATGAAAATGAAATGTTAGCTACTCATGCAAAATCATGCAATATCAGTCTGCAACAAATATACTGTAGTACCAAAATCATAATGCACAAAGAAGAAGTTACCAGTATGAACTTGGCCAAATTGGTCCTCATATCATCTTGTAAGGTAACGTGTGTGTGTGTGTGTGTGTGTGTGTGTGTGTGTGTGTGTGTGTGTGTGTGTGTGTGTGTGTGTGTGTGTGTGTGTTTATGCGTGCGTGCGTGCGTGCGTGTGTTTTTGTGTACTGTATGCGTGAAGACGCGTGCCCCTTTAGGAATAGCTAAATACACTACTGTGTATCTATTGACATAGCCATTGTGTAATTTCAGTGGTGTATGGAAGGAGGTGGTGCTGAGATGTTGTCAGCAGTATTCATTACAAGCCAGCACATCAGCTCATCAAAGCCTGTCTTTGTAGAAGGGATCAAGCCAGAGGCAGGTTAAGGCTTTCCAGTGAGCAGCCTGTGGTTACCCCCCCCCCCCCCCCCCCCCCTCTTGTCTTTCTGCCGCCATGTTGTGCAGCCTTTTATTTGGGAAGCTGGGAAAATGAACACTGAAAACACAAGGTAGAGGAATATTAGTAGTATTTAGTTGCTTTAAGTGCTGTGCTTATCTACAATAATCTGTGTAGCAGTGTTGTAGACATAATAATGTAGCTACGTCAGCTAAGCCTAGCGGAATGCCAGCGCTATAGTGGGGCTGTGTGGCTTAAAACTCATCACGAAAGCAGTGCCAACATTAAACATGCACTATGCAGAAAAGCCTGGCGGATTTTTTGATGTGTTTATAAAGAATCCTTAAGCATCAGCAATTTGAGTTCATGTGTGACGTTTTCAGTATCCTGTGCCGAAAATAGCACATCTTGATGTTCAGAACGTGTCACACGATGATGCCGTGCTTTCTGAGCTTGTAGATCCGCTATCTTCAACGCGGGACACAGTCGCACGACAAAGTATACATCAGGCTTAGGGTCCTTCCACCATGGGTTGTGACTTGTGACCCTTGGTTTTTGGGAGGAGCAGCTGTCGGTTGAAGGGGAGAACACGGTTTCATCGGGGACGCGGGAGAACAGAGGGAGCTCTGCCCCGAGACCTTTGACAGACCGAGATCAATCAGCCAAAAGCAGCAAGGCCTCAAGGGATATCTGCCCTGACATCATCACACCTTGACCGGCAAAGGTCAATCCCGTTGACTTATTCATTGTCCAGCCCACTGAGGGCTTTTCCTCAATGTCCTGTTGTGGCTTTGATCTGAACAGTTGCTCTTCAGTCACTGTGCTAAAGGAACTCTTGCCTAGATCATATTGCTTTATAATGATATCATGTTAAGAGCAGGAAGTATTGTTGCATTCCTTGAACAGTGTGAACTTTGGCACCGATTTCCCACCAAACTTTCCACAACGCAAAACTGACATATTTCACTTTCCCAGTGAATGAGAGACAACTTGAATCATGCTGCTTATTGGCAGTTAGCCACTTATAGTTTGTCATCATACGATGAATTAAAACAATCTCTCTCTGTGCATAGTTAATCTTTGAAATGCTTTAGCGATTAGGGTCAAACGTTTCGTCCACACTGCCAGTAGGCCAAGGAAGACACTGCACCTAAAATGTTTCAAATTGGCCTCAGGTGGCACTATAACAGGTCTCCATTTGGTTTTGGCCTATCATGATAGGTTATACGATCAAAATGACTTTTACCCCTGAATTCCATGGATCATAACGCAACTCGTCATAATAGACTAGCCTGCCATGGCCAGATGAATATCACAGCGTAGATATTAGTCTGGAATCTCAGTAAAATGCCATATTTGCATACTGAGCCCTGATTGGTCCCTCACAACTTGTGAAATCGAATCACAACTGAGTGGTGCCAGACGAAATGATTTATTTATTTAGCAAAGGCAGATTTGTCTGGTTTCCAAGCTAATAATAGACCATGCCCATTTAAAACCTTTTTTAATCGAGTCCCAGCCCTAAATACAAGAAAAACAAAAGAAGTACAAATCTGTAAAATTACAGTGCAGAAGAGTAGAAGAATATAAGAGTAAAATGATTCAATGAAAAGCAGCGGCAAACAGGTTTTTAGTGGAAATGTAATTCAAGTGTTCCCGCTAAGGAAAGTAGGCTTTCAACATCTTAAAACCGTTTTTGTTTTGGCGAGTAGCGAAACTGTCCTCCTAATACGTGAGCTTGAGCTTATTTGTTTATTGTATTTTAAGCCCTTAACTTAACCACTTCCCTTATTGTACAACAAATACTTAACTGACCTACAAGCTCACATTGAGATACATTATGAGACTGACATCTGAAAATATTTGTAAAAACGTCAAATCTTTTGGGAAAGTTTCTGAAATTGTTTGGTTTTGACTTTTTTTGGATACAAATTTCATCTATAGCTAATAAATGGGACCCCAGGTTGAAAGTAATCCTGTTTTTTAATATCCTACATGGGCCAGGCAGACCTGAAAGTAAAGAACTGAATCATGAGTGTGTTGTGGACTTGGAGGAACACCGACTCCCTCCCTCCTTTCCTTCCGGCTCAATAATTGGGCCCTTTTTTTTCTCCTCCCCAGGGCCCGTGCACTATGCAGCAGGCTTCAACTTGCGTAGGGGTCTCAACACTCGTTGAACCAGAATAAAGCAATCTCTACAAGTCAGGCTTTCAAACCCTCCATCCATATGTATTGCAATTGTTGATGTACAACACGTGGATCTGGGTGTTTGCTACAATGTGGCCTCTTGCCTTTATATACTTGGTCTTCTGAGGTTAATATGTGGTTTGCTCGTACATGTGTTAAAATTGCTATTTTGTATCAATGAGACTAAGATCAAGCAAACATTAATTAAAGGAGAATTCCGGACGAGTGCCTTTCTTACAGTAATCTGATATTCCATCCATTAACCAGTGTTAGAAGCAAAAAGAAAAGAAAGTACCTTTCTAACAAATTAGCTCTGACCGGACGGGTAGGGTTTAGCGGCTGTTCGCATTTTTGCAGCAGCCCATTATTGGCAATACTCGGTGGAGATGTCTCCCCATTATGGAGGACAGATTCAAACAAGAAAAAGGAATTTTCAAGCGACACAAATAGGTCGATTTTGCGTAAAATCCCACTGCTCGCGGTAGGAACTGAAATTTGTCCAACAAAATGTATGGAGCATACTTTCTCTCGCTCCCTCTCCCCCTCCCTCCATCTATCAATCTCTATTTCTCCTTCCTGTCCGCCCAGACGGTATCCACTGTATTTTGCAGAGAAAGTGTTTGGCGATGTGGACAGATCTCTCATTTTTCAAAGGCTGTCACCTGTGTCATGTCTTCTAGCCGTCCCTCTAGGGTATATGCAGGCAGGAAGGCATGCGCTCAATCCCATATAAGCACATGCACACGTGCAGTCGTGCACACACACACACACACACGCACGCGCGCATGCATGCGCGCACACACACATACGCACAGTATCTATTTATATGTACCAAGAATACAGAAGGACATATTATTGAAGATGCACATTTTTAAGCACCTTGCCTATATGCATGTCAGCATTAACATTCAAATACATTAGCCTACACACATACACACACATGCAAAAGCTGAGTATCTGAGAAACATGCACATGCACACCCACACCCACACACACACACACACACACGTGGGCGCGCGCGTACACACACACACACACACACACACACACACACACACACACACACACACACACACACACACACACACACAACACACACACACACACACACACACACACACACACACACACACACACACACACACACACACACACACACACACACACACACACACACACAGCCAGGAACAAAGTGGGAAAACCAAACCCATAAATACCACAACATGACTTAACAAGACATGATGTTAGGGAATACCATTCCGCCAAAGGGAATAGGAAACGTGTGTTCCAAAATCTGTCAATTAGGGTTCTTCTTTTTTTCATTTTTCGTTATTGATATACATCGTTTTCTATGTTCCTTGTAGAAAAAAGATGGCAAGTTTTCAATGTCATTGCTCCCAAGAACACTTGCCTCCCAAAACATTGCAGACGACCACTCATATCACAATCAAATATCCTGTTCTATGTGGCATTATGAAGGCAAGCTGCTGTTGGTGTTACCTGGCAGTGGTGGAAAAAAGTACAACATTTTTTACTTAAGTAAAAGTATCAATACTGTAATATAAAAATACTCAAGTAAAAGTCCTGAATCCAAATGTACTTGAGTAAAGTACGAAAGTATTGGCATCAAAATATACTCAAAGTAGCTACCAAAAGTAAAAGTACAAAATGTTTGAAAATAGCAGATAAGCTCACAACGCATTGCGATGTGACGCCTTGTGAGTTTGTAGATTTTCAAATAGCCTATAGGTATAAAATAGGGCTAAAGTGGATTAATGTAGGCTATGTTTTATAATATAATCATTTATATCTGCAAGTTAACTAGTAAAGAAGTGTTCAAATAACTGTAGTGAAGTAAAAGTACAATATTTGGATCCTGGATGTAAAAGTATTGGAAATTGGAAATACTCAAGTAAAGTACAAATATCTCGGAGTTGTACTTAAGTACATTACTCAGTTACTTTACACCTGTGGTTCTCAACCTTTTCAGAGGTTCTACAATTTCAGCCTCTTATATTTTACAATTTGGCCAATGTTTAATTTGTAATTTCAAAGGTATTAAAAAGTCCTTAATTATCACTTTAGAAATGTGCATAAACCCTCTATACACTTAAACTGTATTTTGGTTTGTTTACAGTTGAGTGAGAAAACAATGTTCCACATTAAGATAATCATCTGGGGACCCCCCCAAAATAATTTGGGGACCCCCCCTGGGGGTCCCGAGAGAACCACTGCTTTACACCACTGGTTGCCTGGCAGTGTAGGCCAGGTGTGACATGACATGCCGTGGAAGCGGTGGATACCGGCTATACAGAATTCCTTATATAGTCCAATGAATAGAAGCACCCCTGTGGTTTCGCAATACCCCCGTCAATCCTTTTTGTTGTGATTCTAATCAAAGTTCTCGGCTTGGAGTGGGAAGGGGGGGGGGGGGGGGGGGGGCTTGAACAGGCAAGGGAATGGGGGTGGGGCCGCTCTCCCATGTTAGACAGCTTACCGCAATTAAAATTTATTTAAGGCTTACAAGGAATCCTTTCACTCCTGAATAAATCAGAGTGAATTCCACTGACTCCAAACGAGGGAGATCCCTCCCTATAATTAGCCTCCCTCCACACGGAGCCCTAGAAAGAGCAGACCTGCTGTAGCTCCCCCCCCCACCTCTCCTTAAGGTTTGTGCTTATAATTACAAGTCATAAAAACAACAACAACTGCACATTTCTGAGCTTTCAAAGTAGCAACGTTGCAGAGAGCCTTGATTGCGGGGAACGGTTTGTGGGCCCACAGATGATTTGTGATGTTCAGCTCTGTTCTGCTGCTGCTCTGAGCGGTTCCTTCCATTGAGAGGCAAGGGTGATGTGTGCAGGGGTCATCGCCACGCCGGCTTTTGGTGGACATTTTTTGTCAAAATTAGATTTTTGCCACGGACATACAAAATGAGTGGCCAGTAATATTAACTGAAACACAAAGAGCTATAGGCTATAGCCCTGAATGACCATAACAGGTCTGTAACTCTGTAACTCTCAGAGTTAGACACTCAGAGTTATGGGGCCTTGCAAATAAAAAAATTGAGAACCACTAGTACTAGTGGTATGACACCAGTACAGTGTCCTACCCGTTCATATTCTGAAGAAAACCTGGAGACTTGACATTTAGGCCAGTCAATCTAAGCAAAAAAGGGCCTGACCCAAAAGAAATTGCAATAGTAATGGTTCAAGGTTTTTTATGATCCTTAGAGTCATCCAAAAAACATGTTAAAATTGTTCCATTTATTCTTTGTGGATCAAGGTGAATTCAGGGGGTTAAAGTTTGGGTTCCTTCACTTACTATGCAGGAAAAAAAGACCCCTGAAAAAACATTTTTTAAGTAGCATGTGAGGTGTCTAACTAGGGTTTTTTTCATGATTCTGAATCCATTCCAAGCATTTATTTTTCATGAAAAATATTCCTCTGGCTAAAAACCGCCCCCCAAGCCAAAACTATGGTTTAGTGATGAGCATCATCACTTTTCTGGGGTCAGCTCAGTTTTGTTGTGTACCTTTTTAGCAGAGGAATGTTTTTCGTGCAAAACAAATGCTTGCAATGGATTCAGGATCATGAAAAACCTCCAGTTAGACCCCTCACATGCTACTTAAAGAAGATTTTTTTAGGTCTTTTCTTTCTGTATAGTAAGTGAAGGGACCCAAACTTGAACCCCATGAATTCACCTTGATCTAAGATTAAAAATGTTAACATGTTTTTTGGATGACCCTAAGGATCATGAAAAACATTGAACCATTACTATTGCAATTTCTTTTGGGTCAAACCTCAGATTAACTAGCCTAATTCAGTAGTGACATTCTCATGATCAAAATTAGAACATTTAAATTGTGTGTAAAAAAGAAATTCTCAAATTTGCTATAGACCAGGCCAAGTCGAAACTTGTCCGTGTACGGACATGTTGATGACCCCTGGCTGTGTGACCCGGCTGCTGCCTATACGAAGGCAAATCTGAGAGATACTGATCAGTGGCAGTGTTCTGGAGACTGGCGTGATGTGACTCGCTGTGACTCGAGAAATAATCCAGACCTCTCTTGTACCAGTGAAGATATTTCAGAGCACTACTTTTTTTAGCATATGAGTTAAGACCATTTAACTAGGCTATTATCATATCCACCCTGGGTATAAGCTGTGGGAATTTTAGAACACAACAATGCTTTACTTTGTGCGTGTGTGTGTGTGTGTGTGTGTGTGTGTGTGTGTGCGTGCGTGCGTGCGTGCGTGCGTGCGTGCGTGCGTGCGTGCGTGTGTGTGTGGGTGGGAGGGAGGGACAGGGGCTTTTCTGTTGTTTCTTTTTCTTTTTTTCTATCTGTTTGTACATTTATTTATTTAATATTGTCTTTTAATTTGAAGCAGATTGAGTTTACGTAGGCTTAGGCTATGAATGGGCTATTGAAATAATACTGGCTTGACTTAAATGAACAATACAATAAAATCTCCTGGCTCGGTTTCTAGTGAGTGTGGTTTGCTGTATCTCTTACTGAGAAAATTAAGCCTAAGTTACTGGTTGTGGATCCACGATGTTATCTCATCATCTTAACCTTAACCACATTAACCCTACCGTACCTATTCTGGGCTTGTAGCCTAAAAGGCGAACATTCAGATTCAACTAAAATAGCATAGATCTACAAAGCTCACAACGCATCGCGGCATGATTCTTTCACTCGGACGTGTATATAAGTTTTAAATGGTAAACAAAGCACAGTTGTTGCCTAAAATTAAAAGGCAGTTACACCCATTTTAACTTGATTTCTTGATTTTTATATAGTAATTCAACATTTTTAATACCAGTGTTTTTTTTTTTTTTTTTTCAGGTTTAGCCCACTGACTACAAGTCGTGTGCAAGTACATTACTGCTGACAATATTCCAAAACATAGACTAGGGGATAAAAATTGCTACTTGATACTTGTTTGAGGCAGGTAATCTGCAGTGAACAGTTATGTTTCCTTCTTTGTCAAAGTTATGATATCATTGCGTGGGAAGAATAAATAGCACACAGATGTGAAAAGTCTATCCAAAAATCAGATGCCGCAGGTAAGACAGCTTCAAACGAAATCCAAATGTACATGACATGACATTAGAGACTTTCAAGGTGGGTTTATCCCCCAAAAGTTTAAATTAAAAAGAAAAGAGAAATCAAGTTATTATTCCAAAATCGAAAGAATTGCTTTGGAAAACATGCAAACACTTATGGTCTTAGTTTCATTACCATGGGACCGTAGTTAACTTTCTTCCTACCAAGACAAGGCACCAAAGTCACATTTAGGGTTAACCTGGCCTACACTCTCTCTGTCTCTTCTATAGTGTCCCAATTCTGCGCGTGTCACATTTGGCAAAAATAGAAAAAAATACAAAATTGCACTACATGTCCTGTATGCATTTTTAGCTTGTAGATCGGCTTTTTTGCCATTTGATGTACAACAAAGTATTTTCGGGTTTAATTAAATGCCTAATTTAACATGGACCTTTTGTTGCCAGCATCTTTGTCAGGAGGCTCTTTCTAATCGTCCAGCAGGGGACTTGGTGTTGTTGCCGGACACACACAGGCCGCTCAGTCCACTCTCATTATGCCACTGTGACAGCGTGTTCTTGGACGAGGCATCAGAGCTGTCAGGTCTCTCTGTCACACTTCTCTGCAGGCAAGTCATGGCCAGCCCACAGCACAGCCAGGGGTCCTAAAGACCCAGTGCAACACTGCTCGTCTCCCGGGATGCCAACCTCCGTTGTTTAGCAACGAGCTCTGCCTGACACCATTTGCTCATTTGTATGTGGCTGCTGCTTGATGAAGCAGCGTTTGCAGTGGAAAAACTGACCAAGCAACGCTGCAATGTTGAATGCAGTAAAGCAGGCGTCTTCAACGTTGTCAGGCCAAGGACCCCTTAGTTGAGGGAGAGATGAAGCAGGGACCCCCACAACCTGATCATAGATTCCATATAATTTCATCTTTTGACAGCACACTCATTGTGAATTTTGGATTCATGTCCATTTGTGTTTTCAGATAATTAACCACTTGAACCTTCAATAGTTAATAAACTTGACTGACCTTTCCGAAAATAGCCGATCTGTTATGTTAATATAAAAAAGGAGAAAAAAAGTTTCTATTACACTAAGATTTGGAGGACCCCCTGTAGTAACTCTGAGGAGACCCCCTGTAGAAGACCCTTGTTGTAAAGAAAAAGGAGATTTTTGTGCCTCAGGAAGTTATTCCGAAAGTTGTCCCAGTGATGTTCTGCCACACCCATACTTCATTAAACTGTGCTGGGACAAAGCCGTGTTTGGAGATATAGCCCTATCTTCCTTTATGTTTATTTTTTGTCTGTGCGATGATATACTGTTACCAGTGTATCCAATACAAATGGCCCCACCAAGATTCCAATGCCTCTGTGACGGGGTGCTATTTGCATTTCATCTCCACAAACAGGGCCTGCCCATAGTAGAAAACTGCAGTTGGCCAAGGAAGGGGTCAGTGATGGTCATGAGGTGAGATATTATGAGGCGCTTGAAGGTCTTCATTACCACAGAGGTCAGGGTGACTGGTCTGGAGTCATTAAGGCCTGTGATCCTCAGCTTTTTGGGCAACCGGGATAATGGTGTCTGATTTAAAGCAGTCAGGTCATCCAGTGAGGTGTTAAAGATGTCCATAAACACTGGAGACAGCTGGTCTGCACAATGTTTCAGCTGAAGGGGGACAAGAGTTTCTGGTCCAGCTGCCTGACAGGCGTTCAGTCTCGAGTCATGTCTATATTCTACAACCTTTTCGCATCATAATATTCAATAACCCATGGCGGACTTTACAAATGCAAATTTGAAGAATCAACACACCTCCATGTAGAGAAGTAAGAATTCTGCTTCACATGCAGTATCTATCCAATATATACTGCATTAGCAGAGTGACATGCATGTCCGCTTGCATTGTGTGAGATCATGTTGTCCTTAAGCTGTGACATTATTATGTATTGTGAAACTGTAAGTTATCAATGTGTCCCTTCACTAAAACAATATCCTGTCCATTTATTGCACGTGGCAAATATAGTATTTCTGATTCTGAATATGGATTACAATAATGCCAGGTCTCACAAAAGGGAAGTACAGTATGACGTTTCAGAAGCAAGAGGCTGCCTGCAGTGACTGACTGAAACAGCTTCCTATTTCTTTCATCTCTCTCCTAATCTTCTGTTTGCACAGCTCTCTGTCTTGTCAGTGTAGTTTATTTAGGTTTTATGCCCGTCAATACAGCTGTGCCGTTTCCGTGTCTCGACGTATTGCCCACATCTGAAAATAGCGTCGGTGAGAGATTTGTAGGAAGAACATTTCCTCAACCACAATCCCATTTTCTTTGTCTGGAAAATGATTAAGGCCAGAGATAGCGTTTTTGTGTTTCACCCTATATGGCAGCAGAGAGAAGGCCTCTTTGCGCAACTGAACAGCTCAAAATTCACAGTCTTTTCAACACCTGGCTCAAAGCATTGAAAGACTTGAGAAGACCTTCTGAGAGTTGACTGCAAAAAAAGTCGAAAGCAGGGGATCCCCTAGTGTCATTGTGCAGACACCATTATAACAATCCATTGATTGATGAGAAAACAATCTTTGTAGGCTACAAGGAGGAAGGAATATGCCATAGGCCTATGCAAGACATTTGTGTCGTATCTGTTGAACTGCACACAATGAGTTTACACATAACACTACATAACAGAAATTAACTCTAGAGTTTGCTGTGAACTTCAGATATGACATGAAGAAATAACGGAAACAACAAGGTAGCCTACAGCTGAGACCAAGCAGGTAAGGTGCTCATGTTTGCCGCTGACCAACCCTTTTCTACAGGGAGAAAGGGAGTGTTGTGTTCTCTCGACTCAGGAGCCAATGACTCATGCCGGAACGTGTTGCCAATGCCAGCAGACAAAGTTTGACAGTTTAATATTTATGCTGTCAATTCCTAGGACTAACCTTGGTAATTAGGGGAGGGTGATTCTGGACAGATGTGGATGGGGTGGGGTTGGGGAAAAAAAGAGTCTTTTGTCTGTGTGTGCCGAATGCAGTCACCTCTCCCATGACAACATTGAAAACATTCCCTAAAGTCACTGGCAAGTAATACGTAATTTATGTGCCATCGTAGGACGTGCATCGCACACTGAAAATAGCCAATCTACAAGCTCACAAGGCATTGCATCCGCGACGCGTTGTGAGTTTATAGATTGGGTATTTTTGACGCACGGCCCATTGTGCGACAAAGCATGAATAAGGCTTCATACTCAGGTTCACTCCTCAGTTCATTAGATGATGTAATGTCTTTCAGTTTTTCCATGACATGATGTCACTTGGATTGGACATCAAGTCAAAGGACATCAGAGAGAGAGAGAGAGAGAGAGAGAGAGAGAGAGAGAGAGAGAGAGAGAGAGAGAGAGAAAAAGAGGAACATCCTGTTATTTGCATGCCTTCAAATGCAGAGCAATGATCCGCATAACACTTTAAATGTGGATCTACAAAAGCAGACCATTTGTTTTGAATTGTTCCAACCAAACTGAATTATCTAGACCAAGGAATTTTATATTTAATTTCCCCATTCTTCGAATCATATTTTAGACAAAAATGAATATTTTTTATAATTATTTAACAGAGTACATTTTAAACCTGAGACACTGAACGAGGAGACAGAGAGTAGCCTATAACGACCAAAAAAGAAATAGACAGATAGCCCGTGGCGTACAACAAGCCGTCTACAGTACCATTTACTTTATGCTGTGGTCACTGGTCAACCTAACAAGACGGGCTTTGCCTCCCTCCCTCAAGTGCCGTCTGACCACTGACTGTAACGTTGTTTTCATTTCTGTCAAATCACGCACCGCAACCACTGAAGACAAACACCACAAACTGCCGCTTGTGCACGGCAACGCGTCAGGTAATGTGCTCCCTGCAGTGTCAATCATGTATCCTACAATATTGTGATGTAACATGCTACATTAAATGTTCTTTACAGAAATGACTAGAAAAGTGCGCTCCTCAGAGTGTAGATCTCCACCAGGCCTTGTTGCCTATAACTAGGTCTGTCGTGGCACACAAAGCTTTTTTTTTTTATGACAAGACGGTTATTAAACTATTAGTGTTTATTTCCATTACATATTTAATTAGCCTACTTCTTTCCCATTGTCCCGGTCATCACTATAGACCTAGATGTGAACTGCCGTGGAATAATCACTGTTTTTGCCTGGGCCTAATCACTGATTTTCAAAATAAACTGAGCCCACACCTTTCTCCCCGTGAAGTTGCAAAGTTTGGCATTATATTCATTTTGTTTTATTTTATTTTATTTCATTTAAATTCTTTCTGGCTTTTCCCCTCTTTAGCTCACCTGGGCCACAAGTGAAAGTGAAGTAGTTGCCATAAACACTCGGGCTTTATCGTCTGGGGTAAACACGGCCAGCAGTCATTTCATCACATACCCCTGCTTTAATGAGAGATGACCTCAAGCCATTTATAGGCTGTAAAGGACACCCTATAGCAGCTTTAGTGCAACAGAGACTGCTCTCTGTGCAGAGGTCGTAGAGTCTGGCCCTTAACCACCTTCAACCTGGTGTCCCTATTTTGGGCATGTAATTATATAGGCTAAAGTAAAAACTAAATAAAGAAAATAAAAACTTAAAAAATAATTTTAAATAGAAACTTGCTAAAATCCAAAAGCTCACAATGTGTCACATTGTGAACTATTTTAGCTATTTTTGAGAAGTTAAAATAAGGCTTAAAGGGATAGTTCACCTGTGCAGTTAGATCTGCTGTTTTCACTAATTTGGGTCCCGGGCAAACGTCTAATCTCTCTTTTGGGTCACGGGCTGAAAAGTTTGGGAACCACTGCTATAGAGTGTTTGTTCAGTAACAGGGAACCACTGCTATAGAGTGTTTGTTCAGTAACAGGGAACCACTGCTATAGAGTGTTTGTTCAGTAACAGGGAACCACTGCTATAGAGTGTTTGTTCAGTAACAGGGAACCACTGCTATAGAGTGTTTGTTCAGTAACAGGGAACCACTGCTATAGAGTGTTTGTTCAGTAACAGGGAACCACTGCTATAGAGTGTTTGTTCAGTAACAGGGCTCTCCCCATCTTTCTAGCTCTTTGCAGAAAATGCATTTTCAGTTCTGTTTTGAACAAAATGCCTCAAATCATGAACGCAGCGTGCGATTTCTGTGTAACTTACATGCACATTCCCACTAGGTCGAGGAACAAATGCCACCCTTTTCACATTGGCCTGTTATAGCGCCACCAGCAGGTCGACTTTTGAAAAACACATCTTTGGAACAAAATGCCTCAAATCATGAATGCAGCATCCGATTGTCGTTAAAGGCAGAAGAAGACATGGCACCCTTTTCCCATCGGCCTATTATAGCGCCACCAGGAGGCCACAATAACATACCTGACCTGGCGGAGACCTGTGCTCGGAAGTGCACTTCTGAGCAGTTCTGATTGGAGGCCTTCGAATTGTGGCCAAGCAGAGGCTTCTGATGGAGCTCAAGGCCAGGTCCCAGGTGACATTGGCTTCCCACCCTCTCAGTCTCTCTTTATTGCACTTCATGTTGCATGTTTTGGCATGCTCCTGCCACACCTCATTGAAAACTGCAACAAATTTCATTCATTCTAGTGCCGATCCCGAACAAGTTCGGCTTTTTATCGGCAAGAGACAATATTTTTTTTGCTAGTTTACTTACCCTGAACTGCTTGTAGAGACGTTGGTGGTCCTGGCTCGTCGTACGCTTTCCAAGGAGCCGAGCTACTTTTATGGAAGTGGACAAGGTTTATTTACGGCTAAATCGCCGAAAATTGGGCTTCTAACATGAGTGATGGGCTATGGCTAACTTGAAGCTAACTTCATCCGGGTCATTTTCATGACACGCACAAACGTGTTCGCGCACCTCATGGCTGCGCAGGGCCCACAATGTTACAGCGCTGGCCTATAGATGCCTTAATGGTCCACGTCACATTGATATAAACCAGTATGCGCACGCCGGTCGGCACCAAATGAACCCCACCGTTCATAGGATGCAATGGATGGCACTCGTGTTTAAAAATGCATTCCATCAAACTTTCAGATGCTGTTTTTCTCCCAGTGTGGAGGAAGAATGCTTAGGATTTTTACTGTAAATTCTCACTCTTGAAATATATAATCCTTAGTTTCTGTTGATTGTAAACAATAATAGCGATTCAAAACAGTTGTCCTTCAAACCCCACCTCTATTCACCGTCATCAGAACAGAGGGAGCGCTCCTCATGATCACCCACCCGATCCACTTGGTCACCAGAGCATCTACTGCTCGCACAGCTGCAGTCCATGAAGCCTAATTATGCTCCGTCCTGCGACGGTGTCGCGCGCAGAGCCGCAGACCTCCAAGCTCAGAAGGGTTGCATTGGTGACGCGATGTGAGTTTGTATATCAGCTACTCTTGACGTGGAACACCGTTGCGCAATGAAGTATATGTCTCGATAAGGGCGCACCCATGGGAGCACCTCACTAGCACACAAGAGGAGGTTGAATAACCAGTGCTCCCCAAAACAACAGGTTTGGGGATCTGTTGGGAATTGATTACATGATACAGTCAGCTGTGCATTCAGTCCCAATGTTTGTAAACAAATAATTGGTCTATATGAATGGATCTGGCAAGGCTTACAGACTTTGGCGCCCTCAAGTGGCCGTGGCACGCAAAAGGTTAAGGAGGTCAAAAAGCACCCTAAATGGTTTTAGAATATGTTACACCAGGAGGGGTGAGATTTATGTGAAAATATTCTTAATTACCGTGTGAATTGTAAGCTGTAAACTTTGTAAACTGTGTGTTGAATGTGTCAGTGAGATTATATAATAGAGCTATATTAGGAAACAAATACATGCTGCTGATCCCCCAGACATGTTACAACAGTGGTTCCCAAACCTTTCAGGTCGAGACCCAAAAGAAGAATTCTGTGAAAACAGCAGATCTACAAGCTCACCTTGCACCGCGTTGAGCTTCCAAATAGTCTGTTTTCACTATTGTTTTCAAATTTATGGAATTCTTTAAAATATATTTTATTTATTAATTAGATTATATAGAAAATTATTTCATTTATATATATATTTCTTTTTAAATGAAAATCTTAACTTTTTGGGATATGTTTTTTGAAAATGTTTTGAAATAATAATGATTAAAAACAAAATGTAGGAAACAAAATAATAATGGACCGAGAAAAATGTGTCTGTGATGTGTCGCGACAGTGTGTTACAGTACTCTTCTTATACACTGAATTGTCTGCGTTCATTTAGCTCTGGGTGAGTGGCAACTTTTGAACTGACTCTTGTGCATGGGTCCATTTTACTGTCTCAGAGTTAAAGGTGTAATATTCATTGTTAAAAGGTTACTAGTGGCTCAGCAGGTAGAGTGGCCGTTTGGGAAACAGAAGGTCGCCGGTTTGATACCCAACTCCGTCCTTGAGCACGACACTGAATCCAGATTAGCTGGTTGGTGCCTTGCATTGGTTTCCATTGTAAAGCACTTTGGATAAAGGATGCTGTCATTTATCAGTTTCATCAGGAGAGAAATTTCCACAAAGACCATTTATCAGCTTCAATTAAGCCCCTTTTCGACTGCAGCTTTAGCACCACACCACACCACACTACACATCACACCACACCGCACCACATAAAAATATCTACATTTTCCATTACACAAAAGTACCCCTATCGGTAAGAAACACATTGACCCTTTTAACTGTGATTATAATACAATATAAATTTGTATTACAACTATCCTAAATTATAATACACTATGATGGATTATAACTGTGATTATAATACACTATAAAGTATTAATGTATTACTATGATAACTATAATACACTATAATAGATTATAATAGTGGTTATAATAACACAATAGAATCTATTATCATGTATTACAACTATATCCTGGTGGTCTAAATGAAAAGTCAGTGAGTGATCAGTCATTATGAAGTGTTTGGCCCTGTTTGGCCTAGCTCAGACCTACTCTAGATTGTATAGTTTTTAGTACCACGTTTAGTACCACTTTCACACCACTCTACCCAGGTCCTTGGAGTGGAAAACCTGGCACAAGTGGGCGGTGTGGTGTGGAGTGGTGTGGTGTTGGGCCAGTAGAAAATGGGCTATAGTGTCACAGTTCCAGTTTCATAATTTACACGTATCGGTATTTCCTGACTTTACATTCTTTTCTGTTTAAAATCTTTTTTTTGGGGAGAGGGGGTCTAACTCAAATGGAGTTGGTGGAGTTTCAGGGGTCCCCAGCAATATGTGTTAATGTGTGCATCACACTCATTGTAACCACTTTGTATATGTTGGCTATAAAAAAATTGCAGATATACAAGTTCACCATCTCATGAGCATGTACTGAGGGGTCCCTGGCACAAACGATTTTCAGATGGGGTTCTGTGGCCTAAAACGTCTCAGTTTGAGAACCCACTGACCTACAACATCCATGGGACACAGCACCTCAGAGATGCTGGGAGACGTGTGAGCACGTATATTTACACATCTATTCTCCCCACAGTCCAAAATCCAAAGGCACGGTGGGGCCCTTCACCTACATTATACTCTCATGTTCTTCTCTTTCAGAGATGCAGGCCTTGTTATTGAGCAATACGCAGAGCTTTGTGCAACGAGGGCCCACCCACTCATTCTCAGAGCCATCTCCCCCTTCACAAAGAATGGCCCTATACACAAAACCAAGAGGCGTAATGCTATTCGCGCTAACAACACGCCATATTGCGATTGTTGATCAGCTATTTTTGGTGCACGACACGTCATACGACGAAGTAGGCTTCCTTCACGCCTCTCTTAGCATTACTGTTGAATTTACACACGCGTGCGTGCACGGCTGCACGCGCACGCACGCGCACGCACGCGCACACACACACACACACACACACACTCACACTCACACACACACACACACACACACACACACACACACACACACACACACACTTCACGACTATACTGTATATAATATGAATATAACATCCAATTTAGAATATATGTGTTGTTTTGTATACACGCAGAGTAAAATCTGTAGTTTATTAATAGTTTAGTTAGTTCATTTATTTTAACGTTTACACTCTCAGATTACACTGGAAGGATTTTAAACCAAACAACACACTGTACTGAGATCTTCATATTATAAAGGGGAAAAGAGCAGTGACTCCTGTTTGGTTATTGGCCTTGAAATGTTTATAGGTTTTTCCAACGGGGGGAGTTGGGGTGTCGAGGAGTGAACCACTCCACAATGGACCCAAAACTGCAGCAGCCCAGAACCTTTATGAAAGTGCCAAATATGAATCACTGCACAGCGGATGCCAGACGGGCCTTTCCTGTGTTGCTAAGAGAGGAGCCCCTCGGACTGGAACCGTCCGGGGAGCCGGAGGGGGGTTAAGTGCTCTGGATGGCTGTACCAGGGGCGTCACAAGGGGGGGGTGAAGTGGGACTGAGTTACCAGGGCCCAAGGTGGAGGGGCCTTCATTATTTTATATACTTTGCCTATTGAAAAATAGCAGATATACAAGCTCACAGCGCGGCTGCGAGCTTGTAGATCTGCGATTTTTTGAAAAGTCGTGAGAATGGGTACAAATGTTTGAATATATGTGTTTTTTTTAAGCCAACATTTGTAACTCAAATTTAGCTTCTGAGGGGTCCCTGGAACTAAATACTTTGAGATGGGGATCCGTGGCCAGATACATGTAATTTTGGGGGTCCTTCACATGAAAAGGTTTGAACACCACTGACACAGAAACATAGGTTTTTCAAAAAACCTTAGAAGGATTTGAAATATTCAAAAATAGCAGATCTACAAGCTTGCAGCGTGGCACTCGGTGACACGCTGTGAGCTTGTATATCTGCTATTTTTCAATAGTTAAAGTACCCAGGGCCCGGAATTTGGTGCGACACCCCTGGGCTGTACAGTGCTGCACGTTAGATAGGACTCGATGCTCCTATACTCCTTGCCCCTCAGCATGGGTGGTCTCGGCTTGATTCTTTTTTATACCACCACCTATTAGCACCACGGGCCGGTGATTTATGCAGCTGTCAACTTCGACTTCATCAGCTCCGTCAGGCACAAGTGAATTGTGGGTATCGTGGCAGAGCCCTTCCTTTCTCTGCCTGTTACTTTTGGGGCTAAAGAAAACTGCCCCTGTGTGCGAAAAGGGAAAGGAGAGAAAAATAACTCTCTTTAAGAGGAAAATACAGTTTGGGGAATAAAAACAAGGACACATACCACTGGAGGCAAAGAGCCCTCCTCTATGAAGACATTCCATGCCTAACATCTGGTTGGCTGACTATAAGGCAGAGTCTGTGGCTCGGTTAAAGCAAGGTGAAAACAAAGGAATTCATAGTTAAAACAGCAATCATACAGCTAAACAGCACTGGGATCTGCAATATACCGGTACCAGCATCCTAAATGGTAGCCATGCAGACTCAGAACAAAATAAAATGTATTTGCATGAATATAGTTGTATTTACATAACTTAATAGTGATGGAATTCTATTCTACTTAGCCTAATACTATAAGGGGGCTATCCGCAGAGCTCATATCTCCTCCAGGCTGGGTTGCCTACCCAGACAGGGCTGTGTGGGTTGCAGCTATTTGGACCCAAGAAAGCTATTGGGGAATTATACCCCTATATGTATAGGGTATAAGTGAAATGGGTTTTGCTGATCATTGTGTCTAGGTAGTTCAGTTGGTAGAGCTCTCCCTTTGGACCACAAGGTCATGGTTTCGATCCCAAACACCACCTACTCAGTGTATGAGTACACAGCTTGGATGGGGCATATTGTGCGGTACTGTAAGTACTGGGAGCTGATGGTAGGTGTGGCTCTCCACCTCAGCAATCCATCTCCCAGGGGTCTAGCGCATTGTAACAGGGACAGACTCCCGCGTTATTGGCTGCATACCGACAATTAGCCTCTCCTGATCTACTTATTCATGATTTGGGTCATTTTTCGGTAAAATAGGCACCACATTTGGGGAACCAATATTAGCCATTCAGTTCAGTATCAGTATCAATCACATGATCTCTGGAGTCATAGGGATCTTTGTGAGTTTTGGAGTAATAGCAAAAACTTCAACAAAAATATCAGTGATCCAGTATAGTCTAGTCATACAGTACAGTATACTACATCCCCACTTTCTCTAATGTCCTTTTGGCGCTGTGAGCTTGTAGAGGTAAGTTGTTAAACTGTAGTGTGAAGTCTGTACCATGGAGTAGAAGTTCAAAAGTATTGGCCTGAAAATGTACTTAAAGTACCAAAAGTAGCCTACAAGTCCCCATCATGCAGAATTTCCTGTTTCTCAAGGTAATTAATATGTAGCCTATACATGTTTTAAAATCTTTTGAAATAAGTAGATCTACACGCTTATGTGTTGCATTGCGACACTTTGTGATTTACAAAAAGACTACGTTTAAATAGGGCTGAAGTGGTTAATGTATGTTTTGTAATAATAATTCAAATCTACAGAGTAGACCTAACTAGTAACTACAAAGATGCAATCGGAAATTGCAAGTGTGGTTGCTGTGACACGAGTCAGTGTCACAGTTGCAAATAATTATCTCTGTATCTGTCGGTCCTTGTCCCTATTTGAGCGTGTGTGCTAAACCATTCCGTCCTTGTCCCTTTTATACCCATATATGGAGATCCCTGATGTCATCAATATTAAGCCCATACCTTGGAATGCCCAAATATGGACATACCGTGTCAGTCTCATGTGGTCTATGATGTCAGACATCTATGATGTCAGTCATATCCATATTTGGGAAAAGTTTAATTTTTAATTGTGTGTCTCTCTCTCCATATATGGAGCTGACTATCATCACCTGGATCTCCATATATAAATTATGAAGATCATGACACTGACCTCATCAAACCCTTGATAGCCATACATGGAGACGACTGGATCATCATTTAGATCTCCATATATGGAGCTGGCCAATACCTCTACAACTGACTGATCTGAGATATGGATAATAGCTCCATATATTGATATGGATATAAAAGTCAATGGGGAAAAGTATAACACTATAAATTAATATCAATATACAACCTTTCTTGACAGAAAATGATTCCACGTGATTCCAGATGAAGCCGGTCGATTTGAAATATGGCACGATTGTGATGCGCCAAACCTTTGGTCACTTTTGAATAATAAAGTCGGATAAGTACTATAGTGTATTGCCCTGTTAGGGTAACCACACTAACTAACGTTTTAAAATAATTGTAGTGGAGTAAAAAGTAAAATATTTGCCTCTGAGAAGTAGTGGAGTAGAAGTGAAAGTGAAAGTTGGAAATACTCCAGTAAAGTAAAAAAGAAATCCTAAAAAAAGGTGTGTACAGTACTTGAGTAAACATACTTACGGTAGTTACTTTACACCACTGGTCACAAGACTGCTAGATTCATGCTGGGCCCAGGATGAAACATGCTTTATACATCCATGAAGGGGAGAGGCGGAGTCACACATATGGCTGATCTACGTGATTCTTTACCATAAGGATCGTATTAGGCAAAGAAGAAAAGCGTCCCTGTGGTGCTAATGTAATGCCCAGGGCCAAGCATTTGCAATGAAAATGATGATTTGCCTCAAAAGCTTTCCATACGCTTTCAAGTGTTAGAAGCTAATTGGGTTAGATCTGTTTGCATTGTAATCATCACAAGCAAGAGCCTTAAAAGTGTGGCCATAATAAGAGGAGGGAAATATTTAATGTATTTATGGAAAGTGTCAGATAGGGTTGCATTCATATGACATATTAATGTTGTGAAGTGATGATTGGCAAGCTCAATTATCTTCAACTATGATTTGATGTGCTGTGAGACTGACCTGGTAGGGCAGGTTGAGTGGTCAGTTTAGTCATGGTGCAAGCATCTACATTTTCTTTCAGTCATGTGTACTTTATTGCATGTAATTATACTAGAGGTTCGCGGCGCTACGCGCCGCTCACATCTACGCCCCCTCGCCTCGTTGTTAACGTGAAAAGCTCATATGGCTAAAAACAAAATGTTTTTGAAAAAAAAAAAGTTTTTTGAAAAAAAAAAAAGTTAAAAAAAAAATGAAAAAAAAAAAAATTTGGGGGGGAACTATTGTGGCGGAACTATTGTGCCGCAGCACGTTTCCGGTCGGACATATTTGACAGCCGGACGCACTTCCGGTGAAGAACTCCGCGAATTAAAAAGAGTAACGTTACGTTGCTGTAATGGGATGTACATACATGAAGATTATGTTAACTCATTGACTGCCAAGGCACGAGTTTCACGAGTTATTACAGTACTCCCAGGCTGCCACAGCCCGAGTTTCCCGAGTTGGAAGCCATTTTGAAAAAAAAAAAAATTTTTTTTTTTCAAAATTTTTTTTTATAAAAAAATTTCTAAAAATGCCTCAAATGTATTAGGCATGATCGCAATTGCGAAATTGCATGTTTAGCCCCATAACAAACAAATCTTTCAAAATGTCAAAAATGGCTGTTTTGTCTGACTTTGAAGGCTTGTATCTCATGAATGCCTGAACGGATTTCCAAGCGGATTTTTTTGTTTGAAAGCTGTTAAAAAGTACTACACATATGGTGCATGATCTAGGCATGGGCGTGCACGATCCGTGCACTAAAAATTGATCCGTGCACTAGAAATTTGGAAGGTGGCAGTGTTTGTTTTGTCTGACTTTGAAGGCTTCTATCTCATGAATGCCTGAACGGATTTCCAAGCGGATTTTTTTGTTTGAAAGCTGTTAAAAAGTACTACACATATGATGCATATATGGTGCATGGGCGTGCACGATCCGTGCACTAAAAATTGATCCGTGCACTAGAAATCTAGGATAGTGGCAGTCTGGTACTTGGGGGCCATCTTGAAATGGCATTCAATGAGTTAATGTGATGTACCGGTATGTACCTGTACCATTACGTACGATGTACGTATGTACGTAGCATACATAGATACATAGATACATACAGTACATAGATACATACATACCGGTACATACATACATACATCCATACATACATACACACATACATAAACTACGCACAAATAGTTAGGAAACTTAACTCCATTATATCTCCCCTTTGGTATTGTGTTTACATAATTTCTATCGTTGATTAGTCACCATTACAACGCGGTACAGCTTGTATCGGGCATTTGTGGAATGAGTAGCACAGCTAAACGTGTGGGTAGCGCCCCACCCCCATATTCGGCAAACACACATGCAATACATACAGTATGTACGTCGTTTTACTTTCACATGCAGCAGTTTTGTCTGTGCAGAGGGACCAGACCTACAGCATAGATGTTCTGAAATGTCTGCCATTGGCTACGCACAGGGTGTGACTGGAGGCAAAGCCCTTTCTTCAGTGTAAAGTGGTTTTCTTAATTTATGCCAGGTCAGAGGGAAAGGTCATACTTTTGCATAAAAAAAAAGAAAAGATTACAACTCTGTGAAGGTCACACACTAGCTCACCAGATGCCAGTGAGTGTGATCAAATGGTTCCCAATTAGAACCATATAATTTGGAAACATTACGATATTAAAGATGGCAGCTTGGTTTTTTCCAAGCAAAACTAACTTCATGCGTGGCTGACCATAATTTGGGGGTTCTACTGCATTTATGCAGAGGGGTAGCGCTGGCGGGTGGGGTGGTGTTGTGTGTTTGTGTGTGTGTGTTTGTAGAGGCGTACTGGGGGGGAGGGGTGTTCGCGTCACTTCAGAAGAAAAATCCTGGTAAGCGTTCAAACTGACATGTCTCAGTGCCAGAAGCAACGTCAGTAAGGATGGAGAGGACTGGAGAGAGTTAAGTAGGAATACTGTAAGTGTGTAATGGAGGACGTTTTTGGCTGCGTCTGGAGGAAAGACCAGAAAAAGAAAAAGAAACATACTTGTGTGCACCACACTACATCATAGTGTCAAGATTTTGCTGTCAGGTACTGGATATTATATGGGAACATGGCATCCAGTGGAATTGCGTGAAACTATAAATGGAATAATAACATAATCAGAACAATAACCCTCATCAGTGATACTGGATGTAATGTAATCTGTCATACAGTACATCCGCACTTCCTCTAAGTTCAGTGATTTAAAAATCTACAAGATCTACAAGATCACAACATGTTGCAACGGAAAATGGCTATTTTTAGTGCAACAAAGTATAGGAGTTGTGATAAATGAGCACACAGCGGCTGCGGGCGGCTGCACAGCGTAGCCTTGCAGTATTGACGCACGTGAATGCTGCGCGCACCAACACCAACTTGATGCGACGCGCTGCCGGAAACAGAACCTAGAAATAGAACAGCGGCGTATCGGCGGGCGAGGCGTCAGACGCGAGCCTGCGCGTGTCTGATGCCGCCAGTGTGGGTATGTTAATTGAAAATAATGGGGGCGGCTGTTTTGACGGGAGGCTGTTTTGACGTGCGCTGTCCGTGTCCGGTGTGTGTTCCCCTTCAGACGGTGACATCTTTCAGCGTAGGAGGATGTTATAGGTGATACTCAGGATGTTATAGGTGATACTCAGGGCGATACTCGTCTCGTCCACTGCAGGTTGTTGCAGCTTTGTGTCAATGTAATATGAAAACAAACTAAATCAACTGATGGCTGTATTGCCACCTATAGCACCTTCAAAAGAATTGTTGCCATGTCAATACTGGAAACATAGGCGGGGGTGGCCATTTTCCAGGATTATAATAATGACGAGGGAGGGGGCGAGGGTGTCCCCCGCCAGCATGTCAAACTCTTCACTGTTGCCGCCTGGGGTCAGCGCCTTTGCTCTTGTGCTTGCGTACATGGCTCCTATATAGCCATGAGTAGGTTGGGAGAAGCACTGTAGTCCTAGACTAGTATCTTCATCATCTGTGTACCACGTTACATGCCCTTTTGAAGATGATGAAACACAGCACCAAGTTGTTTCTCTTCACCAGACTTCGATGATGATCCTCCTGGGCTGGAAGGACTGCATATACACCTGGTGCTATGTTTAAAGAGGTGCCATAATTTTCTTTTTCTGTTTTGTATCTGGAGTTGACATTACATTAATAGACCCCCAGGTGTGGTTATACTATACAAAATTGTCTTCCCTGTGTATTTTTGGTTACGTCCTGAAAGCTGAAAGCCTCGGAGTCAAAAGGTCAAAAGGTCGATCGAAATACACAGATATAGCCTAATGACATCATATCATGCCCTCCCCTTTTCACAATCCAGCAATAGCTATGGGTGTGGCTAACTTCAGCTGGGTCACCACCCACCTGACAACCAGTGGGTGTGGCCACATACTAACATAACTTTCTGTACACTTTTTTGAAAGTCTCCAAGTATAATCATAATACCTGATGATTATGTTGTGGGGGAAAGAAATCACAGCACCCCATTGATTGATTGATTGATTGATTGATTGATTGATTGAGGAATGTTTTAGAAGGTTGCATAGGAAAAGGTACAGTTTCATGACAGTACAAATCACTGGTACGGTATAGGTATAGATAGATAGATAGATACCTAGTAAGCTTTTTGGCTTATTTACACAGGAATCACTTTATGTATCTCATTGAGACAGGGTTCCGTTGACCTCCACCATCTGTTCTCTCCCCACCAAGTAAGATTGCAACCATCTCACTGCTGTGCTGTCTAGACCGATATAGCTTTTAATTTGTCAATCAGAATAGAGTGATCACAGTGTCATGCCTTCTGGAGGTCCAGCATGACCATGCCGCAATATTTGCCCCCCGAGTCTACCTCACGTTTGATGCAGTCGTTCAAATACTGTAGATGAGGCATGTGTCTGTGGAATGGGACTCTGAAGCCAGATTGGAACTCATAAATCAACTGGTGTGTGTGTGTGTGTGTGTGTGGGGGGGGGGGGGGTATGTGTGTGTGTGTGTGTGTGTGTGTGTGTGTGTGTGTGTGTGTGTGTGTGTGTGTGTGTGTGTGTGTGTGTGTGTGTGTGTGTGTGTGTGAGAGAGAGAGAGAGAGAAAGATACGTTTGCTCAGCTCAGTGAAGGATGCAACCCCTCATGGCCAGGTTGCCGAGGATCTGACTGGGCACAGAACTAACTGAGGATTCCCTTCAAGTGATCACTGGAACAGCAAGAGTTAACAGCAGACTGAGGGACTCCTTGGGGACCAGGGTCGTCTCACTCCTCTGTTGACACTCTCTCACTCAGTTGGCTCCCTCATAACCCCTTATCAAAATGTTTGGTCTCTCCCACACGCCCCAATATAATCCACATTTTGTAGGATATTCTGGCTCCACTATGCCATCTTGTGGTCAAGTTGATACATAACGTTGCTTTTGCTCAAATGCAAAGTGTGCTTTAGCTCTTTTAAACATTTACACTTTCTCTTTGACCACTGACCAGCTATGGATTTAGAAATGCATTGCCTTTGCAAATTATTGAAGGCAATATTTTGCATCAAACCAAGTTCACTTTTTAAACCTAACCATGCTATGTAATGTTTAAATAACTCTAGAATAGATATGTAGAATATGTGGACACATTTGGTGTTGTAAAGTCCACTGTCTGGTCTAAGCTTATTTTAAAGGTGCATACTCTCAAATGTTTGTTTTTTCCCCCAAAAAAGTTAAAGCTCTATATCCTGATAGTAATCATTGTTATCGAGTGTTTGTATAGTAACAAAGATCTCTCTGTTTCTCCAACTCTTTTATTTAGGTTTGTCAATTTCATCCAATCAGAAGAGAAACCATTCTCAATGTTATAGTGTTCCTGTTTCAAGTTTGTACTCAGTATCTTTCTTTATTCTTTTTAAGGGGCCAAGCCCGTAGAGACGTGGTCCCATTGTTTCTTTACTTTTTATTATTATTATTATTATTACGCCACTTCTTTTAGTTCTGGCTTAACCGTACAGTTGATTTTTACGAAACTTTTATATGTTAGAAGGGAGGGCAATGCAAAGATACACATACATTATGCTTCTCCTCATGTCGAGAAACCTTTATGGTTTGACTTTTCAACTCAGACCTTTAGATCTCCCACTTTGAACTATATTATTATATTATATTTCGAATTTCTGGTACTGTATTACAGCGTTTTGCCATAGCAATATGTGTGTGTGTGTGTGTGTGTGTGTGTGTGTGTGTGTGTGTGTGTGTGTGTGTAGCCATATTACATCACATTACATCACCAGTTACATCCTAGACCTATCTGTAGCCACTTTTCCTCAGCGTTTTGCCATAGCAATGTGTTTTCCTCAGCATTTTGTGTAGCCATATTACATCACCAATTACATCCTAGACATATCTGTAGCCACTTTTCCTCAGCGTTTTGCAATAGCAATGTGTTATCCTCAGCGTTTTGCCATAGCAATATGTGTGTGTAGCCATATTGCATCACCAATTACATCCTAGACCTGTCTGTAGCCACTTTTCCTCAGCGTTTTGCCATAGCAATGTGTGTGTGTGTGTGTGTGTGTGTGTGTGTGTGTGTGTGTGTGTGTGTGTGTGTGTGTGTGTGTGTGTGTGTGTGTGTGTGTGTGTGTGTGTGTGTGTGTGTGTGGCCATATTACATCACCAATTGATTTTTTTTTTACAAAACCCTGCAATAAAATAGAGGGCTATGCCAAACGACAAAGACACGGAACTCACACCCATTTTTATATGAAAAACATATATGTATTTTTGAAGCGGTGAAAGCCTCTTCCAAGGAGTGGCTTTGTGTGTCCCATGTCCATATATGGTCATTTCAGTCCAGAATGAACAGGTTTTATCAAAAACAAAATGTGTGTCACCTCATGTCCATATATGGTCATTTCAGTCCAGAATGAACAGGTTTTATCTGTCCCTTACGTCCAGAATATGTGTGTAGTGTCCGTCCCGGTCTGATGATTGGGTACTTTGAGGATTGGTCAAGCTTCACATGACAATTCGGCCCTCCAGATAAAAACATTCATTCATTCAGAATAAAGAATGTCTATGTGTTCCAGAGTTCATAACTCTGGAACACATAGAATAAAGGTTCACCGCTTCACTTCGAACCGAGGTTTGATTTTTGAGTAGAAATCTTCTACACATGACCTTTGGATCATTATCTACGAACCCATTGCGAGAAAAGTTTGTATGTGAATAAATTGGGCCTCCAGGGACCAATGAATATTGCAGTTTTATGAAGATTATTCATCTGCCCCTCAGACAAATGCAGACTCACATTTTTATGAAACTTTACAGTAATGTGAAAATGTAATTGTATGTAGGGTCATTCCAAATAGAGCTGAAACCAATCGTAGTCCAATCGTTTGAAAAAAAGGTTAGGGTCAGCTATCTAAAATGCATCCTTAAAATAGAATGAAAACTGCTTTGTATGGCCTTTCACTTGTATACCCACCCACCGGTATATTGGTGTGATTTGGCTTGAAATATAAACCTTAAGAATGAAACCTCATTTTAATGCAGAAACAGCTCAGTTAGCAGGTAGGAGCTGCAATCACTTTCTGTCGATGTCTGATGAAAACTGCTATTTATGGCATATACCTTTTTAGAGGTATGTCCACTGGTGTATTGGTCTGACCTCTTATAGAGTTGTAAAAGATTTTTAACAACTTAACAACTTAAAATGTTAACGTCCACTAAGGTTTTTACAAGGGAAAGGAAGTGCACCTCTACTGTACCAACTACTGTATTTGTTGGGAATGACTTCTACTTTAATGTCCATCTTAAATGAGGTGAAACAGGCAACAAACACAATTCAGAAAACGAACTATCCTAATTTCAAAACAACGATAACCTTCATAGAAATGTTATTTAAGGAGAAAAGAAAAATGCAAGTGAAATACAAATTCTCTGAAAATGTTCTTACTCAAGTAAACACACTTTGTTAATATCCACTACTGGCCTTGCCCAAATCTGGATCTGCGATTATGAATTCACAAAATCTGAAAAATATTCTCACAAAAAAAAAGAAGAAAGAAAATAGAGCTTTCTTCCTTGACACTCTGCACAAGATATTTGGCACCGATCACCCTAGAGGTTTCTTAGATTAGCCGTGGACTGGACACACAGACAGACACACATGGGTGGAAGATGAACACACACAAACACTCCTTGACAACTCTCCCTCTAGTTTCCCAAGGAGTTTATTGGGGAAAGGGGGGGGGGGTGTTAATGTGGGCTTCACTTCCTCCACAGTCCACACAGATGATTCAAAACACCAAGCATGGTGAATGCAGAGATTCAGGTGCCACAGCAACAACAGAAACCAGTCAGAATGAAACAGCTAAGACGAACAGTAAGTGATGCCCATATTTCACGCAAGGACTCATGGGACACTGGGGATAAAGGCAGCTCAGATTTTTACACCATGGCCCCTAGGAGACGAGTCATGTACAAGAGCCTGCCTGCCTGCTTGCTTGCTTGTCTGTCTGTTCAAATCACTGAACCGAACAGTGCCAACTTTCTCGTGCACGTTGACAGTTGGCCCTAGGCCTAGAGTATCAAATGTTATCATCAACATGATGCTATATATACTTTTGATTGATTGATTGAATACTTAATTTGTCAGAAATGTAAACAGCACAGGATACAGTCCGATATTCAGGCTAAATGGATAACACAAAAAAGTCCTTGTTTCCATTGTGAATGTATTCAATTCATCAACATCGAAAAAATGGAAGTCCTGCCATACTGTCTGCTGATCTACAAGCTCACAACGATGTAGATCGGCTATTTGAAGTATTTTTAAAGTTTTTCAAAACAGTAAAAAAGGTAAAGACGTTTAGGGGTAAGGCGTGGATGACAATAGAGCCCATTGTGTGTACAAAGGAGACAAGACGGATTTAAGCGAGGAGCTGACAAATCTCCCGGTGCAAGAGGACAAGGAAGTCCATGTAGTCGTGTCCTCCATAGACACCCTTGTCCTCCACCAGGCACTGACGGAACAACCTCTCAGAATCGTCCTTCTGCCTCACTATCTGAAGCTTCATGGACCGAGGACTCTTTTCAAGTAGACTGCTAATGATGAAGCAGAGCTTCCTAGACTGGGGGCTATCCAGCTTTGGCAGAGCACTCATGTGTGTTTTCAGGTGGGCAAGAGAGGCCATGTTGAAGATGCTCTGGATAAGTTCTGGCGGGCATGCCTGGCCTAACCAGAGAAACATGGAACGTCCGTTCTCCAGCAGAAACATGCCATTGTCAGTCAGCGTCTCTTCCGAGCAGCGCAGAGGAGTGTGCACCGCCTCACTGCAAATGTCCATGTTGTGCAGTGGAATAAGGCGTGGGTAGAGGAGCAGCTGTGTGTCTTCTACACCCATGCCCATGACTGCCAGCCTCTGCAGGGCCCTGTCGTCTGTAGACAGGTCTGTGCTGCACACTAGTGGATCGGTCTTCATCAGACTGTTCATGTAGACTGGCAGCACCTTAATGGCCTCAGGCAGGACCAGCTGGGTGGAAGCTGTGTCACTTTTCGCACAGTTCTTCCTGTAATAGGCAAGCATGTGGGCAGTCTGGCTGACCAGGGTCTCACACACGTTCTTTATTGGCTGGTTCAGGATGGCACGGTAGGCTGATTTAGCAAAGTAGTTAATGAGGGAGTCTATTTCGCAGGTCTTGTAGAGTTCAGAAATGTTCGAGACGCAATCCAGACTGAGGTTGTGAATTCGTAGTCGCCTCTGCCCACTGATGGAAGTGTACAGCATGGCACACTGAATTAAAGCCCCAGTCTCACAGAGATTGTCATCATGCTTGAACTCCACAGTCACAGCCTTTCCACAGTCCACGGCTGCCATCTCCACCTCTGTGCTGCTGTTCATATGGATGGCCCCAAAGAAGTCACTGGCTCTGAATCCTGTGCTGGTGCGAACACGCATGATGGCATCAAAACCGATGTTCTTCACTACATCTTTCCTCAAGTCCCTTAAGAAATGCTCTCCATCTGTCTCCACCTGGAAGTTGCTGTACTTGTAAACAGAGCCTCCAGTGTGTGAGGGCACATCAGCCATGGTGGCCAGGTCTGTGTACTGGCTGGGAAAGAGGAAGAGATCCACACAGCAGCCTTGGGCCACACACTCCTTGGAGAGTTGTTCATACACACCTTTCAGAGGCTGGAACAGAGTCTTCTCTGTCTTAGTGTTGACCAGACTTTTATCATCCCTGTTCCTCAGCTTCCCAGGAGCTTCAGCTGTAGGCATGGTGGAGTGGAAAAGAAAGAGCTTACCGCTACATTCTGCTGCTTTAAGCGCCTCCAGGCCGGCCTGGATAACAGGGGCGAAGACCGTATCGGTTTCGTTGTTGTCCCCAAACATTTCAGGGATCTGGTCCAGAAGGTTGCAGATGACGTCCTTCGAGTCCAGATAGTTGACCAGGAAGCCATCAAGCAGGGGGACAAACATGTCGGCTGTGTCTGAGACCACCAACATCTGGGGCTGGGTCAGGGTGCTCTTCACATTGTAGAAGTGCAGGATCTTGTTGTAGGTGACAAAGCCCACATTGACTGCTGAACTCATTGTACCATCTTCTCTGGGCAGGTTGTTGAGCAGTGACTTCAGCTCGTTACACACAAGTCTGACAAGACCACTTCTGATGTTGCTAGAAGAAACGTCAATCATGAAGATGTATGCAGGGGGATTGGGACGCTTGTTGTTCTTGCAGTACTCCAGGGGTGTTGTAAACTCATAGGACCCCAGAGAGAGCTCAGGCCTCTCTTGGCGGTCAACCCTGCGGCCCATGTGGTCCAGAAATTGGATATAGGACTCTGGAACTTCGTTCACATAGTTACAGAATCCACACTGGTAGCGACGGCCACCATCGATGAACTGCATGAAGGGGCACATGTAGGCCTTGCAACGGTTGCAGCGTATGGGGCCTGCTTCACCATGGTCCACCACACACAGAGGACTCTCGTTCTTTGGCAATGTGGCAAAGGGTTTTATGATGGAGGCCAAGGGCACTTTGCATTGTTTTGCTACATCACTGCTGCAGGGGAAGGAGTAGGTGGTGCAGCGCATAAACCTGGGACTGGCATTGCCTTGGTCTTGTACCATGAACTCTGTGGTGACCAAAGGAGGAACCTGGCCTCTGAGGTTTGTTGCATAAACCTGTCCCCCTCGCTTGGCTCGGTCATCCTCAATTACCTGTGTAGCGCTGGGGGTAGTGTCAGGGTCCAGTTTCTTTCGGGGGCCAGGCTTTTGGGCTGCTGCTCCAGAAAAGGCTCCAGGAAAGCCAGGTTGGGGCCCCGTCATCTGACCCCCAAACTGACCTGGTTGTTGAGGGTACCCGGGGCCAATCTGCTGTAAGCCCCCGGGGCCTGGAGAAGGTGGTCTAGGCGGTCCTTGGAAAGGCCTGCCCATGCCAATTGTCATTGGAGGGCCTGCCATGCCTGTTGGGGCCAACTGTGTCTGAGTCACCTGGGATGACATGTGGGGGTCTGAGGACATTGGTGGCTGGGCCATGGTTGAAGTAGGGGGTGTCTGGAGAGGTGGTAGGGCCACAGAGCTAGGCGGGGTAGGACTTTGCATGGGCCGTGGCATGTAGCTGCTGCCCAGATTCATATCATGTATCTGATTTGTGAGGGCCTGTGAGGCCATACTGTTACATTGGGAAGGTTGTCCATAGGTGGCAGAGCCAGCTGGAGGGGAAAGGTATCTTGGTGGGAGAGTTCCATTCTGTTGAATATTTGAGTTGTAATGAATGGACACTGGTGGAGGATGTATGCCAGTGGTAGTAGACACAGGACACTCCATCACACCTGATGGTGGCGGTACAGAAAACACCTGCGGTGGTCCACCATAATGACTGTACATTGGTTTAGCAGTACCTGATCCTAAATTGCCTTGATGGTGCCCAATCCCAGACTGAGCCTGGGAATAAGGGGGCGTTGCAACATAACCCAGCTGACTCATTCTGGTGGGATGATCTCCCATATCGTTCCTCTCATGCCAATGAATGGTTTAGGCCAAGCTGCGCTGTACTGAGAATGACTGTTTTTCAGAATTGCAGGTAATGACAACAGCGGAGAGATGTCATGTATATACACACAATGCTCTTGTGACAACACTTGTACTATGACAACACAGTGGTGGTAAAGTATGAGGGGCCGTTTGGGCCAGAAATTGTGAAACACTTTTACACACACTAATGAGACAGTCTTATACGTACTACTGAAATGCTTTTACATTCAATATTGAGACACTTTGACACACGCTGTTGAGACACTCTTACATATACTAATGAAATGTTATACGCTCAATATTGAAACACTCTTACACTCACTACTGAAACACTCGTACATACATACATACTTTGTAAATCTATGCGCGTTCATATATGAAACCGTATACATACTCAAGTGAACACTTCCGCATGCATATGAGAAAAACATACACATACATATATACTTCTGTGCCATATACACATACATACAAAATTCTTGCACACATACAAGTTAAACGTTTATCATATATATCTGAAACACTCACACATTCACCCATGAAAACGCTGCATATATATTGCTGAACACTTGTACATTTACTACTGAATTTCTTGTATTTCACATGTGTTCATACGAGTAGCTTCATAGTATGTATGCATGAATTCAATATTATGTACACAAATAATTTCAATATAATGTATGAAAGAGTTCCACATGTATTCATAAAATACATTTCAGTCATATATATATAAGTCATTTCAATAGTATATATACATTATTTTAATAGCATGTATATATATAATTTAACTATTATGTATAAATAATCTCACATTTAATCATACAACTTTTCACTAGCACATATGCAAGAATTTTCACTAGTATATATACATTATTTTAATAGCATGTATATATATCATTTAACTATTATGTATAAATAATCTCACATGTAATCACACAACTTTTCACTAGCACATATGCAAGAATTTCACTATCACAGGAAGGCAATTTCATCCTCACAGGAAGGTGCCAAAGTCATGTGACTTTCCTGGCTGCAGACTATGGCTGCAGACCACAGCTCCATCAGATGTAAACAACAGTTGCTACAGACATGGAGGTAGGTGAGGGCAAATCTATTATTATTATTATAGAATGATAGAATCTATTTAATAAACTAACGTTTTGTAAAGTGTTTTTTATCAGTTGTGTCTTAAGGGTTTTGGTTTTTATTTTATATAAAGAGAGTTTACTGTTAGCTAGCGAAATTAGCATTTTAGCTAAGTCTAGTTGCAGAGTTGGCTTAGCCTGCAGTGTTTACAAGCCATGGCTCTATCTGTCTACTATGGGGTCCCTCAGCATCGGCCGAGGGACCCCCCGGGGACCCCTGTAGCTCCGCCTGGTGGCACCGCCTGGTGGCGCCCCCTCGGTACTGCAGCGCACATAAAAACCCATAACTCGGGCTAGGAGCGACCGTTCGAGACCGGACTGGTACCCACGCGTCTGGCTCGGGGCCCCGGAGCCGGCCGTGGCAGAGTGCCACCCGGCGGCCAAACGTCGGTACTGCAGGCAGGTAAAAAAGGCCGTAACTAGGCCCCCGAGCCACCGGGAGAGACGGGCCGGCTGCGGGGGGGTCCCCGGGGGTCCCCCACCCCGGGGAACCCCCGCGTTTCCCCGCGCCGCCCGAAAAAAATAGGCTGAAATACCCCAAAGTAGTCGATCTACGAGCTCCGGCTCCACTCCGCGGGTATCTCGGAGGGGGTCCCCGGCCTCCCGCCCTGAGCGCCCTGGCCCCGCCGCGCCGCCCGGAGGCCCCCTGGGCCCGAAACAACGCCAAAAGATATATGGAATATAGCACAAGCTCAAAATGTGTCACGGATGTGAGGCATTGGGCGCGTGGGTACCTGGCTCGAGCGCGAGGCCCACACAGTGGTGCGGCCTTTTCAGATTTCAAGCTTGGGGAGCTACTACAAGAAGGTGATTTTTGGCATTGTTTCGGGCCCAGGGGGACCCCTGGGCGGCGCGGCGGGGCCAGGGCGCTCAGGGCGGGGACCCCCTCCGAGATGCGGGGGTCCGGGGACCCCCGGCAGGGCCCGCGGAGTGGAGCTGGAGCTCGTAGATCGGCTACTTTTGGGTATTTCAGCCTATTTTCTACGGGCGCCGCGGGGAAACGCAGGGGTTCTCCGGGGTGGGGGACCCCTCGGGGACCCCCCCGCAGCCGGCCCCGTCTCTCCCAGTGGCTCGGGGGCAGAGTTACGGCCTTTTTTACCTGCCTGCAGTACCGGCGTTCGGCCGCCGGGTGGCGCTCTGCCACGGCCGGCTCCGGGGCCCCGAGCCAGACGCGTGGGTACCAGTCCCGTCTCGAACGGTCGCTCCTAGCCCGAGTTATGGGTTTTTATGTGCGCTGCAGTACCGGGGGGCCGCCACCAGGCGGTGCTGTCACGTTTGCCCCGGTCCCGTCACCCATGGAGGGGGTCCGCACGGCCAAAGTCCCGAATTTCCCATGAAAGTGCCGCTCTTATTTTTGGGCCCTTTCGGAGCCCCTTTGGGCGGCGCCCGCGGGGGTCCCCGGAGCTCCAGGGGGTCCCCGGGGTGGGAGACCCCTCGGGGACCCCCCCGCAGCCAGCCCTGTCTCTCCCGGTGGCTTGGGGGCAGAGTTACAGCCTTTTTTACACGCCTGCAGTACCGGCGTTCGGCCGCCGGGTGGCGCTCTGCCACGGCCGGTTCCGGGGCCCCGAGCCAGACGCGTGGGTACCGGTCCCGTCTCGTACGGTCGCTCCTAGCCCGAGTTATGGGTTTTTATGTGCGCTGCAGTACCGGGGGGCCCCTTTGCGGCGGCGCCAGGGGGTCCGCGGGGGTCCCCGGAGCTCCAGGGGTCCCCGGGGGGTCCCTCGGCCGATGCTGAGGGACCCCATAGTAGACAGATAGAGCCATGGCTTGTAAACACTGCAGGCTAAGCCAACTCTGCAACTAGACTTAGCTAAAATGCTAATTTCGCTAGCTAACAGTAAACTCTCTTTACATAAAATAAAAACCAAAACCCTTAAGACACAACTGATAAAAAACACTTTACAAAACGTTAGTTTATTAAATAGATTCTATCATTCTATAATAATAATAATAGATTTGCCCTCACCTACCTCCATGTCTGTAGCAACTGTTGTTTACATCTGATGGAGCTGTGGTCTGCAGCCATAGTCTGCAGCCAGGAAAGTCACATGACTTTGGCACCTTCCTGTGAGGATGAAATTGCCTTCCTGTGATAGTGAAATTCTTGCATATGTGCTAGTGAAAAGTTGTGTGATTACATGTGAGATTATTTATACATAATAGTTAAATGATATATATACATGCTATTAAAATAATGTATATATACTAGTGAAAATTCTTGCATATGTGCTAGTGAAAAGTTGTATGATTAAATGTGAGATTATTTATACATAATAGTTAAATTATATATATACATGCTATTAAAATAATGTATATATACTATTGAAATGACTTATATATATATGACTGAAATGTATTTTATGAATACATGTGGAACTCTTTCATACATTATATTGAAATTATTTGTGTACATAATATTGAATTCATGCATACATACTACTGAAGCTACTCGTATGAACACATGTGAAATACAAGAAATTCAGTAGTAAATGTACAAGTGTTCAGCAATATATATGCAGCGTTTTCATGGGTGAATGTGTGAGTGTTTCAGATATATATGTATAAACGTTTAACTTGTATGTGTGCAAGAATTTTGTATGTATGTGTATATGGCACAGAAGTATATACCGGTATGTATGTGTATGTTTTTCTCATATGCATGCGGAAGTGTTCACTTGAGTATGTATACGGTTTCATATATGAACGCGCATAGATTTACAAAGTATGTATGTATGTACGTACGTACGTACGTACGTACGTACGTACGTACGAGTGTTTCAGTAGTGAGTGTAAGAGTGTTTCAATATTGAGCGTATAACATTTCATTAGTATATGTAAGAGTGTCTCAACAGCGTGTGTCAAAGTGTCTCAATATTGAATGTAAAAGCATTTCAGTAATACGTATAAGACTGTCTCATTAGTGGTGACCTTTACTCACTAGTAAAGGTCACCAATGATCTTCTGTCGGCTGCTGATATTGGTGAGTGCTCCGTGTTGCTTCTTCTTGATCTCAGCTCAGCATTTGACACGGTGAGCCACTCAATTTTAATTAAACGTCTAGAGGAATGGGTTGGAATCAGGGACCAGGCACTAGACTGGTTCCGCTCCTACCTTAGTGAGAGAAGCTTCTCAGTGGTCATTGGGAAGGCCTCATCCTCCCAGGCCCCCCTCTCCTCCGGTGTCCCCCAGGGCTCAATTCTAGGCCCACTGTTGTTTTCCATTTACATGCTCCCACTTGGTCACATAATACGTAAATACAATATCCATTTTCATTTTTATGCAGACGACACACAGTTATACATCCCCCTCAAGCCCGGTAACACCAACAATATGACCCGCATCCTCACTTGTCTCTCAGAGATTAAGTGTTGGATGTCCCAGAACTCTCTTCAGCTCAACCAAACAAAAACAGAGATCATTTTATTTGGCCCACCTCATTACACCATCCCTTTCCAGTCACATCTAGGCGATCTGTCGAACAATATCAAAACATCTGCCCGCAACCTAGGTGTAATGTTTGACTCTGATCTATCTTTTAAAGTGCAGGTAACAAAAGTTGTACAGTCGTGTTTCTTTCAATTAAGAAACATTTCTAAAATTAAGTCATTTTTATCTTTTGCGGATTTAGAAAAAGTTATCCATGCTTTTATTTCGTCACGTCTCGACTACTGTAACTCGTTATACTCCGGACTCCCTAAAAAAGTAATCTCCCGTCTACAGCTTGTGCAAAACTCGGCAGCTAGACTCCTGACCAATACTAGGAGACATGAGCACATCACACCGATACTTGCCACCCTTCACTGGCTACCGGTGGATTTTAGAGTTGATTTTAAAATTTTATTGCTTACTTTTAAAGCCCTGCATGGCCTGGCTCCCAGTTACATCTCCGACATGCTGGAGCCTTATAGGCCGACACGCACCCTGAGATCCGCAGGCAGTGCATTATTGGTAGTTCCCCCAACGAACCTCGTCACTATGGGTGATCGGGCTTTCGCGGCCCGGGCCCCAAAACTTTGGAACAACCTGCCTGTGGACTTAAGGCATGCCCAGTCAGTGACTTCTTTTAAGACACTCCTGAAAACGCACTTATACACCAAGGCCTTTCCTAGACTTTAGCACTTGCACCTTGCACTTTTTGTAACTGTGTTACATTGTTATATCTATATGTCTACGTCTGGATTTGCCTTCATTTTTAATTCTATTTTTATATTTTTCATTTTATATTTTATACCTTATTTTACACTCTATTTTATATAAGCATCCTAATTGATTGTGTTATCTCTACAAATGTTTTTATTTTTTGTTCCATGACAATGTAAAGCACTTTGTAAACACTGTTTTAGAAAAGCGCTTTATAAATAAAGTTTATTATTATTATTATTATTAGTGTGTGTAAAAGTGTTTCACAATTTCTGGCCCAAACGGCCCCTCATATAAAAGTACATTTATGTCTCATACTGTATATACATATATACTGTATTATTTTCAATCTGATGACTTTGACTAATCTACAAGCTCACAACACACTGAACCCTTAGTTGCTCCTGATGAGAAGGTTGGTGCCTTGCATGTTTTCCCCAACCATCTGTGTATGAATGTGTTTGTTAATGGTTACACAATCTATGTAGTGTAAAGCACTTTGGATAAAGGCACTATATAAATGCACAATTTACCATTTACCACTAGGTGTTGTGAACTTGTAGATCTGCTATTTTCTGAAAATAATGTCTGAAATAGTGAGAACTCATGCAGGATACAGATATAAAAATCAAACCTCGGTTCGAAGTGAAGCGGTGAACTTTTATTCTATGTGTTCTAGAGAGATGAACTCTGTATATACTTTCGGTTCGTAGTGAAGCGGTATGTGTTCTAGAGCTTCAGAATTCTGAATGAATGATTTTATCTGGAGGGCCGAATTGTCATGTGAAGCTTGACCAATCCTCAAAGTATGGTCTCATTGGACATTTTTAATCATCCAATCATCAGACCGGGACCGGGACGGACACTACACACATATTCTGGATGTACGGGACAGATAAGACCTGTTCATTCTGGACTGAAATGACCATATATGGACGTGGGGGACACACATGGGACTCACATTTACGGACAGATAAAACTTGTTCATTCTGGACTGAAATGACCATATATGGACGTGGGGGACACACATGGGACACACAAAGCCACTCCTTGGAAGCGGCTTTCACCGCTTCAAAAATATATAAGTGAAATTGGGGAATGATTAAACTAAAAAGATGATAAATGGATGGATACGATGAAATTGGTAACCAAACAAATTATTTTCTATTAACTAAGGAGCTGGAGAGACGGGGAGAATATAGAGCTAACAAAAAATGTTTTGTTGTAACCAATATATCACTTGGTGAACCCCTTTAAATCAGATTTTTTTTTTTTATGAGGTCAAACTACAGTGCGTGTATTTGCTGTGACCAGGCCTATCTCTTGTAATGATTAGGCGCATCAGCGAACATGTATTTCAGTCTGTAGGCTTCAGCCAGCAGGACACCCACTTCCTCGTTACCCCAGTGGATCGTAGGAAGGTTCTGAAGGAGCATGAGTAGGCCCTGAAAGTCCGCCCTGGAGAGGATCTCTTTCCGCCACTCAATGAGGAAAGCAGCGCAGACGTACAGGTGAAAATGTGAGAAGCCGTCCGCCTCGGCCTGGTACGTGTCCCACAGTCGGATGGTGCAGCGGAGCGGCAGCTCCCTCATCAACAGGTTGTTCATCCAGCGGAAGGCGAACTGAAGGTACTGCACTTCGCACTTCAGGAACTTGCCGTGGATGTCCTCGTCTATTCTGCGGACAAGCTCCTCCAGAGCTTTCATTTTGTTGAGAATCCCGGGCTGAGCAGACGTGTAGTGGTCTTGGATTCCATCCAGCAGCTTGCTCATGCACCAGAAGCTGTCTGCCTCAATGTTCCTCTGCGCATCCAGAGGAAGGGATGCCATCTCAAAGTTTTCCATGTTCTCCTCCTCGACAAACTCTGAGAGGAAGACGACAAAGAAGGGCGTGACTAAGTCATTAATCCCCTGGACATAGCCGCTGACTGGGTGTTGGATCGCCCAGATGAACAGGATTCTCTCAAACAGCTCTTGTACTGCAGGTTGCTGGAACAGTGGAATCAGAGGGTTGGTCCTAGGAGTGTCAATATGGATTTGTTTGTATGTGTCCCTGTAGCGTTCATCTGTTCTGGAATGGTAATACTGTTCAATGAAGCCAAAGTACTCATCTCTTTTCCTCTTCAGTACCAGCTCTCTGTGCTCCATATTAGCAGGCAGGTAGCCAGACAGGAGTCTCCATATAATCGGCCGGACTTCTCTTGGTATGCCTGACCAGCTGTGCTTCCGGAGTTCCTCCAGGTCAGTGGTGGGACTGGCCAGCAGCTGTTTGAATTTGTCCAGCCGGCTCTTTTCTCGCACAGCCATGTTCGGTGCTCCCGAGGCATTCTGGTCGGAGATGCGGGCGACCAGCGGGATGATAGACTGTTGCTTCTTCAGAGTGTTGCAGACAGAGGATGTGTTGACGTGGTTTACCTCCTTCGTCTCCTCTTCCGGAACCTCCTGGAGGATTGGGCCGTCTGCCCTGATAGGGTCCAGTCTGTCTGCTGTGCATGTGTCGGGTACACCCAGCCACTGCTGCTTCTGATGCTGCTGAGAGGACTGGTGGTGTGATGAAGAGTGGTCAGGGGCGTTAAGGAAGTCCTCATCCTCATCATCTATGTCCCAAGCATCATTCGTGCTGCGGACAAACTCATTGAAGCTGGCGGCTTTCTTGGACTTAAGGATCTTGATCTTGGGCTTTTGTGTGTCTGGAACCTTTTTTTTTCTATTCCCAAAATGTATCCTGTACTCAGTGGTCATGCTTCACTGAGCACAGTGGCCTCTTTACAGATAAAATAGGGGAATGGCCTCTGTGACATGGTGCCACACAGACCTTGTAATCAACACTGTGGGCGATGGTGTTATTTTATGGTATTACAATGATGATGTATGGTCTCTCAATATGCCCGAATATGGAGATGATATCTGTGTGTGTATATCTGTCTCTCACTAAATGTGGAGATAACTGATGTCATAACTGATGGCTCTTAAATTATACTTCATTGGCTCAGTTGACTGTGTGATATGAATAATATATAAAACGTATATACCGGTAGCACTTTTACCAAGTACCAAGGACACAAATGTGTCCTTTTCCACCGTCAAAGAACCGGTTCCAGTTCTTTCTTCCGCCTATGGGATGAACCAGACTGTGCTTTTCCACCGAGAACCGGAGTTGGTTCCGGAGTTGGTTCCGAAACGTAAAAGTTGGTTCGGAACCGGAACCACAAAATCCATGGTTTTTCCAGTGAACCACCATCTGAACTGGGGGACAATGGCTCTGGTTCAATCTGGTGGAAACGCAAGCCGGTTTGCAAGAATGAACCAAGGTTCCAAGAAAGTTGAACCGGCACTGGTTCTGGAACCAAGGTTCTTTTGGTGGATGAGTGCTCTTTATACTTTTAGCCAGTGAGGAAGCAGCATAAAGGTGACGGATAAAACTTTATAGAGTAACTTTTATTCATTGAGGAAGCAGCAAGAACTGCTAAAAGTTCCTCCATAAACTTGGAACAGAACAATAATGTGTTGCCCTAAAGGGAACCACGCTAATAAATATAAAAAAATACATAATTAAATAAATACAATATATAATAACATTATGGACTAAAATATTCTTTCATGAAAATATCAACATGTACAGTAAAACTAACTGTCAATGTAGAACTAGAAATACTGTTCCTACGAAACAGTGTGGGCTTGCATGGAACACCATGTATGGGCACAAAGATCAATCCAACGGGCACTCCAACATGGAACATCATATATAGGCATACAGAATTGCCCAATGATGTCACACGACAGAGTGATGTCATGTTTGATCCTTAAAATGCTAGAATCGAACTAGCATTCGATTCCAGCATTTGATATGCTTGCACTAGTGGTGGTGACGTCACCAAGAATGCTGCTCCTCATTGGCTAAAGGCCCTGCCTTTGTACTGTCAGTCTGTCTGTGAAAAGTGATGACTTATCACTAAACCATAGTTTTGTGGGGATTAAAGCAGATTTATTTTTTGTATTATTTTCCTGTAGGCCTATAAGTCAATGTCAGGCTCCCACAAAGTTTCCCAAGGGAGTTGGGTTTGAAAAAGTTCAGAGGTGATAGTAGACACCAACACATTAAGTGAAGAAAGCTATTGGTAAGCATTTTGTTCCCAGATTGGTCAAAGACTCGGCTAACTATGGATAATGAGTGTACATCTACATCTACAACTACATCTAGAAATGCCAACAATAGACTGTGTTGACTGAAGTATGTAGTTTTAATCACATGAGGGCGCCATGGTCCTTAGAAAAAAACACTTCCAAAGGCTATGTAAACAAGAAAACTACTTGTCACTGCCTTGAAGCCATACTTCTGCATTTTAGTTGCTCGGGTGGATGGATGCACAACCTTTGTTAAAGCTGGAGTCGGGGAACACTTATTTTCAGTTTTCGCCACCTAGTGGCGGAAAAAATTACCTCTGGGAACTCTGATTGGGGGACACTTGACTGGGGGGGGGGCAAGGAAGGAGGAGGTGGAGAAGAAAAAATAGAAGAAAGAAGGGAAAAGGAGAGAAATGTTGAGAAAAAGGAAGGGAAAGGATTGATTGATTGATTGATTGATTGATTGATTGATTGATTGATTGGAAGTATTGCATAGGAAAGGGCAGTTTCATGACAGTTCAGTTCAGTTCACTGATACAAGGTCAACTAAAATGAATTTCAGGTAAGACAAAGCTTTCCGTTGAGATTCTTCTCTTTAACTCATATAATGAATGACAGACAGAACACAGAACAATCCATGACTACCGGGAGCTCCGCCCCCACCTCTCCGCCGAGACCTCCGACGAGAATCACAGCCGCACCATTCACTTGAACGGATATACAGCGGATTTTACACATTAAATATTAATTCCGTTTTGGACCCAGAGCTTCGAAATCTCGTCCAATCCGTCAACAAAGGCCTGGATATGCACTGGAAAATATATAGACCTTTAAACTTTTAAAACAATACGACAAAGGAATATATAAGGACGCAACAGCAGAATGAGGAAATCGCCTGTCTGCTGGACCTATACAGAGCCGTTTTCACTTTTCACTGATTAGTTTAGAGGCTATTACTCTCCATTACACAAACAACCAACCAGAATAAACTGCTTCAAATGTAGGCTACATGTTTCTTATCATGCCGATTGCTTATAAATCTTATCTATAACATTTGATATCTCTGGCGTGAAATGTTCGCGATTCCTGACAAGTTTAGCTGCCGAGCCGCAGAGGGAGAGGGTGTCGCATCAAATTCTGGGCCCTGGGTACAAGGATTCGCTGTGGGCCCACATGAATGTTCTTCATCGTGGGATTTCAAAAATAGCAAATCTACAAGCTCGCAGCGTGGCACTCAGTGCCGCGCTATGAGCTTGTATATCTGCTATTTTTCAATCGATAAAGTCTAAAATAATTAAGGCCCTTCCACCGTGGGCCCTGGTAAGTCAGTCCCACTTTTCCCCCCCCTTGTGACGCCCCTACCCACAGCCTGCAGTCGAAAGCAGAGTTGAAATACAACACTTCGCGTCGCTACCCCTGTTCATTCAGACATTCACAGACGTACATATTTAACATAACAAATAAGGTGTTTGTAGTCATGGGTTATTGTCGTTTAGGCCAATACAGTCCATTCATATTTAAATTGGTTTGAAACGGCTTTCTGTGGTCCAGCAACCATTATTGCTCTGCTGCGACCTTATATATTCCTATGTCGTATTGTTTTAAAAGTGTAAAGGTCTAAATATTTTTTCCAATGCAGATCCAGGCCTTGTTGATGGATTGGAAGAGATTTCGAAGCTCTGGGTCCAAAACGGAATTAATATTTAATGTGTAAAATGTGTGTACAATCCGCCGTATTTCCCATTGAAGTGAATGAAGCCAATAGCGGCGCGCTGGGTTGTGTGAAACTGGCGAATATAAGCTGGCGAATATAAGGTGATCTCTTCAGAATAAGAGTACCCCTCAGCCAATTGAAAAATGTTGAAAAACGATTAATTTACCCAGGATATGCACATTCAAAACAAAGATTAAGCATTTAAACATACATACACAATGATAATTATATTTTTGGGTGAAATAAAAATGTTTTAATAACATAAAAAAATATATAAATGGAGAAATGCTGTTCAATAGAGTGCATAGCCTTTACAAATTGGACACTGGACAGGAGACAACTCTTCGTGTCGGCACTTTGGACCCATGCACGCGTTCAGAGAGACCTCCTCTACCACACCACACTCTCCGCTAAGCGGGAGAGGCGGCATTGCAACTACTGCAGGCCGTCCAGTGCAGCCAGGCGCTCAAATGGCTTCAAAAGGCGCCATTTTCAGACTCTAGTGGGCGCTGGAGAGCAGACGGCTCTTCGTGTCGGCACTTTGGACCCATGCACGCGTTCAGGGAGACCTCCTCTGCCACACCACACTCTCCGCTAAGCGGGAGAGGCGGCATTGCAACTACTGCAGGCCGTCCAGTGCAGCCAGGCGCTCAAAAAGGCCTCAAAAGACGCCATTTTCAGACTCTAGTGGGCGCTGGAGAGCAGGCGGCTCTTCGTGTCGGCACTTTGGACCCATGCACGCGTTCAGAGAGACCTCCTCTACCACACCACACTCTCCGCTAAGCGGGAGAGGCGGCATTGCAACTACTGCAGGCCGTCCAGTGCAGCCAGGCGCTCAAAAAGGCCTCAAAAGACGGCATTTTCAGACTCTAGTGGGCGCTGGAGAGCAGGCGGCTCTTCGTGTCGGCACTTTGGACCCATGCACGCGTTCAGGGAGATCTCCTCTGTCACACCACACTCTCCGCTAAGTGGGAGAGGCGGCATTGCAACTACTGCAGGCCGTCCAGTGCAGCCAGGCGCTCAAAAAGGCCTCAAAAGACGCCATTTTCAGACTCTAGTGGGCGCTGGAGAGCAGGCGGCTCTTCGTGTCGGCACTTTGGACCCATGCACGCGTTCAGGGAGATCTCCTCTGTCACATCTGCTTTCCAAACAGGTCACATACGGCTTGAAGCAGCAGCAAAGCTGTCAAAACAGTTTAGAAATGTGCTTGAGAAAATCAAAGTGCCCAACACGCATGCAGTGTCATTAGTGTCTCAGCAATTGTCTAGAACAGTCGTATGGACCATTTTAGACAGCTTTGTGAAAGAAATACTTGGAGCTGCTTTCTTAGGAAATGATCTGCTTAGCCTTAAAAGTCTTGGTCGCTACATTTGTACATTGTGTGGTGACCAGGCTGTACCATCTAGAAGGAACATGTCACAACTGATAGTACAGCCACTTGAAGTGTCACAAAAAGGCATCTTGGACACATTTGAACAACTATTTCTTGGTCAACTTGACAAATGCGAAACATGTAAGCAGGAAAAGAGATTATCAACCTATAAAATAATTCACAGCCCACAGACTCTACTTCTCCTATTAAGATCTGGCACAGAAATTCCCAAAACATTCAATCTCTCCTGTCTGTACCACCAAAATGATTATGCTGTGTCCAGCATTTGTGCATTTTTTGGCAAGTCACCATATGTGTCTGTGTATACCTGTAAAGACCAGAAATGGCATAATGTGACAAATGCATCAGATAAAACAGCAGGATTTGACTTTGAGCTGATGCAGAAGTTACTGTCCATAGCTAGTTTCTTTGTTGTGTCATATGAGAAAACCAATAGTGTGGAACTAATCAACTTTCAGCAGGTTAAACAAAAACATAAATGCACGGACAGATGCAAGCAGATAAGGGATACACAAGTGAAGCCCATTCCAAACCTACAGGAAACGCTTACATCATGTCTTTCAGTTGAAGACTTAGCTTGTGTGAAGAATGACGGGTGGCTGAATGATAGAATTATTGATCAGTACCATAAGCTCTTCGACTCTGTTGGCCCCAAAAAGTCATATATTTGTCCCAGCACTTTTGCAAGCCAACAGTTAAGGAGTCTTTGGTGTGATCACATTAGTGTCCTCCCAGATGTACCACGAGCATCACACAATTGGTGGAAGTATGATTTGGTGATATTGCCCGTCAACATTGGGGAACAACATTGGGGAGCCATTGCTGTAGATTTCACCAATAAAACAGTGACTGGTGATTGCATAGTGTTAGATGTTGTGATAATGGATTCCTGCCTTAAGGATGTATATGAGCAAGAACTGGTTAAGGTATTTAATCCACTGCAAAGATACTTAACCTTACAGTACTTTGCATTGCATGGTAGAGGTATGGGAATCACATTTACATATGAGTGCTATAACAGATGTCCTAATTTCATAAAACAAACCGATCGCAGCAGCTGTGGTATTTTCACCTGCTTGTTTTCCAAAGCTGTTCTGTTTGATGTGAGCCTCAACATTTTCAAAAGCGAGCGTGAAAAGCGAGATTGTGTTATGTATGAGTTGTCAAGCAGAACGTTATTGCTCTGAGTACATATAAGCATATACTGAGTTTTACTGTATGTTGGACAAACTACCTAAAAAGCTCTTTTGTCTTCTTTGTCTGGATTTGCTTTATATATTGTACTTACATCTATCTTTTGATCAATTTGTGTGTGTGTGTGTGTGTGTGTGTGTGTGTGTGTGTGTGTGTGTGTGTGTGTGTGTGTACTTCATGTATATATTTATTGCATGTTGTATGCCTTTTTACATTTGAGTGTGTTTGCACTTAGTTGGTACATTGCATGTTGCACCTTTAATTGAACAGTGTTGTGTGATTTGTGTTTGAATAATGTTTGCCATTAATAGCGCACGCACACCCACACCCACACCCACATACACAGAGTAAATTGATCAAAACTGGGATTACTAAACTATTAAAGTAACCTTTCAGTCCAAATGGTAATGTTTTCATTTCCAGTGAAAGTGTACACTGTTATTAACAATGAGTAATAAAAGGGTATTTTTTTCAAACTTCATATCGTCTGTATTCGTTTATTCTCTGCTAAGCCGTATAAAGAAGTATGGTGTACAAAAATGACTAGAATCTGAAAATGTCACCTTTTGAGCGAGTGGCTTGTCTATTTCCACTGTCAATGTTCTTTTTTTAAGTATAAAGTTGTCAAATATGTCAGTAATTTCTTTTAGGCTATGTGTCATATCTGCCATGTGCATGTGTAAAAAATGAAAACATTTTTTACACTCTTCTTTTCTCTAATTACAATCTAAAATATGAACCCTTTAATATGGGGCTGCAAGGAACCTAGCTATCTTCTGTCTCTAAAAAAGCCATGCTAATGACATAGCTTAATGTGCCCGTCGTTCATCAATTTGGCCCATTACTGTTCTGGTTAGCATAACGTGTGAACACGCCCAATGTCAATGTGAATCACACACTGACGGTGATTGCTCATGAGATAATGGGTGGGTGGGTCAGGCCTGGAATTTCGTCATTTTAGGGGCAAGGACACTTGGCCTTTGGTGTTGTCCATTGTTTGAGGGCACAAAGGCCAAATGCCAGGGCAGGAAGGCCATCAAATAAAACGCAATTTTAGTCCATTGAAAGAATTATGTTGAATTTAAGGGTTAGGGATGATAACCTAATCTGCAGTGAAATAGATAAATTATGGTATGTACAACCTGATCAATGCTCAGCCCTGCCACCAATCAAAGTCACTGGATTGGTTTAAAGATGGGGTCCGGGAGTTAAGATTTCATAATCTCAACAAAAGACAATACATGACAAGAAAGAGACACAGGTGTCTACTGATGAGAAAGTGTTACAGTCAGCTGGGGCATTAAGGCCACTGTGGCCTCACTGAAAATGGGACCGTTTGTATATCTAGCACAACAGAAATTGATTTTACACCTCTCCCGCTTAGCGGAGAGTGTGGTGTGGCAGAGGAGGTCTCCCTGAACGCTTGCATGGGTCCAAAGTGCCGACACGAAGAGCCGCCTGCTCTCCAGCGCCCATTAGAGTCTGAAAATGGCGTCTTTTGAGGCCTTTTTGAGCGCCTGGCTGCACTGGACGGCCTGTAGCAGTAGCAATGCCGCCTCTCCCGCTTAGCGGAGAGTGTGGTGTGGCAGAGGAGGTCTCCCTGAACGCTTGCATGGGTCCAAAGTGCCGACACGAAGAGCCGCCTGCCGTCCAGCGCCCAGTAGAGTCTGAAAATGGCGTCTTTTGAGGCCTTTTTGAGCGCCTGGCTGCACTGGACGGCCTGCAGTAGTTGCAATGCCGCCTCTCCCGCTTAGCGGAGAGCGTGGTGTGGCAGAGGAGGTCTCCCTGAACGTTTGCATGGGTCCAAAGTGCCGACACGAAGAGCCGCCTGCTCTCCAGCGCCCACTAGAGTCCGAAAATTGCACTTTATTTGTAGATCTGCTATTTTCAGAGCCCAGCATGTTGTTAAATAATAGACGCTTTTAATTTATTACTTGTATTGTATCTCACCTGCACAATCCACCATTATTATCTGGAGCATATTTTGTTGTTGTTTTATCACTTTATTTGCTTACATTAATTTTACATAGCAACCTGGCTTAGAGGCAGACATGCAGATAAAGTGCAAAACAGGATCAGAAATTCATCTGATAACAGATGGCAGTGGTGGAAAAAAAGTACTCACATGTTTAACTTAAGTAAAAGTATCAATACTGCAATATAGAAAACACAAGTAGAAGTCTGGAATTCAAAATGAAATTGAGTAAAAGTATTAAAGTATTGGCATCAAAATATACTTATATACGCTTGGCTTTACTATACTTAAATATACTTTATACCAAAAGTAAAAGATCTACAAGCTCACATCATGTCACGATGCGACACATTGTGAGCTTGTAGATCTGCTATTTTCAAATAGCCTAGGTATTAAATAGGGCTAAAGTTGTATTGCAATAAAACATCTGCAAAGTAACTAGCCTAACTCAAGTTTAAAAATAAATTGTAGTGGAGTAAAAGTACAAATACCTCAAAATTGCACTTAAGTAGGCCTACATAAAGTAGCCTACATGTAGGCCTACTTAGTTACTTTACACCACTGGCAGAAGGTGCTAATTGTGGCAATCATCACATTGTGGTCAGAAGTTGTATGGAAAATGGGCTAAGTACCCATTTACTGGGGATCAATAGCCAATTTAAATCGGTAAAAACGTGTTAGGGCACTTTGAAGTACACCAGCATAAGCAATTTAAAAATACACACATCGTATATGTATTCTTTTAAATAAATGTACGGTCTTTACAAACATTAATTACTGACATCTTATTTTGAAGGTCTTATATTCGCCAGCTCCTACACCGGAAGTACTATATTCGCCAGTTTCACGCTGCCGGCGCGCTGTGATAGTGGCGGAGGCAGCTTTTGGAGGGGGCGGAGCCGGTAGTCGTCCATTCTGGATGGATTAGATGCAATTCTAAAACACACAACAGTACACAGATGAAACATCTCATGAATAGATGGAATTGCTTCATTTATACTCATTAATGAATATAGTCTACCCCGAATGCGTTTGTGTATAATCACACAATTTAAGAGGCAAATTAAGGAAATTTGCTACCATTATCACATTGTGACTCATTGTAAGCTTAAGTAGTCTTTTTTCAAGGAGAGGCTTTGTGTGTCCCATGTCCATATATGGTCATTTCAGTCCAGAATGAACAGGTTTTATCAAAAACTAAATGTGAGTCCCATGTCCATATGGTCATTTCAGTCCAGAATGAACAGGTTTTACCTGTCCCGTCCGTCCAGAATATGTGTGTAGTGTCCGCCCCGGTCTGATGATTGGATACTTTGAGGATTGGTCAAGCTTCACATGACAATTCGGCCCTCCAGATAAAATCATTCATTCATTCAGAATATAAAGAATGTATAGATCACAGAGTTCATAACTCTAGAACACATAGAATAAAAGTTCACCGCTACACTTCGAACCGAGGTTTGATTTTTTTTTTTTTTATTGTTTTAAATGTTTTAACTTTTTCGTTTTGTCCTGTTGAACAAGGTATTATTAACAATTAAGTACAGCTGCTGTGCTGTGGTGGGAAAAGTACTCACAGTATCAATACTGCAATATAGGAATGTATAGTACTGTAGTAGTAAAAGTCAGATTTATTTGAGTAAAAGTACAAAAGTAAAATAAACAAATAAACTTGGTCATTTTATCGTCTAATCAGGCTTTTGTGACCACCCTGGAAAGATTTTAAGTTCCTTGATTCAGTATTTAGATATTTGATATTTATTTTATCAGACACGCCCCCTTCCTATACAGACCCAATGTAACTTCAAACTCCATTTAACCATGGTAGATTCATTGAAAACAGTAACACCCATTCTTTTTTCTGGTAACTCACACTACCCTCCTAATACGTAAGGTTTTTTTCCGATAACTTTTTCATTGATTTGTAATCAAGTGCGTCCCACCAAAACTGTGGGAGGAGTAGTGTGGCAAAAAGGTTTATCTATAGAAGGGGATGGAAGATGGACTGAATAAAGTCGGCCAAGTCTAGTTGTCCTGCAACAAATGATGATGTCAATGGAGATACAGCTGTATATGTTAGGGCCTAGTCCTTTTCTCTTTATGCCCATATATGGAGATCTCTGCAATCTGTATCTGTCCGTCCTTGTCCCTTTTATGCCCATATATGGAGATCCCTGATGTCATCAGTCCAGCCCTATATGTGCCCCTTGTGTGGCCATATATGGAACTGGCTGATTTGTTTGCTAATGCTACAACGACACATTGAGGTTAGACATCACACTCCATATTTGGGCGTAGCTGCATTGGGAGATACTTATATGGTTATGGTAAGTCATGGTGACAGCGTGACATCAGAGGCCGTTCCTATATATCCTTTAAAATGAACTGGCTGTCAATCAGAAGCGAGGTGAGTTATGTTTGACGGTGGTGCTTAGTGTCTGAAATGTTTTACTGGACATTACATCTGAGAGGAGAACCAAAGGACCACAGCGGTCCTACTGCTGCTCTTGCAGTAGAACACAAGGTTTACTGCTTTGGAGGAAAATATAATGACAGTGATCAGATGAAAGTGAAAATCTTCAACACAGTGTCTTTGTGCTGGAAGACATTGCCCCCAGTGACGACTGGAAGAAGAGAACGTCCTGTTGAGGTTCCCTCCAGGTGCTTGTACCACACAGCTGTGCTTATAGAACGTATCAGCTACATCTGGGGAGGAAATACTTTCTGCAACCTTCTCTATGCCTTTGATGTCGATGCCCACAGATGGTTCAAGACAGACAGATGGTTCAAGACAGAGATTTCTGGAACTCTCCCAGAGGCGAGGTACGGCCACTCAGCCTGTGTCTTGAGGAAGGTCATGTATATCTATGGAGGATATGTGGAGGATATGTGGACTAATGAGGATATGTGCACTAATGACATCTACAAGTTGGACACCACCACAATGGTCTGGTCTTTAATTGACACCAGCGGCTCTCTTTCAGTATATCACTCTGCCACCATCATTGGAACAAAGATGTTTGTATTCGGCGGCTACGGGTACAGGGACAACAACATCAGAGTGTTTGACACAGAGACCAACTGCTGGCTGAACACACCATCTGCACAGATTCCTCCTGAAGGAGGCATGGCTTATTCAGCCTTTGCCTACAATGGAGAGCTGTACATGCTTCGTGGATATTTATGGTATATGTATAATCTGTGGAAATACAACCCAGAGACCTTTTCCTGGAAGAAGGTTGAGACCAAGGGGAAACCATTTATCCCTCCATTGATTAGGTTGTGCTGTTGTATGGTGGGAGATCGTATTATCCTCACTGGAGGATTCGTAGATGACAACAACTACGCTGATCTTCTGTACATCTTAGATTTAAATCCAACACTGAAGACACTATGCAAGCTAGCAGTTATTCAGTACGGTATGGAGCAGAAGGAACTCCCACACAACATCAGATGGGAACTGGGAAGAGGGCTGAAGAATGAAGAAGAGTGTTACCAACTCCCCAGTAACGGAAGTAGCTAGTGGCTCTCCCAGAAGTAGCTAGAAGTCGCTAGGGGTGGGGTGCACGCACGCTGCGCAAATGTGCACAAAAAAGTGCATGCACGTGAACAGATGCGTGCACGTGTTTCTAGGGTAATAATTCAAGTTTTTAATTTTTTGGGCACGCCGCCAGTACCAGTAGAGAGAGAAAGAGCGTGCGCGTTTGTGTGTCACTGAGGAGCAGGCAAGCAGAAAATGCAGGCAGAGAGAGAGAAAAGGAAGGAAAATGGGGTTTAATCTCTGGCTCCTGTAAACAATATGTGTCCCCAAATCAGCAGAAAAAGTAGCTAGATTTGTCTCTAGAGGCTTTTCACTAATTAAGTCTCTAGGGGGGTCTGGAAAGTAGCTAAATCTAGCGACAAATCCCCTAGGTTGGCAACACCAACTTGGTGTCAAAGAAGAGGAGGCAAAAGACAGGTAGCTGGGAGGGAATCCGTCAAAAAACATCAACTTTGGGCACTTGGTGACAAGTTTTAGATTTTTGGTGTGGTGTTAGGTATGGTTATAAGGTTTACAAAAACCATCGCAAACAAGTTGCGCTCGCCCCCTAGTGGTCTGTTTGCGATGAATCAAATATTCGATACATCAGTATACGGTTGAAACCCCAAATAATTGATAAAAGAGATTTTTCAATGGATTTTGTTACTATTGGGTATGATAAATAACATACTAAAATTCAGGAAAAAATATCTACAGGAAAGGCACCATTTTCAAGATGGCGTCCACGATGGCTGCCGGGAGCTGAAAATGCCTATAAACTGGGTTTTAATGTGTAAAAATTCATAATAAATCTGCACTTGGTGAAGAGTTTTTGATTTTTGGTATGGTGTTAGGTATGGGTATAAGGTTTTCAAAAAACATCGCAAACAAGTTGGTCTCGCCCCCTAGTGGTCTGTTTGCAATGAATACAATAGTAGATCTTTCAGTATATGGTTGAAACCCAAAATAATTGATAAAAGAGATTTGTCAATGGATTCTGTTACTATTGGTTATGATAAACAACATACTAAAAGTTTAGGAAAGAATAACTACCGGAAAGCCATCATTTTCAAGATGGCGTCCACGAAGGCTGCTGGGAGCTAAAAATGCCTATTTAATGTGTAAAAATTCATATAAAATATGCACTTGGTAACTAGCTTTTACATTTTGACATGGTGTTAGGTATGGGTATAAGGTTTTCAAAAACTATCGCAAACAAGTTGGGCTCGCCCCCTAGTGGTCTACAATATACTGACCTATCTAATAGTTGATCCATTGCAAACAGACCACTAGGGGGCGAGCCCAACTTGTTTGCGATGTTTTTTGAAAACCTTATACCCATACCTAACACCACGCCAAAATTCAAAACCTCTTCACCAAGTGCATATTTTATATGAATTTTTACACGTTAAATAGGCATTTTTAGCTCCCGGCAGCTATCGTGGACGCCATCTTGAAAATTATGCTTTCCGGTAGTTATTTTTTCCTAAACTTTTAGTATGTTGTTTATCATACCCAATAGTAACAGAATCCATTGAAAAATCTCTTTTATCAATTATTTGGGGTTTCAACCATATACTGACATATCTACTATTGTATTCATTGCAAACAGACCACTAGGGGGCGAGCCCAACTTGTTTGCGATGGTTTTTACCTTATACCCATACCTAACACCATACCAAAAATCTAAAACTCTTCACCAAGTGCAGATTTATTATGAATTTTTACACATTAAAACCCAGTTTATAGGCATTTTCAGCTCCCAGCAGCCATCGTGGACGCCATCTTGAAAGATATATATATTTTTTTAGATATTTTTTCCTGAATTTTTAGTATGTTGTTTATCATACCCAATAGTAACAGAATCCATTGAAAAATCTCTTTCATCAATTATTTGGGGTTTGAACCATATATATACTGATGTATCGAATATTTGATTCATTGCAAACAGACCACTAGGGGGCGAGCCCAATTTGTTTGCGATGGTTTTTGAAAACCTTATACCCATACCTAACACCATACCAAAAATCTAAAACTTGTCACCATGCAAGTGCCCAATATTTACGAATTCCCTCCCAGCTAAGGGTGAGATGGAGGCAGATGATTCGCTCTGGCGACCCCTAAAGGGAACAGCCGAAAGGAATGACATTTGAAAAATAGTTGAGTGCTCTCCAGTCAATAAATATAGCAGGGTCACTCAATAAGAACACTAAAAATACATTGACCAGATATCACTACGAACAATATACTACCATACTTTTCTTAGCGATTATTCTATGATCACTTTTTTGATTAATCAAATTATTGAGAAGCATTTTTTTTTATGTATTTCATTTTTCTTTTTTTTTGTTGTAAATGATAATAATAGTGGATGTATAAACTCACAACGCATCACATTGCATTGTACCTTTAGTGACATGCCCAATATAGCGAAACCAAGTTTAAATGCTTTTCTTTTCCTGGTTTTAATGAAGCTATAGCGTTAGTTTATGCAGGACAGTCTCACCCACCCAGCTGTAATCAGTTGTCGGTCAGCTCCTTTCCTACTCCAATCAGAGCTCACACTCAGTAAGGGAGGCTCCTTTATGCTGCTTATAGCTGGGGCCTTCTTTGGTACTGGCCAAATCCCCATTCAGAGGATGATATACTGGCCAGCAGGCAGCAGCCGATCTCTAAAGATTTCTTAAGTGGTTGGGATTACTCAGTTTGCAAAAACAGGTAGTGAACTGTGGCAGTTCGGTTTCCATAAGTTCTACCTCCAAGTATTGAGGGATGACGTCCCACCCAGTCAGAAGGTCAGGAGTCTCTTTAGCACCTCTGAAGGACCTAGAGATAGAGCACATAATTGCTGTTTAAGTGATGGGGCACGCACACACACACACACACACACACACACACACACACACACACGCACACACACACACACACACACACACACACACACACACACACACACACACACACACACACACACACACAGAAATGTGTAATCCAATTAACAGGGCTGGGGTTCCCAAACGTTTTTTTTTGGCTCAGGGCACCCTATAAAGATTTTACTGGTGGATCTTATATTTACATTAACTACTAGAACCCAAGCGTCCATATTCTGAGGGCATATGTAACCAAATTATTTTTCTCATTTTCAGCTAAAAAGGTTTGATGCCGTGTTAAACAGAGTCAAAGGTCAAGTCCAAGTATTGAAGGTTGACAAGGTTAAATGTCTGAAAATACTCATGAACATATTCATAGAAAAGATTGTGAGAACAAATAAATGTGAGGGGGATGAAAGGAAGGTGTGTTATTTTTCATTTTTTGTATTATTCCTTTAACTACAATGATGTTTTCCTTTTGTTCTGTTATTTAAACACATTGTATTTTCGTTATGGTATTATGTTGAAATGATTTCCTTTCCCCCTAACCATATTCTCCCTTTTCTGAATGGACTGTGGACCTTTAAGTGAATGAGGACACTTGATAAGATGTCACCGCTGGCCAACCAAAGCAGCTGGGCGGCGCCCACTGAGTGTATGAATGGGCAACAGGCTTTCATTCAGGTTGAGCAGGGGGAAGGCACAGGTGTGCTTTGAGCGAGAGACGTATGGACTGAGGCCGGTAGCTAAGCTACACTAAGTGAGAGACATTGTGAGAACTATTATAAGTTACAGCAGACGGAGAGACTGGCTGCCTGTGGCAGAGGCTGCCTGGCCGCTGCAAGGACGGACGAGACGAGTACCTGGGACCAGGGGCGTAGCCAGGAATTAAATTTTGGTAGGCGAAATGCCAGCCCCCCCCCCCCCCCCCCCCTAGAGAGCTAGAGCTAGTTATTTTCAAAAAGCACAGTAAGGAGCATTACAAACAAGGCGAACATTGCTCCCAAATAGTGACATAGGCCTATTTCAACTTGTGATTACAACACTAGCTAAATTAGTTCAAAGTAAACATAATGTGTCCCTTAAAATACATGGCTCACAACAACATGCGGCGGGGCTTGAGCTTGAAAATATCGATAATTTTGAGAGTGAACTACTCCTTTAATGAAATACATTTTATTTTTTATTTAAGGCCCATTCCCACTGGGCCAAATAACAGATAAAAAAAATCTCTTTCTTTAGATATTTTTCCATTCAAGTGGATGGTAGATACAGATTAAAAAAAAATATCTACAATGCACAGATATTTGCCACAGGTACTTTTATCTGTGGTAGATATTATAGATATATTTTTTATCTGTTATCTGGCCCAGTGGGAATGGGCCTTACATTTATGGAAGAGGCTTGCTTAACGAGTTGTAATATGCTACAGCTGGAGAGACAACAAGACATCAATTCTTAATCCAGCAGTGCTGGATTTAAACAACACAATGATCATGTATTGTGTTTGGAAGCTGTTTACCTACTACATTAAGGACTTTATTCATTTGGAACAGAGGATATCCTACAGGTAGGAGGAAAGCAGAATGGACTTTGTTCAGTGTGTTATTGTCTCTGTTGTTGCGACTTGAGTTAAATAGCCCGGCAGCCCAAATTTACATCTCTAAAAGGGTAACACTTTCTCAATGGCCAGGCCGCCTACTAGACAATGAATGGAACTGGTTGAGCGACATTCTATAGGCCTATGGTCCTCTCCACACTGTAGGCCTACTGCCCAGTCAGGCCTTTACACAATGGAAATAAGAGACTTTTTTTTTTTTTTAGATTTTTTTTTTTTTTTTTTTGCCAGATCATTTCTCAGTTGGTAGGCGGTCGCCTCGTTCGCCTACCGCTAGCTACGCCCCTGCCTGGGACCGCTGGTGAGAAAGACGGAGAAGGACGATTAGCTGGTCCCCTGCCCACATAGCAGAGGGGTCTGGGCCAAACGTGGCTGCAATCCGGCATGTCTGGCTTACCTCTGGCTTCGGCAAGTGGTATGTGAACCGGATGTGGGCCAGGTCTGGCAATGACGGCATTGTTTATGTGATGGCACGCCACATGTGGGCCGATTGTGGTTTGGTTTATTTGGCCCAGATTCGCCATGTAGTTAACTGGCCCATATGTGTTTTGGTTTATTTGGCCCAGATTAGCCATATAGTTAACTGGCCCATGTGTGTTTTGGTTTATTTGGCCCAGATTAGCCATATAGTTAACTGGCCCATGTGTGTTTTGGGTTTATTTGTCCCAGATTAGCCGTAGAGAATCTGGCCTGGGTCATAAAGGATGGGAGAAGCAGACAGAGCGAGGCTTTGAGTGTGTCGCATACCCATTACACTCGGAGGGAGGCATACTGCTTCCCTTGTGAGTAAGTACCGTTCCATCGCGACACATTGAAACTAAGCCCTGCACCCGTATAGGACGACTGAATATCTCCTATTGTGTGTTACAGAGAGATGACCTATACCGCATACTGTTGAAATCCATTCTGTTGGAAGCTGTGTGGCTACCCTGGTGTCCACCCCCTGCCTACACCAATCGTTACACAAACGAAACTAGTAAAGTGGTACTGCATTGTCACTTTATTAGGCGATCCTAGAAACATTTTAAGAACCTTTTAAGTATTATTAAAGTATGTGTATTGTGTTTTGGATAGTGGCGCCATTTCGTTTTTAGGGTTTTGTTTTGTATATGTTTTTAGGGTAATTTAGAGTCCCCGCCCTGTATAGGCTAATAAATTGATTTTGTACCTCCCTGAAACAATTGTTTGGTGTCAGTTCCCTCCGGGTGTTTGGACCCAAATTATTGCTGCTCTCCTTGGTGTAAATACGAACCTGTGTCTAGCCTATAGTGGTGTTAAACCTTTTAATGGTTTGTTGGTTAGAATCCAACTGGCGTTGTCCGGCAACAAAGGTCCCCTTTCCCATTTGGATTTATATAAGAATAATTATACAACAGTAATATATATATTCCTTTAATGGTAAATGGTTCATAGTATTGCATTATTATTATAAGACAGCTGTTTTTGGCGTAACAGTAAGACTGGCCAATCTTACATAAACAAAAACTTGACCACACAGCTAAATGTGTTGTCAACCACGTCTATGAAGGCATGAAATAGTTCAATCTGCAACACAATATGTAGAGGGGGTCCCCTGCTGATCCCATAAAGGGCGGATCCGGGGAAATCTCGCTCTTTCGACGACCGTCAGTTCGACAAAGGAGCATTGGGATGGTTAGCGACTCACCCGACGGAGGTTGTGTTTAGAATAAGGGTTTGGTTTGGGAGTCGAACAGATGATATGTAGTAACACCGGCTGATCCCTCCACTAAAACACCCATATCAATAAGGAACCTATATGGAAAGATCTGTGGGGAATAGTCTACCTCTGTGAAGTTGGCACCCCATATGATGAAAAATATATAAAAATGGTGTCATTCTTTAGTGCTGAATTTGTGCTGAATTGTGCCGTAAATTTTATAATTTGTGCTGGTATCACTTTTTAGTTATTCTACATAACACCACTGTTTTGCTCCTATGTTCTACCATTATCTCCATCGCCCTCTGCTGGCCACACCTCTGTAATGCTGCTAAATCTGCTAATTCATAACCATATACATATTTATATATATAAATATTAGAGGTGGGCAACGATTAATTTTTTTTAATCGCGATTAATCGCACTCAATCCTGGAGTTAATCGCGATTAATCGCGATTAAAATGGCTCATTTTAAGTCTGCCGAAGGCATTCAAAATTAGTGGCGTCCCTGAAAATCGCGGGCCCCCCTGCAAGGATGGGGGCAGGAGCCCTTTTTCAAATGATGATGGAGTTCTGTCCGTCTGTCATTCAATGTTATATGAGGTACATAAAGGTTTCCTGGGTAAATAAGGCGAAAAGCTTACTAGGATCTCCTTTTAGTTGATCTTGTACCAGTGAACTGTACTGTCATGAAACTACTTTTTCCTATGCAAACTTCTAATAAAGTCTTCAATCAATCAATCAATCAATCAATCAATCTCTCTGGAAGAAGTTGCACATGATCTCTGCAGCCGAGGCTGAGGCGCTCCAACAAGACCACTCTGACAAGCTAAATGCTGGGTGCAGTAAATGTATTTGTCTGCAAACAGCCCAATGAGCCCATAATATTAACAGCTGCATGTTTATTTTATTTGTAGCCTATTTATTTATAAAAAAAAAAAAAAAAAAAAACGTAATTCACAAAATATTTTTGACAGTGTACTCAGTCTCGTTTTTGCGGTGGTCAGAACGAAAAGGCACAACGTTTTTTACAGTGTAGGCTACTTTGTGCTTCCTTGTGGTCGGAGCTGCTGCTGCACTTCTATCAACGGATTTACACACGTTTCTTTCTTGCAAAGTTGCACAAGTGATTTATAGGGGACTAAGGGGAGCATTTAACAACATGGAGCACTTTAAACATGCAGCTTGTTTTGTGACGGCAATGATCACGACAGTCAGAACGTGGTAGGAGGAGGCGGCTTGAAAACCCTTTTAGGGCACTCTAGCTCGGAGACAGAACGGGGAGACATGTCTGTCCATGCAGTGAGTTTGAGTAATAACAACTGAATATAGGTAAAGCTGACGTCTCATTATCAAAACTAGCACAGCACACAGGTGCAGCCAATGACAGTGTGACATTAACAGGCACATTGTTGTGAAATATACAGCCATAATTTAGAACTTCTGCCTAGACAACGTGTTGACTGCATCTAACAAAACAAGGCAGCGTGTCCTGTGTGTGATGTCATTGCGCATGCAGCTCCCAGACCCAACTTTGATCCTTAACGACGATAATTTTTTTTACCGCCGACAAGAGTCTCACGTTAACGCAGCACGATAACGCCGATAACGGCCCAGGTTTAATAAATATATATAAAAGCACAATTGATGATTTCAACGGCACAAATTAGAGCACATCCAGCACTAAAGAAGAATGAGACCCTTTTTTCCTGATTTGGAGCCAAATAATTGGGGGTGCAAGGCTCAGCAAAAATATCTCAAAAATGATACCAGCACAAATTATAAAATTTACAGCACAATTCAGCACAAATTCAGCACTAAATAATGACACCATTTTTATATATGTTTTCATCATATGGGGTGCCAACTTCACGCAGGTGAATAGTCTTACTGTTCTCAATGAATTGGCGGAGGAAGCTCCATACACCATCGAGGACGTCCTGGTCTCTTGGCCATGTGATCTTCTCCAGGATCATCTAAAAAAAGCAACAACCTTGGTTTAGTCATTTTAGTCTGAGAACCTTGGAAGCCTAATATTTGATCATGCTTTACAGATAGTGAAGTGTAAATGCATGTCAAAAAAGTAACTGGCTTGTACATGTGGATTTGCCAAATTCTCACATTCAAACAGGGTAGATAAGAAATGATAATGCCGGTGTCTGAGGTGACCATGGGGACTTGGATTTAGTCGCTATGACAAGTTCTAATTGCTAGTTCCAATTCATACATATGTTAGCTTAAGTTTTTACCTCTGGCCTTAGCTCCGTCTCAGAGGCCCTGGGGAAGAATTATGGACACGGCGTCTGGCCTGGAGCTAAAGAACTCCCACACCCCGGTGTCGGCTAGGCCCCTCTTCAGTTGTTTCACCTGTCTGGACGTCCTTTCAAGAACCTTGAACCAAACAAGCCATTTCAGGAATATATTTTTCCACGCGTTCTAGAAGCACCACTCTCAATAATGGTAATAAAGCACAACCTTTAATGTAAATATTACACAATGTTACCAAAACATATGGCTATTTACTCAAATAACCCTTTACAGATTTAGTTATCGTGGAAATACTAGACACATTTAATCTGGGTGTAGTGAGAAATTGTGCAATTTTGGAACTGGCAGTTAAGTTCTCATTTAGACATCATGTAGCATTTAAGCAAATTATACTTACAGCATGAATGAGCAACTGGTCCCTCAACCACCACCTATTCTCGACTGTGACGGCAGGCAGCGACCAGGGAAAACAGACTGTGTTCACAAACGCCCGCTGTATTTCATTCAGGACATCTGACCCTTCGAGCTGATGAATGACATTCACAAAATTAAGATTAGTGTAAAAGACCACAAAAATACTACATTTACGTTTTAATGGCAGATCTACAAGCTCACAAGACGCAGAGTTATCTCAAGTGATAATAGCTGTATATTCGATACCAACCATTGCTATAGAGTACTTAAGATACTTTTACTGTACAAAGAATTCTTCCAGTCAACAAGTGGAACTGATTCAAACGAGCAGAAACAAACTTTGTTTTAACCAAAAGATTTAGGTACCATACCTTTAAGTCCACCTATTACATAACCAAATAAGTCTCGTTTGTATTAATATGACTGACATTATGTATAAAGACATTTATATACCACTGGTATTGATGAACATTTCTAAACTATGAGACTTACATATTCATCATGATTGAGAAATAGAAAAAATATACACAAACCAAGCCTAAAGCGTCTCTGACTTCTTGGTCAACACAATCCTCTGGGGTTATTGTCGCTGTCTCATCAGGCCCCCGAACAGCACGTGCACAATGGCCTTGCTTAAACCGTACAGTCGGGGTCCATCATTAAGAAAAGAATGTCACAGGATACGGCCGGCCACAACGAAGAAGTCACTTTGTACCAGTTCTGGAAGGAGGTGGTCTCGCTCTCCTTCAAACAGCAGTGTCCTCGCGTCTGAGAAAAAAGATTTTACTTAACAGAGCAGTAGGGGCATGCACAATATCATAGCATATTCAGCATTTTCTTATAGCTAGTGTCCAATGATTTATTTCGAGAATGAGTGATCATGCTTTTGGATGCCTAAAACAAAATTAAAACCCAAATTATTATATCTGTTGCTTCATAGATGAAGGGGTCCCATCAAATGGGCAAGCTTCAAGCACACTTGAGCAAGACTTGGTGCCCAGGACCCCCCAGGGCTGCTGGGAATACTTACCACTGTCTTCATCAAGCAGAAATCCGTTTTGCAGTTGGGCCATTACGGTTCCCAACACGTGACGGCTGACCCCCTCGCCAATGGCCGCCGGATCACCTTGTAAAATACTGTTAGCCCTTACTGTAAATTTATAGCAAAATTCCGAACAGTATTATACTGTATTAGTATCAGACAGTATTATACTGTAAACAGCAAAGCATTCTGGGAGTGAAAATTACCTTTTTACAGCAATTTAAGATAATGTCATTATCATAGGAATTGCTGTAAATTTGCTCTTAACAGCCAAGCATTCTGGGAGGGAAAACATGCATTTTTACAGTAATTAAAGAGAATGTCATTATTGTCAGGAATTGCTGTAAATTTGCTCTTAACAGCAAAGCATCCTGGGAAGAAGACAGCAAAGTATTCTGGGTAAAGCATTTGTCTAGTTATTAGGGGCATTTTCGAATCTTCTGGGAGCTAAAAATGCTTAATGTGTCATCTCCATGTGTCTGCCCAGGCAAGCTGACTGACATTATGTCAGAATTTGATTTGTCAGTATTTGAGCCTCAAACCCTAACCCTAGCTGCTATCTCTAGGTTATTGTTGAGCTCCCTCACCCTGGTGGTCAGAAAAGGAAAACTTCTAAGAACTCTAACAGGGGTTGAGGTTGAACAGATAAGCATGGTCCCAAACCCATTGGACCATGCTAATCTTCTCTGTGTTGTCCCAATTTTAGCTATGTCAACGTTCTGCAGAACCTGCACATACTATAATATACATTATAAAATAAACACTATAATATATAGTAAGTTACTAAGCAACTTTGGAAAGGAATACAGTAAGTTACTTAAAAACATTTAACAAGAATACAGTAAGTTACTGAAAGACTTTGAACAGGAATACAGTAAGTTACTGAAAAAAAAACATTCAGCAGAAATACAGTAATTAACTCTACAATTCTTTTCAGTAATATACTGTAATTCAAAATACAGTAAGAGACTGCCAAAAAAAAGTTTCTTAGGAGATAACGTGCTGCCAGTACTTTACTGTAATTCTGCTGTGAAAAGTCTTACAGTGATAGACAAACATGCAAAAACAGAAGAGTTTGTCGTAAGAGACAATTCTATATTTTGAGGAGAGTGGACGAGCCCATTCAACTCTCGGATTCTTATAGAATCATATTATGGCTCTGCTTTTCTTCACTGCTGATTCCTACATGTCCAATTTGAAAAGAAGGTCCTCCTCCCTTTTATGCTTATCCCGTTTGGAGGACGTAAAGAGCTGTGCCGCCGTAACTGGGCCAGGCTCTGTAACCCAAGCTTAACACGAAAACATAAATGAGCATCTAAAACATTGTGAGTAAAAGTAAAATTCATTGAGAGAATCATTACGTGTATTAGTTATGGCTTCCAGACAGTAATCTAGAATCAGGAAAACCGAGTGAGAAATAAAAACAAAGGGGGATGCTTAATATGTTTAAGCAAAGTTATTATGACAGGTTGTTTTACTAGCTTACCTTTCAAATTGGGCATTGCAGCCCATACATATGACCCCATGTCATATGATGTACTTGCTGTTAATGTAAAAAGAAAAAAGGATTAGTTTCCAGCTTATTAGAAGTATAGGGTCAACTCATTGTTTTATAAAGGAACCATTTCTAAGTCCTGGTTTTTACACAGCAATTGTGGAAGATAATGGCAATATTGAGTCACAGGACATGACTACCAACTGTAAAAACGATTACACAAGAACTACTTAATTAAATTATGGCAACTATGTACACTCAATTTCATTGAGTAAATATTATTGGCTTGAAATTAAGTAAATCTAACTCATATCATATAATTTGATGTAATGCATTTAGTATGGGTAACTTAAATTGAAACTTAACTAAATTAAGTAAAACTTAAGTAAAAATATTGAGTTCATACTAGTCAAAAATATTAAGTTAACCTAGTTTTGTGTAAATACTAAATAGTACTCATACATTTTAAGTTGGTTCAACATAATATTGAGTAGATTCAAAATGAAATTAAAATTGCCAGTGCTAAGATTGGAACGATACAGATAAGATTAGCATGGTCTGGAGAATGACCATGCTAATATTATATGACATTAACATAGGGAGAGTTTGGTTTCAGGTTTTCTTCCCAGAAGATTTGTTCCAAGTTTTACAATATCAACATAAAGACACATAAATAAAAGAAATATGCAATAACATTGATCACTGTAAAATCGGAACATTTTAAAGAAGCCCCAATTTTTGTTTCGTAAATGTTTATTAACACTTGTCCTTTACATACATTCATTTCATCAATAAAAACAAATATATATTTTTTTGTTTCGAAAAGGTTTATTAACACTTGTCCTTTACATACATTCATTTCATCAATAAAAACAAATATATAACATTTCATTGTATTTTTTCTCTTCTACACAGCACATTTTCTCTTCTACACCATTTTTTTTTCTCTTCTACACCGTTTTTTTTGTTCTCTTCTACTCAAAAAATAATAAATAACCTGCATTTTAAATAAATAAAAGATGTGTCACATGCTATTAAAAAACTGTTTCATAGTTAAAAACATAGTTTGTAAAAAACAACAGAGCATCATGACTAAAAAAGCAGGTTAAAAAAACAGTGTTGAAAGTGCTGTTTGAAGACCATTATGTATGTCAGTGTAAACTGTATTGAGTTCATAAAAAGTGTCAGTTAAAAAGCAATCTGGCTAGCCATCATCAGGGAAACGTTCTGTTGCTCTTTTACCAAGAGACTAAAAAAGTGGACGATGTTAAAAACTCTTAATTTTATTCACAATTCAACTTGTTTCTGTGTGCAGGAGCGGGGTGAGTCACTAACAGGTTAGATCCCCATCCTGCCTCCTCCAAACGGACAGGTCTCTCGGGACCTGTCAATGAACATCACCAGTCAGTCTGCCTGCGGCCCTGACCTTTGTTGTGGGCTTCGGTCTCCCTCGTCCGAATGAGCGCAGAGGCCATGCTTCTTTGCGGCTGCTTTCCTAGGGCCTGCCGCCTGCAGCTTCGGCCGCTTGGACCGTTGCTGCGGCCATACGGATCGCAGCCACGGGGGGGATGTGCATGCGCTTGCTCACCAGCAGGTTGCGGGTAGTCCATATGGCGTCTTTGATGGCGGCAAGGGTGAGCCAGAGATTTGTGTACTGAGCTTTTGTCAAGCGATCCTGGCCCACCCCATACAGCACTAGCTGTGCTGTAAGGACGCCCCCTACCGGTTGAGTACGGGAATTGATCAGGGAGCCGGCTGTCGCCCACTGGTCTACGGCACCGCGGCACTCCCAGAGCAAGTGCCTCACCGTCTCAGGTGCGCCACAACCAGGACGGGGGCATGTTGAGTGCGCTGCCATGCCCCGGGAGTGCATAACAGCCCTGACTGGGAGGATGTCGTGAGCTACCATCCAGGACAGGTCCCGGAGTCTGTTGGGGAGGGCAGGATGGTTCACATTGCACCACACCGCCTGGGGCTCGCCTACTGCAAGCAGGCGCACTGGACTCACTGTTTCCCGCTCCTGCACAAGAGAGAGAAGAGAGCGGTGGTCACTTAAAACATCCACATCCTGCTCAAGGTTAAAGTGCAGAACAAACTTCTTGATAAAAGCATAGGCAGGTGGCAGGTTAAAAGACACTGGAACTCTAAGATCAACTGGTAAAAGGTGCAAGTGTCTGAGATAAGACCCCATGCAGTATCTGGCCATAGCAGCTGTCTTGTGTTCTCTGGATGGGGCTGTAGCGTGTGTGATGTGTAGTGCGGTGTAAAGGCTGCCAAAAAATAAATACAGGTCGGGGACTCCTTTCCCCCCCTTCTCCTTTGGCTTCTTCATTACGTCGCGTCTCAGTCTCTCCCACTTGGATCCCCATATGAAATAAAAGATGGCTCGTTCCAGGTCTAAAATCACTCGTTTAGGAGGCATAAAAACTGAGGAGACAGATAAAAGCAAGGGTAAAATCACAGCTTTGATGATTAAAACCTTACCTTCTATTGTCAGTCTTCTAAGTCCCCAGTACCCCAGTCGCTGCCTAACTCTCCCTACCAGGTCTGGCCAATTGGTTTTGCCCTCCCCCTGTCTGTCAAATTTGACCCCCAGTATCTTTAAGTCAGTCTGGGTCACAGTCAGGGGAAGTCCAGTCATGTCAGTTGCTCTCCAAGGTCCATAAAACTGGGCTTGGGTTTTGTGTCTATTAAGTTTAGCACCAGAGGCCCGTCCATAAAAATCAGTCAAGTCAAGTGTCCTGTTAACGGATGAAAGGTCAGTGCATAAAATGTTCACGTCATCCATGTATAAAAAACAATTGGCTGTTTCCCCCCCACTCCCTGGAATACTTACCCCTTTGATCCATTGGTCCCTTCTCAAGATTTGTGCCAATGGTTCAACGGCGGCGATGTAAAGGAGGGCGGATAACGGACATCCCTGACGGACACCGCAGTGTAAGTCAACTGCATTTGTAAGATGCCCATTTACAACAAATCTGCTGCTGATATCTCTATACAGCAAACCCACCCACGCTATGAACCTCCCTGGAAACCCCAGTTTTTGCAGTACCTTAAAAAGGTACTGGTGCGAGACCCGATCAAAAGCTTTCTCAAAATCTAGATTTAGGACTATAAGCCGCATGTTTCTGTCTCTCGCATAACAGATGGTGTCTCGGATCAGAACTAGGTTGTCTGTGATCCTCCTCCCCGGTAAGGCACAGGCTTGATCCGGGTGGATCACCTCCCCCAAAGCCATGGACATCCGTGACGCTAAAAGTTTACTAAAAAGTTTACAGTCAAAATTTAACAGTGTAATCGGTCGCCAGTTCTTCAGGTCAGTCTTGTCATCTTTCTTGTGGAGTAGAGTTACTATCCCTAACCTAAAACTGTCAGGTAGTCGATCTAGTCGCTCTAGGTCTTTAAAAACAGTCAATAAGTCAGGTGCTAAAATGTCCCAGAAAGTCAGATAAAAGTTTAAAGGAAGTCCGTCATTTCCTGGGGACTTCCCTTTCTTAAAACCTCTCAAACATTTATCCAACTCTAAAAGTGTAAAATCCTGGGATAAAAGCTCACTGTCTGAGACTGTTTTGTCTAAAAAACCTAGAACCTCTGTCATGGTATTTAAGTCAATTTCTTTTTCAGAGTACAAGTCCCCATAAAAGCCCTCTACTACTTCTTTCATCTCTTCTATGTCTTCCACCACCTCCCCATTCTCCTTCTTTAACTTTACCATTCCCTCCCCTCTGTTAACAATCTTTTTAAAAAAGTACCTTGTACACTTTTCTCCTTCTTCTATTTCTCTTTCTCTACTTCTTAAAATGATTCCACGACTCTTGATTTCTGCCAAATCTGACATTTCTTGTTTTACTTCTTTAATCAAGTCATTAAAATCAAAACCCTGCTGGTTGTAGTCAAAATAACGCTGGAGTCTTTTTTGCAGCCCCAACATGCGTCTATCTTCCCTAGCTTTCTTTCTCTTACCTGCCTCTCTGAAGAAAGTCTGTGTCCTTCCCTTCACCATCTCCCACCAAAGTGCACGTGAGTCATAACAGTCCTGAAGGGTCTGCCATTGACTGTACTGCTCCCGGTACTGGTCTACTAACTCCTCATCCTCTAACAGGGAGCAGTTCAGTTTCCACAGACCCCTCCCTACTGTCACACCTGAGGGAAGTGAAAGGGTGACAGAAAGCATAGCGTGATCAGAAAAGAAAACAGGGGTTAATCTATCATCGGTGGGCGGACAGTCCCGTGTAAAAACATAGTCAATGCGAGAGGCTCTGGTGCCGTCACCATTAGACCAGGTGAAGCCCTCCTCTCTGGGATGCAGGGTTTTAAAACAGTCAATTAGTCTAAAATCCCTACAGATGCTCTGTAATAAAACAGACGTCTTGTCAACTTTGAATTCAACCCCTGCTCCTCGTCTATCTTTCCTGCTTAACACACAATTAAAATCCCCTCCCACCACTAAAGGATCCCTCCCTAGCATGTGGGGCTGCAGGTCTTCTAAAAGGTCATATCTACTGTTCTTGTCAGTAAAACCATACACATTAAGAAGGTTAAAATCCCTCCCCAAATAAGTCAGATGTACTAAAAGAGCCCGCCCGTCTCTCACCACCGTGCTTCCCTTCACCAGAATGTGGGGGTTCTTAATTAAAATGGCCACACCGTCCGCTTTATTCTGATTGGAACCACTCCATATGGAGGGTCCCACTGGCCACTTGTCTTCCCATTCTCTGTATGATTTTAAAAAGGGCAACGAGCATTCTTGTAATAAAAGCACATCAGTCTTAAAAGTATTAAGAAAGGATAGAACACTTTGGGCTCTCACTCCCGACCTCACGCTTCGCACATTTAGTGTGGAAACTGTGAAAGCCATGAGTATGGTTAAAAACAGTAGAGCTGACATTTTAAAAGACTAAAACCAGAGGGTTAAAATCCTTTCTTAAAATTAACAAAAACATCTTGTGGACACAGCCCTTCCCTAACATCCACATCATTAGATGCCAGGTTGTTGGCTGCATCCTCGCCACTAGGGCGTTCAACCATTCTCATGTCATGGACTTTATCATTTGGTGTTGATTGCGTTATAGGGTTCATCAGGTTTATAGTAGTCATACTGACAAAAGAGTCAGAGTTTTGGGAACTGTTTTCAGGGAAAACTCTGGGCTCTCCCTCTATAGAGCCAGGTCTTCCCTTCTTCTCCTCAGCTCCAGGAGCTTGAGGAGACAGTTCAGACGCTGTCCTCTTGGCACCTGGCTGGGCATTAGGGAGGGAGGTGTTACTGGCAGGGCTCTCACTCACTCTACTCACTTCTTCCTTACTTGACTCTGTGGACATCTGACTGCCGGTCTCACTAGAGACGTCAGACACATGACCACCCATCACCACTGGCTCCGCCCTCTCTGCTCCAGCTCCACCTCCTGTCTGTACCTCCCCCTCGACCACACCCTCTGGGGGGATCACAGACTCCTCCCTTTCTCCCGCCTCACCTACATCCTCTCCACCACTGAAAGGGCTCTGTGGGGGATCCTGGTGAATGATGTCATCAGTTACCATATTAGCCACATTAGCCGAAATGTTTGGTCGGCCATTTTGTGACACATTTCTGGGCCCATTTTTGGCAATATTAGCAAAAGACTTAGGACAATTTCTGAAGAGGTGTGTTTTCTCTCCACAGAGATTGCAGCTTCTACCATTGGGACAGTTGTCAAAAACATGACCAATTTTCCTGCATTTCCCACAAACAACATTTTTGCAAGCCTCTACCAGGTGTCCATGCTCTCCACACTTGCGGCAGAGCTTGGGTTGACCTACATAGTTAATGTAGCCTCTGTTTTCCCCAAGCATTATTACAGGTGGAATCTGCTTCAGGCCTTGGTAGCCCTGGGGGTCAGGTAGCTGTTTTACCTTGACCCTCCAGCTACAATCCCAAATGCCATCAGCATCATAATGCTTGGTAGGGTCAGCTTTTACAGAGCAATATCTGGCCAGCCATATTTTTATGTCACAGCCTTTCACAGTTTCATTAAACATCCTGACAGTCACTGTTTTCTCTGAGCTGTCAGTTAGCTCTTCCACTTGAAAGGATACAAACTGGTCTTTCACATTCTCATAGCGATTCCAAAAATCTCTTAAATTCCAAGCACTGCAAAAACTGACATCAAAGCCTTTTTTCATGGGTAGTTGCAGAATGCAGTTGATGTCATCTGGGGTGAATTTTAATTCTCCCAGGATAAATCTACGGGAGAAATCCATCCTGGTCAAACCCCGCAGCCCATCATCAGGAAGATTAAAACGAACAGTGTGGTGCCTCCCCAAGCCGGCACGGGAAGCCGACATGGTGGAGGCACCTCCACCTAACAACAGTTAAAAACAAACAACAGTCTAAACCAGACAAGAGGCACTAAGTAAAAGCAAATAATGTCCCAAAGGGGACAAGAAAACTTTAACCACTCACCTCAAACCGGTCAGCAGATATTGTAATTCAGACAATAACTTTAAAACAAATTATTCTAAACACAGTGCAAAAGTAATATAAAGATCTCACTCACTTGACTGAATGAAATTACTTTATTATACAGGAGATAACAAATTGACAATGAACCACTATATAAAGGAAAGAATGAGCCACAGAGGAGACTCAACCTATACCCACGTCTAGTGGCGACCGCTGTCTGAGCCAAAAGGCCGAGAAGCGAATAGTAATCTCAAATTTACCATGTGCTCTTCTCCTTCAAACTAGCAGGGTCATGGAGCTCAACTTTAAGCTAGCAGCATAGCAGTTAGGGTTATGGTTTTAAGCTCAAATACTGACAAATACAATTCTGACATATGACAGTCAGCTTGCCAAGGCAGACACATGGGTATGATACATTTAGCATTTTTAGCTCCCCAAAGCTTAAAAATGTCCCTGAAAACCTAGACAAATGCTTTTCCCAGCATGCTTAGCATAACATGTGACCAACGTATTTGACCAATCAAGGGAAAGGGCTGGAGTCACTACTCAGATCTGTAAAAAGTACTTAATAAAATTGAGTTGGATTCAAACAATATTCTCAGAATGATTTCACCCTTAAAAACTACTCAATAAAATTGAGTTACATTCAAGTATCATTCTCAGAATCATTATATTTTATTTAAATAGAATGAGTGGATTCCAATTAGAGATATTTTTATTTAATCTTAACTCAAATAATAGCCACAAAATCAAGGACGCAATTATATTGAGTATATTTCACTTCATATATTGTTTAAATGCTACTCGGCAAAAGAGTCCTTTTTTACAGTGCAGTAAGACTCCCTAATCGGGAGATAAGCGACCTGTCCTTATGGCAGGTAAGGAGTGTGTGTGCAAAATGTGGCATGGCTGGGGGCAACGGTTGTGGGGATATGAGCAGGGCAAAAGTGTGACGTGTGACGTGTCTCACGGAGGGACATTCTTTTACACCTGGGGGTCCCCCAGGGACCTGGGGATCCCTGGAGCTCCGGGGGTCCTTGGAGGTTGTAGTTTGGCAGGTAAGGAGTGTGTGTGCAAGATTTGGCATGGATGGGGGCAACGGTTGTGGAGATATGAGCAGGGCAAAAGTGTGACGTGTGACGTGTGACTCACTCACTCACTCACTGACTGACTGACTGACGGACAGCCGGTGGAGGTTTTGGTAGTAAATGCGACCTACGGTCGCAATCATAGTTTATGAAAAAGAAAATCCAACTACCATTACTTCTTCACTCTATAAAAATGAGGAAACCTCTGTAGGCAACCATTTTTCTTCTCAGTAGGTTGACCGATCGATCTGATCTGAACAATTTCCCTAAATTTAAGCAGTTTAATTGCATTTGTGAATTCACTCAAGATTTCTGTGGGCAGAGCTATGGGGAGTGAGGCATGATAACATTATAGTAGAATATGCTGTACCTGTGGTCTGTGCTATACAGACCCCATGAAGAGACAAAGCTGGCTCGACTGGTACAAAGTTAGAAGTCGAGAAACTTTCAACACATCACGAAATACCAGCTTACCTCGAAATGTGAGCTGCTTTTCCCCCAAACCAATGCGTGCCAAGTGGTCCTTTTGTAGACAGCGGTCAAGTATCGCCAGGCCAGGCAACAAAAGGTGTGCGTGTATGATAAAAGGGGGGGTGCACTGGGAGTTGCGCCCCTTCGGCGTGACGCTACAAGGGGAGGTTGGTATTGACCGAATATTATGGAAACCTCAGCTAGACAAGAGGGGAAATAATCATTTATTGACACATCACAGGGATAAAACATTATATAAATAATGATCTGGAAACAGTTGACAGTCAAATTATGCATGACCTTGGTTTTACTTACCTTCAACTGGCTGACCTGATCCAGGAGCAGGTGCGGGTGCAGGTGCGGGTGCAGGTGCAGGTGCAGGAGCAGGTGCAGGAGCAGGTGCAGGAGCAGGAGCAGGTGCAGTAGCTGGAGCTGCTGAGAATTGACAAATGATCAGTATTCAGTACAACAGTACTTTCAGGAATGTCAGATCGCAAAACGTTCATGTTAGCCTCCTAGGCATGTATTCAATACCCAAAAACCATAACCTATGTAAATTTACAATTTCCCCAATGTAGTAGTCAAAAGTAAAATATTTACTTAAATTACAGCACTCTATGCATTTAGTTACTGTCCACCACCAATAGTACTTTTAACTCCACTACACTACACAAGAGAAAAGGACACATTAACAACTTAAGCCCCGTTGGAAATGGTGAAAATAGCAGATCTACAAGTTAAAGGAGTAGTTCACCCCCAAAATGAATTTTTTCCATGCCATGGAGACTAGAGTTCAATAATATTTTTAGTTTTTTGTCGCATTCCTAAGACAAACATGTGAGAACAATAAATGTACCCCCGTTCGTTCCGGATGCCATCCAGAATCAATGGGGGTACATTTACTCGAATCAAATCTTTGTCTTAGGAATGTGACAAAAACACAAAAATATTATTGAACTCTACTCTCCATGGCATGAGTAATCAATAGAAAAAAAGTCATTTTGGGGGTGAACTACTCCTTTAACAACAGTGTGCGCCTGTACATAGTTTTTCAAAATAAATGTCTGGGAAAATCTAATTTTTCTTGTGGAAAATTTACTTCTGTGTATATATTTATAATGCCAGTACTTTTAACTGAAGTACAAAATGGACTGAGCAAGTTTCACTTTGAGCAATAATTGAACAGGAGTAGCTTTACTCCAAGGTTGTACTTTACTGTTATGTCTTTTGTACAGGTCCATAAGAGTAAAACTTGTTTTTGTTTGGCATCCTTCAGACAATGCAGTGCCAGTGGTATATATAATAACAGCAAATAATATAATAGCCAACAAAATCTAAAAAATCAAACCTCGGTTCGAAGTGAAGCGGTGGACAGATAAAACCTCTATTCTGAATGTATTTATGGCTTACTACATTTTTTAAACCCTGAAGGCCAAATTATCATGTGAAGCTTGACCAATCAAAGTATCCATTCATCTAACCGGGAGGGACATCGACATTTTGCTTTCTTGAAAAAGCCTATTCATTCTGGACTGATATTTTACACGTACGGGACAGGAAAAACCTGTTCATTCTGGCCTGGAGTGACCATATATGGACATGAGGTAACAGACTTTGTGTTTTTGAAAAACCCTGTTCATTCTGGACTGAGATCACCATATATGGTAATTAAACGGAATTCTGTTTTTGAAAAAGCCTGTTCATTCTGGACTGAAATGACCATATATGGGCGTGATACACACAAAGCCATTCATTGGAAGCGGTTTTCACCGCTTCAAAAATAATAATCTAAATATATTACTTACTTACTCAAGAACCACTCATGAATGTTGCCCCTTGTAAATCCATTCCTATGCATTAACTCCATCAACTCCAAACTGAGTTGTGTTTTTTTTGGTACACTGTTAAACTGGAAATCATCCAATTCAAATAAATTAACCAGACCATGCACCTGTGGTCCTTGAGGGGGTTCCAGGTGGTCTCCAGCTAAATGATGGAGTTGTTAACCAAATGGACCCTTATAGATCTTTAACTCTTGAGTGTGTTCCAAAGGGGTCCACTCCCCTCCCCAGCTAAATGATATATTTAGGATCCAGGTCCTGTAACTCAAGTGTATAACAAAATTAACCAATTAATATTGATTTCATAAAATAAATGTAAGGTCCCAGTGATAGATGCAATTAAATGGTTAAGATGCTTGAGAATCACTGCTAGAGCCCTATAATGGGGTTTGGCTTATATATATTGTCAAATGGGGGTCTGTAAGCTAATAGTAACCTATTTTTGTTGAGCGGTGCAAACCGCTCCTATGACCCATCTGTCGGGTTGCAACAGGTCCAGGATGGGTTTCTATATCACCCGAGAGTAGCTGCAAAAAGTAAATACAGGACCTTCTGTCCATATTACTGCCAACCGGGGGTTTGTTCTTTGTTGATATCAGCGTACCAAAGACAGTCATTCTCCCATAGCCAAGGTGTTTGGATTCCGAGCCACCGTGGAGATAAAAATCATTGTGTGATTCCTCTCTGTCCTGCACATAATCCATCGTATCCAAATTATGTGGGATCCACGGTGAACTCAAGCATGAGTCGGTAAACCACAGAGAAACGTTAGAAAAGATAAAAATATCCATCCATTTGTCCCTGGAGAGTAGTGTTTAGTGGCGTGGGGCGAGAAGTCGCGGAGCGTGAAAAAAAGCGTCTGACCTTCATACGGTTCATGAAATACAGGCAGAAATACAGGCAGAAATAAATGAATAAATAAATGTATAGATAAATGAATAAATAAATACATAAATAAATACATAAATAATTAAATGAATAAATATATATACAAATAAATATATACGTAAATAAAAAATAAATGTATAAATACATAAATAAATGGACAAATAGTGAAATAAATAAATAAATACATAAAATATTACATAAATATATACATTTAATTATTTATTTTTTGTATTTCTTTGCATATTTACGTATTTATATTTGCATTTAATTCTGTATTATGTCATTTATTCGTTTATTTATTTATTTCTATATTTGGCAGATTTGGCTTTCCATACACAACCTTATCAAACCAAAATGCCTAAACTACTGTAAATGTAGGCCTATTATAACTATGATAATGGTTCTTAATTAGTCCCAATTATTAAGTATAATACTTGACCTTATAAATACTAATAGGCCTACATTTACAGTAGTTTAGGCATTTTGGTTTGAAAAGGTTGTGGGCAGAACAATTTGTCCTTGTTTGTTATTTGACTTTAATTACTTTAATTATAATTAAAGACACTTCATAGTGAATTAGTGATTATAATAAATAGCCTATGTGATGAGTGCTAGATCAGATTGTGTTTATAATATAACGCCGGCGTGCCTCCGTCACCTCCACCGAAAACAAGCGCTCCCCCCTTGTTCCATTGTCGAAACCGAGGTGGTGCTGTTTTGATTCACGGGGCGAGAAAACAGCCGATCTACAAGCCCACAAAGCTACGTCTACCTTTCTATGTTGCAAATCGCGGAGTCTGGCCACGCGAGACTAGAGAGCCACTGGCTACTTCCGTTACTGGTGGGCGACACTGGTTCTGTCCGGTTCTGTCTGGATCTGGGCCATACAGTCTACTCTGCGTGGAAGACGGTGACGCAGGCTGACGGAGACGCTTGAAGATGGCAGCAAAACGCCCAACTATAACTATCACCTTGAGCTCCAAGCCAAGACATCTTGGCACACTAGCAGTGTGGGCCACGAGGCTGAGCGTGGGCCCAACTCTGATCAAGAACGACGTCGACTATCATTTTCGAACCAGCGAGTCGGGTAAGAGAATCCTTTCTATTCACTCACATGTGGATAATGTGTTATGGTCATGTAGGCCCGTTGGGGGTCCGCTGTTCCGACTAGCGTCGGCTTGATTGATTGATTGATTGATTGATGGAAGACTTTATTATAAGTTTGCATAGGAAAAGGTAGTTTCATGACGGTACAGTTCACTGGTACAAGGTCTTTGGCTGACGCAATTTGTTTCCCAATATATTGCTTTGAGAGCACCTTTTGTTTGACGTCATGAAATGCTTGTTGTCTCCGCCTTATATGGCAACCCGAACATGGCCGCGCTGCAGCCTCAGTCAGTCTCTCTCCTGTGAGAGGAGGCAGAAAAGTTTGTAAGCGGCGTGGTGAGCTAAACAAGGTGTGTTTGAAACTGCAACTTTTGTCGTATTTTTGATGCACTGTTTAAGTTTGATTGCAAATATTTTGAGTTTCATTGATGGGTTGTTTATTTGTTTTGGTTTCAGTTGTTCACCTTGTAGCCCAATATGTTGGATCCCTGGACTCATTCATTCCCTTTGTTTTCCCATGCAATCAGAGAGGTGATTTAATTTCTGTATTTTTTCCTTTTACCTTTTTTGTCATGATTTATGTTCTGTATGCTGATTATTATTTTCTCTCACTCACAGTTTTGACGGGTTTAATAAACTCTGTAAAAAACGAAACACCTGACTGGTTTATGACGAAGGGAGTGACAGTCAAAACTCCGCATTCATCAGTGATCCAAGGCGTCCTGGAGGAGGTTCGTCAGCTAGCAGCCCGGCCAAATCAGCGGAGACACAGGGCCAGGCGGCGCCTTTCAACAAGCGCTAGCCCGTTGTGCTACAGACTGGTGCGGAGCTGCTGGAGTAGCCTACCCCTTCATCGCCCCCCTCCCCCCCTCATTCACCCTTCCCTCAAACAGAGTAAAGCGACACGAACATGTACTTGTCAGCACCACAAACGCGTAACGGCACAAGAGGTTAGTACACACACGAGAGTCTAAAGAAATGTGTGCTATCAAAGGTGCTTGAAGAGATTTTAAACATTAAAGAGACATTTGAGAAGAGATCACATTACTTGCATTGAAAACGGATCATATGAGTGAAACAAAGACTTATCGGTTTTATTGGTGAAATATTGGTGGTTCTTAAAAAATGCATTATGGGTTTGTTTAATTAAATGTAAAAAAAAAAAAAAAAAAAAAAAAAAACGGCACTTTAAGGTCTGCAGGAAATTGATTTATCTGGTTTTAAGCTTTGGTGTTTTATTGGTTTTGGTTTATGGTTTTGTGAAAGATGTCGCTAAACGCAGATGGGTCAAAGACGGCTGAAAAGTCACTAGCACAGACAAAGCAAGCAGAAATTCTTACTCCTGAAGTTGGTACTGAACCACGCAGAGGAGAGCGAGAGCGCAAACTTACTGAGAAAGGGAAAGGTTTCCTAGCTACCAAATTAAATGCATTACTGGGTAAATTTGACCGTGTCTACGCACACTGGAAGGTCGAGGCTAAAAATACAAAGAAGGGCATTGTTAATGACACTGAACTTGAAACTTTGCAAGATAATGTTGATGTGTTGGAAAGGTATTCAAAGGAGCTAAATGAAATATATAATGATTATCGTGTGGAAATTCCAACACTCACCGTTCGTCGCAGAATCGATAAATGCAATGAGGTTACATCAAATCTTGTCCGTAATGCAAAAACTTTGATTGAACAAACTGGGGAAACGCTTATAGACTGGCCAGAAGTCAGCTCTGTATTTGACAGCAGTACCACGTCAAGCGTGCCGGTTACAAATCAAACATTTCCACAGCAAGTTCAACTTAAAGATTCCAACAAGGCTGCAGCTGAATTTAACGCCACCAAAGCATTTCTAAGGTTAATGGCCGAACAGGAGCAGCAGCAGCGACGGCTCAACCAGCTCGAAGAAGAGGATCTAAAAAACAAAAGAGCAATGGAAGAAATAAAAAGGGAACAAGATCGTTTGGAAAAACAAAAAAGACTATGTGCAGCTAAAGCAAATATCCCGGTGTACAATGAAAATGGGGAACCTCTGAGTGCAGCAGAAAGCAATGTGCAAGACCAACCATCATCACAAGAGGTCGCCATTACACCTGAACATGAAACCCTAAAGCTGGTCAAGGTGCTCTCTGAGGCTATCTCATCTAATCGGTTGCCTATACCGGAGCCCGACATTTTCAGCAATGATCCATTGAAATACAACTTATGGAAAACGTCATTTCAAACCTTAATTGAAAGGAAAAACGTCCCAACAGTGGAAAAAATGTATTTCCTGCAAAGATATATAGGCGGAGCAGCCAAAGAGGCTGTAGAGGGATATTTTTGGATGGATACTGAGGACGCATATTTCTCTGCATGGAACGTATTGGATGAGCGTTTTGGAGATCCATTTATTATTGCGAAGGCATACCGGGATAAATTGCACAGCTGGCCAAAAATAATACAGAAGGATGGAGTGGAACTGCGTAAATTTGTTGATTTTCTCAGGAGTTGTGAATCCGCTATTGCACATAACAGACACTTAAGAATCTTGGACGATGCAATGGAAAATCAAAGGCTTGCAAGCAAATTGCCAGATTGGCTAATCCCAGGATGGAATCGTTCAGCCACCACATACCAGCTACAATATGGAAAATTTCCGAATTTCAGCTATTTCGTAACCTACCTCAATCTCGAATCCAGTATTGCCTGCAACCCAATAACGTCATACAGTGCTCTGAAACAACTTGAATCTGATGGACGCAGTAAATTCAGAAATCAAACAGCAAATGCAAAAACATTCAATACAACCGCAGAAAGGCAACTAATCACCTGCCACCTTTGTAATAAAACTGGGCATGGACTAAGCAACTGTCGCAATTTCCAAGCAAAACCACTTGCCGACAGAATTCAGTTCATACAAAGGGAAAGGCTTTGTTTCGGATGTCTATCACCTGGTCATCATTCAAAGGGCTGTAGGAACAAAATGACATGTGACATTTGTCAGAAACGTCACCCAACCTGTATTCATAATGATCAGCCCTTCGAGCCCAGAAAGGAAGCTCATTTCAACAAGGATGAAGGACCATCAGCATCTGTGCAAACTGATTCTAAAATATCTCACAGTGTCTCACAGGATGGAGCTGTCAATCAAACCTCTTCTATTGTACCTGTCTACGTCTCGACCCCTGAGAATGATGGGAAAGAAATCCTCATATATGCTATGCTTGATACCCAAAGTGACTGTTCCTTCATCCTTGAGGAAGTTGCAGACCAATTAAATGCATCTGCGGAACCAGTCAAACTTAAATTGTCCACAATGTCCTCCAAAGGGACAATTGTACCATGCAAGAGACTTAAGCAGTTACAAGTGAGAGGGTTCTTTTCCAACACAAAGATCACTGTTCCAGTTATGTATACACGTGAATTCATACCAGCAAATAGATCCCATATACCAATTCCACAGACTGTTAAGCCTTGGCCTCATTTGAAGCACCTTTCTCCTCATATCGCTCCCCATCAAGAGTGTGAGATTGCTATCTTAATTGGCTATAATTGCCCACGTGCTCTAATGCCTCGAGAGGTTGTCTATGGTGAAGGAAACCAACCTTTTGCGCAAAAAACTGACCTTGGGTGGAGCGTCATCAGCTATGGCGACCCAGGTGAATTTCATGGCGACGATATCGGAGTGAGTCACCGCATTACTGTGAGGCAAGTGATGCCAGAAGTGAGCCCAATGGCGGAAATCAAAAATGAGGTTCACTATGTTTGCAAAACTCAAATTAAAGAGATGACTGCTCCAGATGACATCATAAGGGTCCTGGAGTCTGATTTTATTGAAAGAACTGGAGAAGATACAACAGTCTCCCAGGAAGATCTCAAGTTCTTGACAAAAATGCAGGAGGAGATTACACAAAAACCAGATGGTCATTACGAGATGCCCTTGCCCTTTAAGGATGAGCGACCAAATCTGCCTGACAATAAGGCTTGTGCAGTCCACCGTCTCTCTGGTTTACAAAGAAAGTTCAAGAAAAACCAGAAGTACTATGAGGACTACGTGAACTTTATGGAAGATATAATCTCTCGCGGTGATGCAGAGAAGGTCACAGAAGAACAGCTGGGCACTTTTCCTGCTTGGTACATTCCCCACCATGGGGTGTACCATCCCAAAAAACCCACTAAGATACGAGTGGTCTTTGATTGTTCAGCCAGGTATAAAGATACATCTTTGAATGACCACCTTCTGACTGGGCCAGAACTTACCAACTCCTTGGTGGGAGTGCTTTGTCGGTTCCGTAAAGGACCAATTGCCTTCATGTGTGATGTAGAACGAATGTTCCATCAATTCCATGTAAAACCTGTAGACCAAGACTATTTACGCTTCTTATGGTGGGAGAAGGGTGATTTGGATTCTCCACCATCTGTTTTCAGAATGAAGGTGCATCTTTTTGGGGCAGCTTCCTCTCCCGGTTGTGCCAATTTCGGTCTTAAGCATCTTGCCTCTGAAGGTCAGGGACAGTTTGACCTGTCCACTGTCAAGTTCATTCAGAGAGACTTTTACGTTGATGATGGCCTGGCGAGTGTAACAAGTGAAGCAGAAGCCATCAAGCTTATTCACTCAGCTAGAGATCTTTGCCGTACTGGTCAATTGAGACTGCATAAGTTTGTTTCCAATAACAAGAATGTCTTGTCTTCAATACCTAAGGAAGAATGTGCTGAGAGTGGCAAAAATCTCAGTATGGACTTTGGAGAACCCCTTATGGAGAGAGCCCTCGGTGTTCAGTGGTGTCTATCATCCGATAGCCTTGAATTTAAAGTCACTGTTCAACCATCACCTCTAACCCGACGAGGCATACTTTCCACCGTGGCCTCCATCTATGACCCTCTGGGCTTCTTGTCTCCTTTTATTCTTCTGGGCAAACAAGTATTGCAACGAATGTGTCAAGAGAAGCTTGATTGGGACGATCCGCTCCCAGATTATCTCAGAACCCAGTGGGAATCATGGCTGCAAGACCTTAAGAACTTGTCCACCATAAAGATCAACCGGTGCTATATTCCTGCAAATTTCACTGTCGCTCAGTATGAGCTTCACCATTTCTCAGATGCGAGTGTAACCGGATATGGCGAATGCTCTTACCTCAGAGCTATCAGCACAAACGGTGAAGTCCATTGCTCACTTGTCATGGGTAAGGCACGTGTTGCCCCCACCAAGGTGACGACAATACCGCGTCTGGAGTTATCCGCCGCAGTCATCTCGGCAAGAATTAGTGCCCTGCTCAGAAACGAACTCGAAGTGGACAATCTTAAAGAATATTTCTGGACTGACTCCAAAGTAGTCCTTGGATATCTAAACAATGATGCCAGAAGATTTCATGTTTTTGTTGCCAACAGAATTGAGAGAATCAAGTCTCTTACTGAAGTGAAGCAGTGGCACTTCGTTCAGTCGGAATCGAATCCGGCAGATCATGCTTCGAGAGGGCTAACGGTAGAGCAGCTTGTAACTTCAAATTGGTTTACAGGCCCAGAGTTCTTATGGGAGAGACAGCTACCTGAAGGAGAAACCATAGTGAAAGAGGTCATGAGCGATGATCCAGAACTTCGCAAAGCCCAAGTATTTAATGTACAAGCGAAGGAAAAGAGGACATTGCTGGACCGCTTACAAAAGTTCTCCGACTGGACAAGAGCAGTTAAAGCCATTGCCTTCCTAAAACGCTATGCTCAAGGGGTCAAGGGTCTCCCACTTAAAGGTGAAGCCACAAGTGTGGAGCAGCGAAAAGAGGCAGAGATTTTCATCATTAAGCTGGCACAGGAAGAGTCTCTCAGAACTGAACTTGATAGTGTCAAGCTTCACAAGTCAGTTAAAACAAAGGACAAGAGCAACAAGCTGCACGCTTTAGACCCATTTATTGACGACGTGGGGGTCCTAAGGGTTGGAGGACGTTTGACAAGATCGAGTCTTCACCCCCATGTAAAACATCCACTGATTTTACCTAAAACAAGCCACATATCTTCATTAATCATTAAGCATTATCATGAACGAGTACATCATCAAGGAAGAGGAATTACTGTAAATGAATTGAGATCAAATGGAATTTGGATCATCGGATGTAGCAGCGTTGTTGCCTCTCATATCCATAAATGCACAAGATGCCGAAGATACAGGAGAAGCACGCAAGAGCCAAAAATGGCCGATTTACCACCGGAAAGAATGGAAACGACTCCTCCCTTCACGTACTGTGGAGTGGATTGTTTTGGCCCTTTTTATGTGAAGGAGGCTAGGAAGCAGTTGAAAAAATATGGCCTACTGTTTACCTGTTTGTGTTGTAGAGCCATCCACATCGAGATGCTCGATGACCTTACTACAGATGCTTTCATCAACGCTCTGAGGACTTTAATTGCAATACGAGGAAATGTCAGGCAATTAAAATGCGACCAAGGCACGAATTTTGTTGGCGCAAAGGGAGAATTCATGGAGGCAATGCAAGGACTAAATGAAGAGCAATTAAAGCAATATGGCTGTGAATTTGTAATGAACTGTCCGTCTTCCAGTCATATGGGAGGAGTCTGGGAGCGACAGATTTTAACGGTTCGAAATGTATTGATGGCAATTTTGGATCAATCCGCCCAAAGACTTGACAGCACGTCGCTCAGGACGTTCTTCTATGAAATAATGGCTATAGTGAATAGCAGGCCTCTCACTACCGAACACTTAAACGACCCTACGAGTCTAGAACCACTGACACCTAATCACATACTTACAATGAAATCCAGCATCATCATGCCACCTCCAGGGCAGTTCGTGAGCCAAGACATATACTTACGGAAACGATGGCGGCAGGTGCAGTTTTTGGCTAACGAATTTTGGACCCGGTGGAAGAAGGAGTATCTCCTCAACCTTCAGCAGCGACAAGTCTGGCAGAAGGAAATGAGAAATACAGAAGTCAATGACATTGTGATTTTAAAGGAAGAGAACGCTCCACGAAACCGTTGGAAGATGGCTCGAGTAGTCGAAGTTTATCCCAGCCCTGATGGAAGGGTCAGGAAAGTGAAGCTTTTAATGTGCGATGCGACCTTGGACGATAAAGGGAAAAGGAGTACGAGACCTGTCTATCTTGACAGGCCCGTACAGAAGATTGTTTTATTACTTGAAGCAAATAAAGTTCATAGTCAAGACTAATGTTTGGGTTTTTTGTTTTGTTCATTTGTTTTGAAAGTTATTTGAAATAAAAGGATTTATTTGGTGGGAGTTTGGCTGACGCAATTTGTTTCCCAATATATTGCTTTGAGAGCACCTTTTGTTTGACGTCATGAAATGCTTGTTGTCTCCGCCTTATATGGCAACCCGAACATGGCCGCGCTGCAGCCTCAGTCAGTCTCTCTCCTGTGAGAGGAGGCAGAAAAGTTTGTAAGCGGCGTGGTGAGCTAAACAAGGTGTGTTTGAAACTGCAACTTTTGTCGTATTTTTGATGCACTGTTTAAGTTTGATTGCAAATATTTTGAGTTTCATTGATGGGTTGTTTATTTGTTTTGGTTTCAGTTGTTCACCTTGTAGCCCAATATGTTGGATCCCTGGACTCATTCATTCCCTTTGTTTTCCCATGCAATCAGAGAGGTGATTTAATTTCTGTATTTTTTCCTTTTACCTTTTTTGTCATGATTTATGTTCTGTATGCTGATTATTATTTTCTCTCACTCACAGTTTTGACGGGTTTAATAAACTCTGTAAAAAACGAAACACCTGACTGGTTTATGACGAAGGGAGTGACAAGGTCTACTAAAAGGAGATCCTAGAAAAGACTAAGCTTATTTCCACAGGTTAGTTACTCGTCGTCACGGTCATAGAGGTTAAGTTTACGGTTAGCCACTTAGCCCGCTGTTGTTAGCTCACCACGGAGCTAAGTTCAGCTAACAGCTCGCCGGGGGAGTGTGAGGTTCTATATGGGGCTAATGGACTGCAGTGTTGTACCCGAACGCAATATGTTTGCATGTCTGCGACGAGTTGAAACAACGCCAGTGTATAGGCTGTTGCAGCAGCAACCGTTCTCTTCCACCTAAAGTATGTGGTGCTTGAAAATATGAATGATTCCATTGATAATAATACGTTTGGGATACTCAAAATCCCCGCCGCAGAGTTATACTATATCGCTCCGTGCGAATGAATCCGTTGCCAGCGTGACTTCTTCTCAGTCTACCGAAAATAGCAGATCTACAAGCTCACAATGCGGTGCGAGCAGACGCAGTGTGAGCTTGTTGATTGGGTATTTTTTTTGTTGCGTGACACCGTACTATGCGTTATAAATTACACTTTTAAAGAGACGGTACACATTTAGTTTCTTCAAATATTTCCCCAAAATAAAAAGGTTACTTGCCTTCTGTCTGTTAAAGTACTGTATTTGAAGGCCCTAGTCTAATGTAGTGCATAGGCCTATATAGATTTTTGTTGTTGATTAAAACAAAGAAAAGATAATGGAAAACATAGATATGCATTCACTGTAAAAAAAAAAAAAAAAAAAAAGAGAGAGAGAGAGAGAGACATGGACATGTTAGCCTATAGTTTATATTATATACCTAAATATACAATTTATAGTAACGTATTTAAAATGTAAAATGTGTGTTTTTTTTTTTTGTTTTTTTTTTTATGGGCGCCCCCCTCCCCCGGGTGGGGTGGGCACCTGGGGCACCTCGTTGGCATTTCGGCTGGCATTTCGCCTACCCTGACCCTCATTTCTGGGTACGCCCCAGAGAGGGGAACGCGGTCCCCGCCGGGGACCGCGTTCAATGAACGTTCATATTTTGGGCGAACGTGAACTGAACGTTCTTTGTTTCCGCTTGGTGAACGCTATTCTGACGTCCATGAACGGCGCTCATCGGCTCGTTCGGTCCACGGTCTTCTGTCCTCGCGTCTTTTCATTCACATTTCCAGTGTTGCCGTGGTCTTGGGTCGCGCGCCCCCGACGACCCATATCTTTTTTGAGCCGGGGTCTCGCACCCCCCCAAGTTCACACCTCGACAACTGTTTTAACAAAGAAACGAGCCTATTTGCATATCAATAGACCTGTATAGTAGGTGTTGAGCGACGTTCGCGACCCCCCAAACATTGAATCACCACTGCACCACTGCACATTTCACATGCTCCAAATTACACCCGCAGCTGCAGAAAACCTCACGAAAGTTGATATGTGAGCGGACTGAGGCGCGCCTCGATGCGGTCTGTCTGGGTGCTTCTCTTCTTCCTTGTTACGTCTCGCAAGTTGCAACGCAAGTAAAGCCTGACTACTTCGCTGTGTTGCATGCCGAAAATAGCTGATCTGCAAGCTCACAACGTGTCGCATCCACAAGACAACATGAGCTTGTAGATCAGCTATTTTAACCAACGCTTAAACATGCAGATGGACGCGACGTTTAGAAACCTGACTTGTTCACAATAAGCCCCTTTTCCACTGCAGCTTTAGCACCACACCACCACACCACATACAAATATCTACATTTTCCATTACACAAAAGTAGCCCTATTGGTAAGAAACAAATTGACAATAAAATATAAATTTGTATTACAACTATCCTAAATTATAATACACTATAATGGATTATAACTGTGACTATAATACACTAGGCCTATAAAGTATTAATGTATTATGATAATTATAATACACTATAATAGATTATGAAAGTGGTTATAACACAATAGAATCTATTATCGTGTATTAAAACTATATCCTGGTCTAAATGAAAAGTCAGTGAGTGGTCAGTCATTATGAGGGTGCAGGAAGACTGGGCTAGTGGTGGGCACCTAAATATTGTGGGCACTTCAATGTTAAGTTGGATGAAATACGGTAATTGCTGTGTGTGGTTCTATTTGGGCTGTGTCAATAATTTTGACAAATAATAGCTTGCAGCAACGTAAAAAAAAACATTTGAATAGCCAAAAGTATAAAAATATTATGGTTAAAAGAACTAAAAAGAACTAAGTTAGTTCATTTTGGGGAACTAGGAAATGAACTAGTTCATTTTAGAAGTGTTTAACTTGAACTAGTTCATTTTGAAAGTGAACTTTCCCAACACTGATGGACTGGTATGATTCACCAGAACCCGACCTTCTGCCAAAGAGAAGTTCTGACGTTTACACAGCAGGAGGTGTCCCCGACCATACTCCCAAGCCTGAAGACGATGTGGATCCACAGGGGCAGGCGATATGCAGGTAAGTAACCTCGCCTGGTGTTCGTTTACAACTGGCCGTTGCCACAAGCAGAATAAGAGATGTTGCTTTGTTTTGTTTCCCCAATCACTATTAAATTGCTTGAGTAGCCTAGTGTAGTCTTGCCAGCTACGAGTTGGACTAAGATGCATATACCAAACTAATCTTCTAAAAGCAAAACTACGCGGCATCAAGGTTTGTGTGCCAACGGTGACTAATTGTAGTCCTAGAGCGGCCATATTTTGGGTCAATTGTTTGATTGGCATAGAACTAATGCTCTACTCAAATCAGAACACCTGTGTAAGGCTGTGTTGACCCAAGAAATGACCGCTCTAGAACTACATATTGGCACACCCAGGGCTGCCAAGGGGGAGCACTCGTTTTTTATTGAAGGGGGTTATAGGAGCAAATGTATAAGCCCTGATATAAATGCCATGACCCTCCCTCTCAATTGGGGGGGAAATCAATGACCCTCCCCAGGCATAAAAAAAAAGGATTGACCCTCCCCTAACAACATGACATTTACCACAGTAAAATTATGCCTAAAAACTTAACTTATAGTTAGGGCTGTCGAGACGATTATTCATGCAAAATAATTGCGATTGACAAATAATTAATTATATAATTCCAGTTCACTGCGCAATGTAGGTCATTTCAATTAAGCTCTCACTCCAGTCAGCTGGTCTGAATGATAAAATGACATAAATGGATCTTGCCAAGCAGTTGTGAATGAAAACGTAGTCCTGTGCTTTCTTATTGTCCTCACCTCAAATTAAACGCTGGATTATTTACTTTTCTTCAAATTGACTGGATCCAGCACACGAGGTAACATCCAGGTCTTTATCCATCACAATGTTTTCACATCAAACAAAGTAGCCTAATCACTCAAACCTATGTGTGACCATGACCAAGTTTAACATATTAATGAAGAAGGTAGAGTGCCCTGTGAGATGAGAACCTTTTTGCTTTTGGACAGATGCAACATCTCTAGTGTGAGCTCTCTCTCCCTCTCTTTTTGCTTTTTGAGAGAAAGCGACACACACACACACACACACACACACACACACACACACACACACACACACACACACAGCAAGCATCAGCGTCTCGTCTAACAGCCGCCTCTCCTCGTAGTTGAACAGCCTTTCGGACTTTAAGGACTTTAATTTAACTTTTAATCGGAAAGTCACCACGGGCCCGAATATATAGTCTATTTTCCCCACTTCATTAGGCTATGTATACCACTATGATAGTATGAGCTTTGATAATCCACATACTGTACTGCTTAATGAAGAAAATTATCAATTTAATTGCTTTTTGAACATCAAGAAAGATTAAAATGTTAGAGAGGGACTAGTGGAAGATCAACCCAGTTGCGTTCGGGTGTTGCGCTCTGAAAATAGCAGATCTACAAGCTCAGAGCGCAACGCGTTGACGGGCTAGACCAGCTGCTGTTGGACTGTCTACTGCCGTTTTATTTCCCAGTTCAGCGTATTGTTGTGGGCAGTGGATCTGTAGATTTGTTGTATCTGCGACGCAGGCCGTTGCCTGCTGCTGCTAGTGCTACGTGTGCGTGCGGCTGTGTGCCAGGGACGTGCAGAGATTGTTAGAGAGGCAGGGCTGACATTTCTAAAAGAGGGCAATTGTTTCAACCTAAGATGCTGCATTCAAGTTCAGGATCTACGTTCAGGGCGTTTGCATTTCTTTCATCATAGTAAAAACTGCATTCATGGTCTGCAGAGGGCACTTTTTACAGAAGGATAAAAGGGCAGGGGCTCAAGCCCCCTTTGATGTCTATGAATGAATGAATGAATGATTTTATTTGAGTGTCATGCCACCTCGTGGCCCATCCCTTATGCTTATGGGATTATATGACACCTTTTCAAACAAGGTTACAATTTTCTTAAGTACATTCTTTTTTTTCTTCTTTCTATACATCCGTTACCAGTATAGGCTACAATATAGATACCAGTGGGGGGGAAAAGTAAAGAAAAATAAAGCAAAACAGAGCATTTTGGTACTTAACCCCTACTGGTTGTACAATGCTTTTTTTCGCAAGTCCCAAGCTTTCTCAAAGTAGTTTGCCAGTTTAAATACATGTTTTTTCAAATATACAGTTAATAAGTTGTGAGTCACTGATATCCAAAATATATCTATGTGTGCACATTGTAGTATTGTAGTGTGAAATTGCAGCCAAAGTGGATGTCTCAGTGGCACTTGAGTTGACGCAGTTTTCCACTTTGTGACGGCTGGTGATTTGACGGCGTGAGAAATACGATGTGTGGCGTGAGAGTGTGTGAAGAGGCTCATTTGAGTGAGTCTCACGCTCACTGCGTGAGACACAAAATGTATAGGGCTGAAGAGATTAATGTATGTTTTATAATAATATTCTAAATCTACAAAGTAACTAGCAACTAAGTTGTCCAATAGTTGAGTAAAAGTAGAATATTTGCTTCTGAGATGTAGTGGAGTAGAAGCGAAAGTATAGGAAATTGGAAATACTCAAGTAAAGTACAAATTAAAAATTATACCTAAAAGTACAGTAGGCTACTTAAAGGAGTAGTTCACCCCCTAAATGACTTTTTTTCTATTGATTATTCACCCCATGGAGACTTGAGTTCAATAATATTTTTGGGTTTTTGTCGCATTCACCCCCATTGATTACGGATGGGGACCCGAATCTATTTGGGTCCCCATCCCCCCATCCGGAACAAATGTGTGTGTGATAAGAACTTTATTTTTTCTACACTAACCACTTGAACCCTAGTATCCATATTCTGTGTGGAACATTAGCCAAGAATAGCCGATCTACAAGCTCACAACGCCTTGCAGTGTGAGGTGTTGTGAGCAGTGTTGGGCAATATTACTTAGGAGAGTAATCGTTACTTATTACTTATTACTCCTTGGAAAAAGTAATAATATTATATTACTTATTACTTGGAATCAAAAGTAATATGTAATATATTAAGTTATATTACTTTTTTTTTTACCCGCAAAATCTGTTTAGCCAGCTCATTTTAGAACTGAATCCAATGTATTGGAACAATAAGAGTCTCTGGGATGCGATTAAAGAAATTATAATTGCAGGCTTTGTAATTAATTAATCTCAATTCACATTTTAATCACACATCAATATTTGCTAATTCGGGGTCGCCACAGCGGCCAAATCAAGTTGGGCTCCCATCGACTTTAGTGATGAAAAGTGATGAGTCATCACTTTTCAGAGTGATGAGTCATCACTTTTCAGAGTTTTGTGGGTGCTGTGGGGACCCCGAAGGTCGCAGACTCGGGCGCCCTAGCTAAATCATTAGAACATGCCCTGAGCTACATCTGTGAAAATGTAGAACTTTTAGACCAGGGGTCCTCAATTGACTATTGACTTTGACCTCTAAGGAACTATTGCTGTATTGACTTTGACCTCTAAGGACCTTCCAGGAAGAGTGCTCATATGCGCCTTGCGGTGACACGCTTCCTAGTTTCTTCTTTTTTCGCACTGATTTTTGACACTGCACTATTAGGTTGTTAGTGTTGGTAGTTTCTGAGTATTTTTGCTTCGTTTAACAATGACAGTGAGATACTTGTTTGCACTAACTAGCATTGACTGCTATGGTCTCTTTTGCAAGACACTTTATGTATATATACTTATATATTATTCGCCCCCTCTATTGATGCACCTTCTCTTTATTGGTACTGTACTGCTCTTGTCTTTGTTTTGTTTTTTCCCTCTTATCTGTCTTTTCTTACGTCTCTGTAACTTTCTAAATAACTGTATACTGCTGTGCTACTACTGGACAACTGAATTTCCCCCTTGGGATAATAAAGGTATCTATCTATCTATCTATCTCAAGAGGCAGCGCCGACCGGACCCAGGACGAATTATAGTGAGAAAAATATTTCCACGTTTTGTTTCCACTTCTCGTTGTATTCATTCACTTTCATTGCATGCGCTGTGCGCTGAGTGTGTGTGTGTGAGAGAGAGAGAGACAACGACGCGCTGATTGGCTGATGCCGGATGCGCTGATAGGCTGTTACCACAGACCGCGGAAGTTTTCGGAGCAGCAGCAGCAGCAGTAGCTTCAGCCACTAAGCCACTAACAATGCAACTAGTTATAAATCAGTGGAGTTTCTTTCACGCAAAACATCATCAACGTGAATACGTTTGCAGGATTGTAATCTTATCTCCAGAGTTTGTCGCGACGTGCCACGGCCCGTGACGGCTGCCTCTCTTTCTGCATGGATATGCTTTGTCTCTGACAATCTCAGTTTGTTAAAAGAAACCAGAGCACTAGCGCAGCACTCTGCTCCACTTTGAACATTCTGTTCTCCCTGCTTTAATGGGTTGTTTCTCTTCAATCAAGTAAGGCCCCCAAATGATTTTGGAGGAGTCCCCAGCCCAGATGACAGCGAAGTCATAATTTAAGGACCCTTTTAATAAAGAAAGAAACTGAAAAAGACCATTACTGCATCAACAAACTACTAAAAGCCAATGTAAAAAAAAAATAAGAAAGGGATCCCTAAGATGAAAAATAATGAGGGCAAGTGGCCATGACCTGAGGGCAAGTAGAACATGACCTGTACTTTCCAGACGGACAAGTGCTTCTGAGACCATAGTGTCAACCCCTGGTTGGTACTTTTTTGTATCTTGGCCTACTATTTAAGATTGACCGACATAATAAAAATAAGCAAATATAAATATCTTACATATAGTATTGGTGAAGGGGTCCATGGAGTGCCAACATGGAGTGCCAAATGGTATGTTCCCTATTCCCAGCAAACCAGTTATCCTAGAGGCTCCACACTTGGTACACGTACTGCTCAGTACTCTGGCAACGTTATAGGCACATTTGCCACCATGCTATGTACTTACATTGCGTACAGTAATATAAAACAAAATTATTCAGGCACATTTTAGCCAGCTCTTTTGGCTGCTATCCACGATTTTCCTACGCCCCATAGTGCATTGCGCAGACGTTTGCACCGATCTTCCGCCGCCGATTTACAAGCTCACAACGGGTTGCATCTGCAACGCAACGTGAGCTTGTATGTCTGCTGTTAAACCCGGAAGTTTGGTCCTGATAGTCTCCAGTAAGCGACCGAGTATTTCCCGGTGAATCTGTGCGCAAAGGTGGGGGCCGATGGGCAAGGAGGGTTGCGAGCTTATGAGAAACAACTAAACTAAGACCTTAAAACCTGGCGAAAACAGTTGCGTGCATTAGCGGAAGATGACGATAAAGGAAATCATTTAATGGAAAACATTAAATTAACTTCTGAAAAGCATACACGGCCTTAAAACATGGCAAAAACAGTTGCGTGCATTAGCGCAAGATTAGAAGAGGATAAAGGAAATCATTAAATGTTATGGAAAACATTAAATTAACTTCTGAAAAGGCTTCACCCACCTCGAGTCTATAGCCTACTAAAAACTAGTGAACCGCGATCTTGCCATACGTGAATAATTGTGGTTGTAAACAATAACACAGACAATATAAATCCTTGTTGTGGGAAGAAAGGATAGCCTATCATCATGGCCCCAAATAACTTTTAAATATCTTGCAATTGGCGACGAGTCTCTTACTAAATCGGCAAGATTAGGCTACATTACATAACATAATAATACATAAAAGCTAAGCTATATAACCTCTCCATCATCAGCAATAGTCAGTGGTTCATGTCCCCCACACTCCCACTCACTGCTTTTCAGAAGTTAATTTAATGTTTTCCATTAAATGATTTCCTTTATCGTCATCTTCCGCTAATGCACGCAACTGTTTTCGCCAGGTTTTAAGGTCTTAGTTTAGTTGTTTCTCATAAGCTCGCAACCCTCCTTGCCCATCGGCCCCCACCCTTGCGCACAGATTCACCGGGAAATACTCGGTCGCCTCCAGTAAACCCCCGGGGAAAATTGTGGATAGGACCCCACTCACTGTGCAGCTGCAGCCAGGGTCAGAGGCCAGGGGTTATTCAGGTCAACGAGCCAGAACATAGAGGGAGGGGGGGGGGAGGGAGGGGGGAGAGGAGCTGAGCAGAGTAGAGTATCGAATTACAACAGAGGGGTGTGTGTGTGTGTGTGTGTGTGTGTGTGTGTGTGTGTGTGTGTGTGTGTGCGCGCGCGTTTTTTTTTTCCAAAAAAAAAATTCTCCAAAAACTTTTTTTTTTTCAAAAAACTTTTTTTTTTTTTTTTCAAAACACTTTTTTTTTCTCAAAAAACGTTTTTTTTCTCAAACATTTTTTTTTTCTCAAAACATTTTTTTTTCTCAAAAAAAGAACTACCCATATTTGGCCATTACACACACTGCCGCAACATGGCGGTGAAGGCCACGCAGCGGCCTGAACTCTAGACTTTGGGCCGCAAACTTCTAGTATATATATATATATATATATATATATATATATATACTAGAAGTTCGCGGCCCTTTGGGCCGCTCACATCTAGAGATCGCGGGCGCTCACAGCTGCGTTGTAGCAGTGATGCAACTGATATGGCCATATATGGAGATCTGTACTGTATCCTGTCAGTCCTTGCACACTTTCCCACATGTCCTTAGTGGCCAGTTGTCCAGGTGCCCACCTCTCCAAATGGCCACTTGTCCCTAGTGCCCAGTTGTCCAGGTGCCCACCTCTCTAAGAGGCCACTTGTCCCTAGTGCCCAGTTGTCCAGTGCCCACCTCTCCAAGTGCCCACGTATCCCTAGTGCCCAGTTGTCCAGGTGCCCACCTCTCCAAGTGCCCACGTTCCCCTATTGCCCAGTTGTCTAAGTGCCCACCTCTCCAAGTGTCCATGTGTCCTTAGTGCCCAGTTGTCCAGGTGCCCACCTCTCCAAGCGCCCACGTGTCCCTAGTGCCCAGTTGTCCAAGTGCCCACCTGCCCACATGTCCCTAGTGCCAAGTTGTCCAGGTGCCCACCTCTCCAAGTGCCCACATGTCCCTAGTGCCAAGTTGTCCAGGTGCCCACCTCTCCAAGTGCCCACATGCCCCTATTGCCCAGTTGTCCAAGTGCCCACATGTCCCTAGTGCCCAGTTGTGCAGGTGCCCACCTCTCCAAGTGCCCACATGTCCCTAGTGCCCAGTTGTCCAGGTGCCCACCTCTCCAAGTGCCCACTTGTCCCTAGTGCCCAGTTGTCCAGGTGCCCACCTCTGCAAGTGCCCACATGCCCCCATTGCCCAGTTGTCCAAGTGCCCACATGTCCCTATCGCCCAGGTGTGTCTGTCCGTCTGTCCGTCCGTCCGTCCGTCCGTCCACCCATCCATCCATCATCCATGGATGGATACATCCATGTATTTCATCTACCACTGTGTGGGCCCTGCACCGTGTGTGTGTGTGTGTGTGTGTGTGTGTGTGTGTGTGTGTGTGTGTGTGTGTGTGTGTGTGTGTGTGTGTGTGTGTCAGACAATTGGACTCGAGTCATGATGACTCGAGCCGAGTCTGACTCGAGTCACCTATTTGACGACTTGCGACTTGACTCGGACATTAAGGGCAAAAACTTGAGACTCGACTTGACTTGGAAGACAATGACTCCCGACTCGACTCGACTTGAGACACGCTGACTCGGACGACTTGCCAATACGCCACTCACCAAAGCAGTCGTGAACGCCACCGCTAGGTTCACACTTTTATTGATTGATTGATTTGATTGATTGGAGACAGGCATGTAAGCGAGAGCACAAGCACGGACGCAGCCAAACACTATGATCAGACTGGACACCACACACACACACACACACAGCACGAATGGCTACTGCTGCCCCCCAGCCTGATGCAGCCACTACACGATTTGCATATAAAAACTTCCACACCGATGGTAAACAGAGCAACGCTCAATGCAAGATATGCAACGCTAAACTCAAAGACAAAGAGGGAACGACGTCAAACTTTGTCCGCAACTTGAAGACGGCGCATGAAGAGAAGTGAAACCAAACATAAGAACATAACATTATTAGAAGTGTGTGCGCGTGTGCATGTGTGTGTTGGTGATATACTGTCGGTCGATAATTTTTTGAACATTAATAATAAGACAACAATGTCACTCACCACTGTCACGAATGTTGATCTGTGACTGCACAAATAATATCCATTCATGGTAGCAAGCCTCCGTCTTCCAACACTTTATCACTTTTCATAACATACATCCAGTCGTCAGCAGGGTTAAGAACTTCACTAAATAACTCCCACGCAAAAGCTTTATTCCTTCTCATTTAGCCTCCGACAAGTTTTGCTTAGCTAGAGTTGAATTTAGTCTAGGGTGACCAGACGTCCCGTTTTACCCGGGACAGTCCCGTTTTCAAGCTACGTGTCCCGGTGTCCCGACAAATATCTCTAAAACACTAATATGTCCCGGTTTTCAACATTCACTACAAAATTGTCCCGGTTTTCGCCAGAATTAAAATAATAGTAGCTGTTTTCAGTGGTTGCATAGACATTTATCATGTTCTTTTCGTGAAAACATGCTCACCTAACCAATCAGAAAAAAGGAAGAAATTCATTGCGTGTCTGAATTCAACACTGAGCCTGTTTGTCAATCACTCACTGCCTGTTTGCAACCCTGTGGTGCGTGCGCGCGCGTGCACGAACGTTGGAGAATGGGCACGCGCGTGCGCGGTAACGTGCGCATTGCTTTTAGGGTCCCAGTTTTAGGCAACAGTGTTTTGCGTCCCGGTTTGAGTGGCTGAAAATATGGTCACCCTAATTTAGTCCACTCCACTCTGTTACTTTCTTGTTTGTCGCTGGAGCGTGTCGCTGTTACTACATGTCATCTTTTCGACACCCGACTCTATGGTCGAAATAATGTCCGTTCGGAAAAGTGAGATTTCCCCGTATCTTTTTGGAACATGGTGGGACCCCAAACAAATGCACGTGTAGTGGAGTATAGGCAGCTAAATTTGTGCCTGATGAGAAATGACATTAATATACAGTACTAGTAGTACAAAACAAAGCATGCACGTTAAGATTGTTGTGTCTTGTTCGTTTTTGTTTTTAAAGCAATAGGCCTGTAGCAGTATTAAATACATTTTAATAAATGTTGCAAAATGTTGAAAATAAACATTTGTCAAACATGCCATTTCTTTAATGGAATGTTGCCTTTGCCATCTACCTAGGTTCTAAATGATCAGACATGTAATGGATAAATGAATAGCTTTTAAGGTATACTGGTTTAATTCATGCGGAGTTGCAGACTAATCTGCATGGTATTTTCTGACATTTACTTTAGGAGAAAGGTTTCTCTCTTCAAGATATAAACCTGAGATATAACCTGTGACTCAACTTGAAAAGCGTGTGACTTACTCGACTGACAACCTTGTGACTTGACTTGACAACCTGACTCGACGCGACTTGACATAACCTTGTGACTCGGCTCGACTTGACTTGCCCACAACAGAAAAAACTTGAGACTTGCTTGAGACTTGGACCAAATGACTTGCTACTCGACTTGGACTCGGATCAGAGGGACTTGTACAATTGTCTGGTGTGTGTGTGGAATGTTATGGCTCGTTGACCTGAATAACCCCTGGCCTCTGACCCTGGCTGCAGCTGCACAGTGAGTGGGGTCCTATAGCAGCCAAAAGAGCTGGCTAACATGTGCCTGAATAATTTTGTTTTATATTACTGTACGCAATGTAAGTACATAGCATGGTGGCAAATGTGCCTATAACGTTGCCAGAGTACTGAGCAGTACGTGTACCAAGTGTGGAGCCTCTAGGATAACTGGTTTGCTGGTAATAGGGAACATATCATTTGGCACTCCATGTTGGCACTCCATGGACCCCTTCACCAATACTATATGTAAGATATATATATATATATATATATATATATATATATATATATATATTAATTGTTTTATTTTTCCCCGGACCAGTTTCAAAAGAATATTTGTGGACCTTCAAGATTTGTATTTGAGGACCCCTGTTTTAGACTGATTAGCACGAGAAAAAAAAAACCCTAAGGCCTCCGACTAACATGAATACTCATGTGATGATACTTTTCTGAGGCCATTTCTAGCCCACGGAATGTTTTTTGTGCAAAACAAATGCCTGCAATGGATTCATCATCATGACAAACCCCTTGTTAGACCCCTCAGATCCTCCTTAAATACTTTTATAATATTTTTCTGGGTATTTTCCTCCAGAAAGTCAATGGGAGCCCAACTTGATTTGGCCGCTGTGGCGACCCCAAAGGTCGCAGACTCGGGCGCCCTAGCTAAATCATTAGAGCAAGCCCTGGGCTACATCTGTGCAAAATTTGGCGCTATAAGACAAAATTGCACGAAATTAGCATTTGCTCCCCTTAAGGCCCCACACTATATAGTAATAACAATACAATTAGGCCATAAATGTGCAATTATGCAACTGGAGACATAATATTACCTTTTATTACCCAATAAATAAAATAAAGAATGTTTAAAAAGTGTGTGTGTGTGTGTGTGTGTGTGTGTGTGTGTGTGTGTGTGTGTGTGTGTGTGTGTGTGTGTATATAAAATCTCTATTCAGTTTCGGGAAAAAAGTATATTTTTAACCATTTTGGAACCGAAATAGGAACCGCTAGGAACCGGAACCGATAAGCAGAACCGGAACCGGACTCATAAAAATCCAAACGATACCCATCCCTAAACATGACTCATTTCAGAACCTCTCCTCCTCCGCTACAAGACGTTGTATCAGCAATCCTTTCTAAACCTTAAGAGTTGTTGCATGAAGAATAAATAAAGGCCTCTCCATACTTCGACAGAACCGAACTTTTCGGTTGAAAAATAAACTTTTTTATTTTTTATCTTTTCCGGAAAAAAAAGCGTCGGATGTTCATACTTCGCTCCTGTTCGGAGGCTTGGCACGTTGGTAGTTGGAAGCGGTGTCACGTATTGTGGAGGTTATGGAGGAGGAGGAAGACGAGGAGGAAATGTTAGCGGAGGCAGAGAGCAGGAGGAGGATTTTGCCCTGCTTTGTGCGGCTGAGGAGGAGGCGAGCACATCTAGCCGTCGGTGGTACGGGCATGGCCTGTATTAGACTCTCGTTCAGGGGATGAGAGGGGCATGAGTTTCGGTCAAAGTATGGACAGGCCTTAAGTCTTGTAACTTGTTAAATCCACTTGTAGGGTTTAGGATGAGAGAGAGAAACACGAGGTTGGAGAAAGAAACACAGACAACAAACTGAAGCGAGTCAAGCGACTTGAGCAAGCGGAGTCGTTGCCATGTGCCCATGTCTGCTAATTATAAGCGACTGTGGGTTTGATTTTCGTAAAGTTGCTTGTATATATTGATAGTTGCTGGTTGCGTTTTATTTGTTGTGAGCTTGTAGATCAGACATTTTCAGCCTGAAGGTGGCGCTAAATGGGACAGATCCATGTTGATGACATGAGTGTAGAGCAAGTGTGTACCGATTTGTGTGATTTTAGGGCAAAATTTGTAGGAGGAGTGTCCAAAAATGTGTTTGAAAAAAATGGCCTGATGGTGGCGCTATATGGGACAGATCCATGTTGATGACATGAGAGTAGACATACTGTGTAGTGATTTGCGTGATTTTAGGGCAAAATCTGTAGGAGTAGTGTCCAAAAATGTGTTTTAAAAGATCTGCCTGAAGGTGGCGCTAAATGGGACAGATCCATGTTGATGAGATGAGTGTAGACATACTGTGTACCAGGGCAGGAATTTCACGGCGGCCACGACGGCCATGGCCGTCGTCGCCCCTCTCTTTGGCCGTGTGAAAATGACATGCTCAAACGGCCACAGTGGCCGTGGTTACAGTTTACAGTTTACAGTTTAGGCATTTAGCAGACGCTTTTAATCCAAAGCGACTTACAATAAGCAGATACAACATCGCAATAATAAACAAGATAATAGGTCAGTACATTAACAGCAATATAACAATGTAAATGGATATCTATCTAGAGAAAAACACAATATAATCAAGTTCTAAAGAAACCTAACAAACAAATGTTAACTAGCTTCATGTATGGTCATTGATTTTACTGTAGTGCTAAGGGTTTAGGTGGAGTCTGAAAAGGTGAGTCTTCAGTCCACGGCGAAAGGTAGCGAGTGAGTCCGTTGTTCTAAGTGCGACAGGGAGTTTATTCCACAACTTGGGAGCCAAGAGGGCAAACTGTCTCGGACGAGTGGATTTTTGCCCTGGAGTTTTTAGCGAGGGTTCGGTCAGCATCCCTGTGTTGGCTGATCTAAGTGAACGAGTGGGGGTGTAGGGGTTGATCAGCTTTTGGAGGTATGGAGGAGCCATACCTTTGGCTGCTTTGAAGGTCAGCATCAGTGTTTTGTATTCCATGCGGGCCGCAACCGGGAGCCAGTGGAGGCTGCGGAGAAGGGGAGAGACATGTGAGAACTTAGGCTGGTTGAAGACCAGTCGTGCCGCGGCATTTTGGATCAGTTGGAGAGGTTTGAGCATAGATATATATAAAGGCTAGATAGCTCACGCCCGCTGTTGGCCAATGGGGACTGACGACGCTACAGGTCGGCCATCTTGGGACAGGACCGATCGCCCAGTTTAACATTCATTTCTATAGTGCATGAACTATTTAAATGACCAGAGCTTGCTCAATTTTCAACCTATTTTGAAACGGATTGGTTTGTTATAAACCTAAGAAACGTAGCTACGTTACTGTATACTTAGAATAATTATAACCATGGATTTCCATATGAAATAACATTAAGTATATAGGTAAAGTAAAGCAATTAGCTATACACACTGTATTTATATTGTAAATATAACATGTAATAGTTCCATTATTAGTAATATTTATATTATTTAATACATTATGTATTAAATGTATCAATGTATTTATTTAATATAAAAAACTGTCTCATTTGGCTTATATTTATTTCATATAAAATAGTCTCATGTTGCCATTCTGTAAAATATGAGATTAGAGATGGGGCTTCAAGGTTATTTTATTAAGGACATAACAAAACGAAATAAACCTCTTTTTTAACTAAAATAATACATTTTATTTCAGCACTGCAACTGCAAGTCATTTCCCAATCAGTAACATGACCAATCCTCCCCTCCCTCTGAAATCAGACCACTAACAGCTAGACGAGTACATACATAATATATACCAACTATAGTCATAACAGCAATAATCATGATATATAATAATCTTTTTTTTTTTGTGTTAAACCCCATGCTGCACAGGTAGCTTTTGGTGGCCCTTGATATTGAAGTAGGCTACATGCAGTACACCTGTTTGAAGGTTCAATGGACCAATATTGTATTGAACAGCTCAACAATGATCAATGAGGTTGGGGGTTAGACTGGAACTGTTGGGGGCTGTTGAGAGGGCGGTGGTGTGGCAGTGTAGAGACAGACAGGATTTACCATCATCAAGTATACCTGTAGCATTAACTGAATAGCAAAATCACAGTGGGTTCCTTTTCTCAGATGGCATTCAGTGCACTACTCATGGGCTCATACGTTCTTGCTTGGAGTCAACTTTAAATGTAAAGCCTAAAAAGGAGGTAAACCAGACTCAAATACATTCATTGGGGGAAAAATTACCCATTATTTAACATCTGCATTACTTACAAGAAGACTACACAATTATAGAATGTAGAAGAATGTTTTATTTGATCATTGTTTGCCTGTTATCTCTCCTATGGTACCAGATCAATACAGCATGGAATTGTGGATGAAATGTTTCCATACACATACATACATATATATATATATATATATATATATATATATATATATATATATATATACAGTATAAACCACTGAGGAACATTGGCTCGAAGCCAAAATTAGGCTTCCGTATGTGCACACAGAGTTTGAGCGAATGGCCTTTAAAAAGGACTGTTTTGGGTAGTCATTTTAGCAATATGGTGCAGCCTCAGCTTAAAAAACAGGGACATAACTAACTTCATCAGTGTATGGTGGTGACTGTCAATGCCTGAGCAAAAACACATCCTCTGAACCTATCCTCCTATCCTATGGGCTGTTTTCATCTGGATTCTGCAGATGCCTGGCGAACGACCCACTCTGCTGCCTTCACCATGCCTTCAGAACAGATGGTATCACCAGACCTCCATTGCTTTTCAGGGTCAGCAGGTGGTAGCTCTTGTCCTTACAGGCAGATTCAGCATCGGTCACAAGGCTGGCCCGGCAGACATCACAGGACAGCTTCTTCAAAGAGCGTCGCACAACAAATCCTGAAATTAGCAGTAGACAGATTATTATAATATTATTAATATTATTATTACCCCAATAAATGTACCCCCATTGATTCCGGAAGGGGACCCAAATGCATTAGTCCCCATCCGGAATCAATGGAGGTAAATTTACTATAATCATTTTTTTGTGAAGAATGTGACAAACACAAAAAGAAATTATTGAACTCAAGTCTCCATGGTGTGAATAATCTATATAAAAAAAGTCGTTTTGGGGGTGAACTACTCCTTTAAGGATTTATGTAGGATGTATGTAGGCCTATGTACACTATGTATGTATGCATGTATGCATTAGCCTATGCAAACTTTGAGAATAAGACAACCACAATAAAAGAGTTAAAAAGTGTGTAAACAGGTGGTAGAAATATTTCTAAAAGCCAGGGTCAACAACACTCTTGCAGTGTTATTATCTCACAGCCCTGTTGTTCCTGTGAAGCAGAACTTGTATTGTACATAATGATTATCCTAATTATAATATAATATTGTCATATTTGTGGCAGGTGATCCCACAGGTTACATTTGGATAGGCCTACTCCTTTCATTGGAGCAGCCATAGGCATTAGGCAGGAAAACAATCAGGCATCTTCACAACAGACTTAAGTTCACATACAGTAGCCTAGGCCTATTTCTATAAACAAAAAGCCAGCAATTCCCTGTATCAATGTATCTAAATGTAAGATATTTTTAACAAACCAAACCGCTTGGAAATCATGTAATTCTGCCTCTCCCACCATTGTAACTTTGCTGTCAACTTTGTAATAAGATATAGGTCTAGCTCACACTCACAGCCTCTTTCTTGTCTCTTAGCCTGCAGCTAAAAAATACAACAATATCCACACAAAGAAATGTAATTTAGACAAAAGATTAGTTGTCATGAAATCGTTATTGGTCTCAGGAAAACCTGATAATATTTGAAAATCTCGATTGTTGTTGTCTTGATGAACTTGTGCAAGCAGCCATGTCACTTAACTATGCTGCATGCTCTTTTTTCGAAATGAAAAGCTTCAATTTCAACATGTCAACCAGCCTGAGCTCATAGCCACGCTAATAATGTTTGTAATAATCCAAACCGTTAGTAAATCGGTCAAGATTTCAGAGAGTAAAGAGTATTTAAGTGTGCAGATCACTCACCTTACAGGCACAATACAACGGCAGGACGCGGGGGATGGTCCTGTCCTAAGATGGCCGCCAGTGAACGACGCCGCCGACTCCGCCTTGCGCCATCTAGCCTTCTTATATATATCTATGGGTTTGAGTGCACATGCCGGGAGACCAGTGAGGAGAGAGTTACAATAGTCGAGTTTTGATATGACAGATGTCTGAATGAGGAGCTGCGCTGCCTCCTGGGTGAGGAACGGTCTGATTTTACGGATGTTATAGAGTGTGAACCTACAGGACTGGGTGACTGATGCAATATGTGCCTTAAATGATAGCTGGGTGTCCAGGACCACACCAAGGTTTCTAGCAGTCGGAACTGAAGTCACCAATGCATTATCTATGGAAATAGTGAGATCTTGCATGGGGCAAGACTTAGCTGGGAAGAAGAGTAGCTCCGTCTTGTCCGGGTTCAGCTTGAGGTGGTGGGCTGACATCCACTGTGAGATGTCGGCCAGACATGCAGCAATGCGCTCTTCCACCTGGGTGGCAGAAGGGGGGAAGGACAAAAACAGTTGAGTGTCATCAGCGTAGCAGTGGTGCCCCATGCAGTGCCCAGCGCCCACAGCAGTTCACAATTTCATTGAGGAATAAAGAGGAGACGAAAATGTAGAAATACAAAATAAAGACTGGGCTAAAATCTGTCTTCATTTTAGTTCACGAACAAAGAGAGTACGAAATATGCCCTGTGACCTGTGATGCGCATTACGGTCAAACACCTGCTGCTTTCTGACATGTAGTGGCAGATAGAGGTGGGACGTTCGCGAACGAATCGAGTCTTTTGATAGCGGGGCAGTTAAGGAGAACAATACTTCAGTTCTGGAAAGAAGCACCAAAATTTGACAGAGTGTACCTCTTGGGTCATTCTTTAGAAAAATCACATTAGACACTTAATTTTCAAAATGGCCGCCAGTTTTAAATATGGCCGCCTTTTCGGATATGTTTTACAGTACGCCAGCCAGTTAATATCGAATTTTCATAATATTAGAGTTGTTTTGTAGGTTTTAAAACATCCTGAGTTCATTTATTACACTTTTAAAGCAGCCAGAATAACCTTTCTGACTTTTGGTTGGGGCCTTTCCTCACCTGGGACCCCCCAGACAGACCCCTGAGCCTATTTCAGTAATCGCTCTGCTCCTGCTCCAGAACAATGTTAAATTAGATCTGAAGTATGCTCTGAAATCAAAAATGACTAGTAGCAAATAACAGAGGTCTTCCACGGGGGGTCCGGGACCCGGGGGGGGGGTCCTCAGAGCTACTACAGGGGCCTGCCAAATCTCGATGAGATCTTTTATTTTTTATTTTTTTATTTGAAACTTCGAATGTTTTTATGTATCCTGGTTTTATGTATTGTACTTTGATGGTTTATTAGTATTCTCAGTATTATTTATAATGTTTTTGTGTTAAACAGTTATGGTTGACAGCTGTTACTGCAGGGATTGCAATAATGAAGGTATTGCAACATTTCGCAGAACAACATTTCCATTTATTGCACTGCACTCACACTGACCACACACACACACACACACACACACACACACACACACACACACACACACACACACACACACACACACACACACACACACACACACAACACACACACACACACACATCCTCTTATAGTGCCCATGGTCAATTACGCCCAAAGAGATTCACTACAATACAGTAATTTCAGACAGATATATTCGTCTTCATCATCATCATCTTCAATGTCCAACCTAATAGTGTTGACACAGTCTCCACCATAGCATAGAGTGAAAGTTATTTGAGCAGCTGCACCGTCCCTTACAACCTGCTTTGCAGACACATTTGATGAGCTCAAGTACTGCCTTTGGAGCAGGGAGAGCAAGAAACCTGACTGGAATATACCCTCCACTCTCTGAATTCCATCTATTTTCTTCGATTGGTGGGAGCACAGGGCAATTTGTCAGGTATGCTATATGTGACAGAGTTGGCACGGAGGTAATGTGGTAGCAGTGCAGCATGAGTTGGAGGTAGCATCTCACCTCCAAGTTCTTTGACAGAAATAGTTCCCATCTGAGTAATCCCAGGGTTGTTGGACCTTTTGAACTGTAAATATGGCATGCAAAATGTTCCGACTGCAATGTTGATGGAAGCTCACCATTTATAAGCTCAGGAGGAATGGCCAATGACCTTGCCAAGGTCCTTGAAGCAGTTAATGGCTTGGTCATCATCATCATCATCAAGTAGGCATTGACCCATGTCTTTTTGGTGATTCCAACAAATGTTCTTCCCCAGTCAGCACCTGAAAAACTATGTACGCAAAGGAACCCTTGACATTTGAAACATCCAATAACTTGAACTCACTCGAATATATCAATTTCCTTTTTTTGTACCGGAGGCAAGGACTTGATAAGGAATCTGGGTATCAGCCTCTTCATGTGTTTGCACCTCCACAAAATCATGTCCCTTGATGAAGGTATCGTATTATGATGCCTACTTTGTTATACCTGACAAATTGCCCTGAGCTTCCATCAATTGAAAAAAAAGAATAGATGGAATTCAGAGAGTGGAAGGTATGTTCCCGTCAGGTTTCTTGCCCTAGCCGCTGCAAAGGCAGTACTTGAGGGACGGTGCAGCTGCTCGAACAATAACCTGCCTTGCACTCTCCTCCCTGCAAATGCTATAGTGGAAACTGTCAACACTATTAGGGAGGACATGTATAGTATTGAATTTCTTTGGGTACAATTGACCGTGAGCTCTTTAAAGGACAACTTTAGTTTTTTACAACAAGGGTTCATATTTTAGATTGTAATGAAAGAATATAAAAGATGAGTGTTAAAATGATTTCATTTACTTTTTTCTATTGTTTTAGAGATTCTTATTTCAGTGGTTGGGGGCATGCGTACAAGTGGCTAAATATGTCATTTTACACAGCATAAGCCCATTCCCAAGATACAACGCAACCTTTCATGGTTGGATGTGACTTATGGGGGCTAGAAGTGTTACTGTAAACAGCAATAAAGAAACTGCTGGCTTATTGTGTCTAAAAAGACATATTTAGCCACTTGTACTACGCATGCCCCACATTTTAGCACGGTAAACGCGATAAAACAATAGAACGAAGCAAATGAAAACATTTTAACACTCACCTTTTCTTTTCTCTAATTACAATCTAAAATATGAACCCTTGTTGTAAGAGGATAGGGTGCGGGTTTTGGGGTGACGATAACAAAGAGGTGTGTGTGTTGTGTTGTGTTGTGTTGTCAGTGTGAGTGCAGTGCAATAAATGGTTAAATAATAAATGTTAGACTGCGCGCCCAAAGTGAGAAGTTGCAATACCTTAATTCTTACAATCCCTGCAGTAACACCTGTGAACCTGTCTGTCTAACACAAAAATGTTATAAATAATACTGAGAATACTGATAAAAACTGTTTCAAATATATATAAAAAAAAAAAAAAAACTTCCCCATCAAGATTCGGCAGGCCCCCTGTAGTAACTCTGAGGACCCCCTAGGGGTCCCGGACCCCCTGTGGAAGACCCCTGGGTATTTGCTACTACTCATTTTTGCTTTCAGAGCCCAGTTACAACAACTTTAATGCTTCAGTTATGATCTAATTTAACATTGCTCTGGAGCAGGAGCAAAGCGATTACTGAGATAGGCTCAGGGGTCTGTTTGGGGGATCCCAGGTGAGGAAAGACCCCAACCAAAAGTCAGAAAGGTTATTCTGGCTGCTTTAAAAGTGTAATAAATGAACTCAGGATGTTTTAAAACCTACAAAACAACTCTAATATTATGAAAATCGTACATTAACTGGCTGGCGTACTGTTCAGAGGCAGCCATCTTGGAAACATGGCAGCCATTTTGATTTTTCAGTGTCTAACGTGTTTTATCATAGGAACAACCCCTAAGGAGTACTTGTGAAAAGTTTTAGGTTTCTTTCCACTTGTGAAGTATTTTAGTGCAAAAATGCATTTATCTGCCCCGCTATGAACGGCTCTTTGATATGAACGATGTGATCCGGTTCGCAGTATAGGGAGCCGTTCCTTTCTAATGAACAACATTGGTGGGAAAAGTACAACAACGTAGAAATACTCTGCCACAAGTTGGAAGTTTGGAATAAAAGAATTAGGCTACTTGAGTAAAAATATCAAAGTATTGGTATCAAAATGTAGTTAAAGTACTGATAGTAGCTAGAAAGTACTCATTATGTACTTTATGTTTGCAACATGTTCCAACGTTATCAAGCCATACGTCCAACACGCGACAAAATAAAGGAATAATAAGGCTAGAACAGGGAACCAGCTGATGATGATGTGATGATGTGAATTTGGAAATAATCCCCCTGCGCAGATGTGTGGAGACTGAGAGAATGTGAGTGAACGGCTGTGTACACGTAGGCCTACCTGCACTCTAGCATTAGCCAAAAAAACGAATCCATACAAAAATGTTAAATCCATGTTGGTCTACTGTTAGCCTAGCGTGTAGTAACAACAAACACAAACTCAAACGACTAGCCCGCTTGTTTGCGCGCGGCTCACGTGTGTGTGTGTGTGTGTGTGTGTGCGTGCGTGCGTGCGTGTGTGTGTGTGTGTGGTACATGCTTATTTAGTTTACCTATAGGCTACTGGACTGGTGGTTCTGCAACTTCGGCAGAAGTTGTTTAGTAATGTTAGGCTGTGGCTACTGGGTTGTGGGTTCAGTTGGATGAACTGGACATTGTCTACTAGCTGGTATTGTCCTGTCCTGTCCTGTACTGTACTGTACTGTATGTAGTGTAGGCCTACTACTGTAATGTACTGAGATCAGTTGGTTGAATAGACATTGGTTATATAACCAGGACAGGTGTTCTGTGTTGTCTTGTACTGTATTCCTAAAATATATATTTTTTTCATCAAAAGGATGAGAGGAAATGTTGTGTGAAATAATTATGATTACATGGCAGTCTTTGTCCAATTAAGGGGTAAATAAAGGGGTAAAATAATTGTCATGATGACTAAAACTAGTCTAAAATGTCAACAGTTTTTGTTTGTACTTAATCTTTAAGCAAAATTAATTATGACCGTCGAGGTGTGGACTTAAAATCACTGTTGTAATTGATGGCCTTCTTGCCCTGGCACTCAAAAATTTGACAACACTAAAGGCCAAGTGGCCTTGCCCCTAAAATGACGAAATTCAAGGCCTGCTGTGTACCGATTTGCGTGATTTTAGGGCAAAAAGTGTAGGAGCAGTGTCCAAAGATGTGTTTTGCAAGAATCGGCCTCATGGTGGCGCTAGAAGAGGGCCATGTGAGAATTGATGGGTGACACAGCTGACACAGCTGACAGAGAAATAGAGCAAGTGCATGCAGTTCAGAGTCAGACCTAACTCTATGGTTCTGCACAATTGACGGACTGGTTATGTTTGTTTTGTAATTAAATTGTAATTGTAAAAAAAAAAGAGAAAAAATATATATTTTATTTCCATATCTTCGATCTTTTAAAAATGACCATATCGGCGGGGGAACTAATTGTAAATCGTGATTTCTTTTGTCACAATAATCGTGATATGAAAATGGCATATCGTCCCATCCCTAGGCTTCACCACAAACCCCGACACATCTCCTCTGCTTTTACTTTCCGACATAAACTAAAAAGGTGATAGCTTATCACCTGAAAAAAGTGAAGAGCTATCACTTCACCTGGGGTATGCACGAGCCTTTAGTGTACAGTACATAGAAACAAAGTCATGTCGAATGAGTGGTCTGATTCTGGCAAATGAAAATCGCCATCCTCATTATCCTTTTGTTTATTTTTTAATGTAACACCTCAGGTCCTTTGTGAGAAAGCTGGGACGTGGAGGGGTGGATGACAGCTGTGCAAACATGTTGGATTACATCGATAACCTGGTAAGATTTTGTGTTGAGCAAATGCAACAGCATTTTATTAAAACATGACAGTAATATGGATGCAAAATGTAAATCTTTAATGAAGGTAATATCTCAATAATTAAAAATAAATGTAATAGAATAACCACATTTTCAAACCGAATAGTGGGGGCTGCCCCATTTATTCGGATATCCGAATATCCGATCACATCCCTAGAAAACATGAATCTAACTACTAATTTACCAAATGGGAATTTACCATAACTATTTTAGAAGTTAGAAAATGTGAAAATAAGATTGATTTTGTTTTTTCAGTATTCTGGAAGGATTTATTTTTTATGTATACATCGTGATCTGATTTGCTCTCGGACGACGGACGCACAAAGATGTGTCACTAATGAGACCTTGTGCTGGCATTACAGGCAGCGCGCTCACTCGTCTGTGGTGAAAATAAAATATACAGTTTTGCTACTCACCAAAACAAAGATGGATTTAGGGAGTTGAAAGCCTACTTAAACAATACCACAGGTCCATTTTGTTCCATCTATCTATACCCTTGCTGAGTAAGAGTTGAGCATCTCGCTAAGAGCGGTCAGATTCATTTGTCAAAGACGACCTGACCAGTCCAACATCCTGTTTCCTGTTGGAAACCACATCAGATATTTTTTACAGCAGATGTGGTGGTTGCGATTGTTAATTTCTCATCTTGCTATGGGGCTGTTAAGTCTGACATCATTTTGTAGGCAGAGGAGAACTTTTGGTCTTTGTTGTTGAAAGGAAAGTGGTAGAATTATACTTTAGTCGTTATTTTTGTCTCGGATCTGTTGAAATAGCGAGGGACATATATTGACAATAAATCTGCTTGGAGGTCTGTCTACAAAATGATGTCACAGCTTAAAAGCCCCATAGCTCTAAAATAGTCAAGCTCAAAACACAACTTGTAGTTCTGCTATTTTCAAAATGTTTAGAAAACATTATTTTCGGCCTGGGCCACAGGCTAGTGGTCCAGGCACTTAGGCTGGTTTCTTTTGTTTAAAAAAATATCTTTGAAATGTTTTTCCTAGGACAAACCAAACTTCCCAAGACTGAAAGGGATGTTGAATATCCGCAAGAAAGACCATCACGACTTTTTATTGGGAGTGAGTACGAGCATGCATGTGCGCGCGCGCGCGCGCGCACACACACACACACACACACACACACACACACACACACACACACACACACACACACACACACACACACACACACCCTGTACATGTACTGTTTTGTATAACTGTGATGATGTCTGTATGTTATTTGTATAACCATGAGTTGAATACCTAGGACTTGCGACGTAAAAAATACTGTAAAAATACTTATTTGCGATGTTCCTTTTAGGCAGGGTGTTTAACTGTACATGTACTACATTCTTTAAAGGAGCTATAGTCAACTTTTTCTTGAAAAACAGATGCTGCCTGCCTGTTCCACTCTATCTCTAAATGAGTATGAATGAAGGAATTGGGAGGACTATGTGTATTGTCAAAAACATTAATGGTTTATTAACAATGAGTAGCCTGTAGCCTCTATGAATGAATATACAGACTAGACGGAATGTGATCTATACACAATGTAGGCCTATATATCATTTAATGAATGCAATAGAAACCTACATGAGTTGAATACTTTCAACTTCATGCAAATCATGCACAGAAAGGTGGTTTTATTTAGGCTGCTCAATTAACGATGTTTAACAAAGACACAGGTAAATATTTACAGGTAAATAGCCTACCTGACAATGTAAAGCTATTTTGCAATTTGAATAACATGATTATATTGATGTATGTTCATTCATAAAATCACTGTTTTGCTAGTCTATTGTTAACTAACTCTGAGCAAGTGCAGTTAGTATATTTTATTAAAGATTTGTCAACAATATTGCCAATGCAACATTACTGTATTGCCTGGTAATACTACTTTTTCTCCTGACCAAATGGCATTTTTATTTAACATTTATATAACATCTTGCCTCCATTATTAGTGTAAGTCAAGACATGCAATGTGCTACATTTCTTTTGTGAAATTTCTTTAACATGACTGTAAAGGTCCCACCCAAAAAGGCGCGTGTGACCGACCCCCCCAAAATATATGCTGTGCGTGTTTCGTGCAGGGAAACAGCAACATTTGCGGCAAGGAAACTGGGCGCATGAGTACTCAAAAAAAAAATCCCAAGGTTGGCAGGTCTGTGGTAGCACCACTCACTTTTTAAGATGTTTTTTATCTCCATTGAGCACCCGGTTGTTCTCTGTTTTTGCCTGTGGTTGCCCTGTGTTTCAAATCATATTTGAGTTTTGGGAAGTGAATTTCCATTATTTTGGGGGCCATGTTTGTTTACCAGTAAGTAAATGCATCTTGTGCATTGTAATCCCCATATATGAGTATAAAGGGGTACCCTAACAGGGCATCTATAAACTCTAACAGGGCATCATCTCGGAATGTTCATACTGTATATGGACATTATATTTATTTTATCCTTTATTAATATATATATATATATATATATATATTAGGGCATTCACGAATAGTGATTTTTAGAATTCGAATTATTCGACCTCAAAGTATTCGAATATTCGGAATTCGACGGGTGAAATATCATATTTTTGTAATCTAATAAATCATTAAAACGCTCCTTTGCGAGCCTTAAAAACAACCAGCAATTTACGGGTTAACCTCTGTAGGCGGGACAAAATGCGTGGTTCGTGAAATAACAGCCATCGATTGGCTGTGAGAGGTTTTCACTGGTGGATGCGGACCTTAAGCAGCAGAGAGAGAACAGACCTACAATGCACAATGCGTCGCGGATAGACGCGTTGTGAGCTTGTAGGTCTGCTATTTTTGACACGCTGCACTGTCTTACGACTGAACATAGCATAAACATGCTGATGAAACTTGTGATGAAAAACGAGTTCATTTTACTAGGAAAACTCCGAAAATAACTGTACAAGCCTATCCTATCTATGTTCAACAACAACCACATTTATAGCCTACTGTTCATCCTTTGTTCGTTACAAGCAGTGTTGTATTGTGAATTGTTTAGCCTCGGGATTCAGGCATTATAGTGATTGTTTGATGGGATGCACGCTATGTTAATGACTTCACACGCATGTCGTTAACACGCTACTTAGCAGGCCATTAATATGTACCGAGATTCATTCCAATGTTAATGAAGGCTGGTGTGACTCGAGTCTCGACCAGTACAACAGCCTTATGATGGGTTATGATTGCATGCTATAGTATAGAAGTATACAGTATGTAACACAAGCTTTACAAGATCATCAATTCCACTCCAATCCGTGTCGCGAAACTCTCGACCCGTTATCATAAATAAAACGCCGGACGCGTGTACCTTTATGGTTTAAAGAGGAGATACATTTGAATATGAAGCATGACATCAACGCGGTTGCGGTGAAGTGCGGTCCGAAAGAGCTACTGTAAAGAGAAGGGTGTCCTCTAAACTGGATATACTCGGCAAGAGGAACGAAACTCCGCAGCAATAAAGTAAAGTAGCCTAAAGTATTACACACTTTTGTCAGCAACGATCATTGAGCTTGCTTGTTCTAGAGCGCCCCTCCCCTCCTACACTGAGTGACTGTGTCATCTATAGTGACGGGCCAGCCGTGTATGTCGGCAGTCGGCACATCAATCACATAGGCTAGCCACTACAGTGTGGTTGGATTTGACAACAATCAAACATGAATGGATTAGGAGAAATACTAACACCAGAGCTCACAGCTGCATGTCTGCTGTAGAAATATTGTCACGGCTAAAAAAAAACAAAAAACAAAAAAAAAACGAAAATAATATTAAAATTAATTTCGGTGAATTTTCGAATAGTGATTACAGTAATCGAATAGTGTTTTGATATTCGAATATTCGAATATTCGGTGAATGCCCTAATATATATATATATGGACTTAATAGTAACGTTTTCGGGGGGAATGCCCAGATATGGACATATATGGTCTCATGTGGTCTATGATGTCAGTCATCTCCATATTTGGGAAGAGTTAATTGCGACCGTCAGGGAGCAGTTTACTATGAAAACCTCCACCGGCCGTCCGTCCGTCCGTCCGTCACACGTCACACCTTTGTTTGTGTACGGTGTGATGTCATATATATGTATGACATCACACCACATGTGTACACAAACCTTTGTGTACGTTGCTGTGGCAACAGTCTGTTGTTGCTGGTCTGTTAGTGTACGTTAGCAACCACCTTAGCAACCATGGTTTTACCCTAGCAACCAACTGTTTACCCTAGCAACCAACTGTTTACCATAGCAACCATGTTTTTTTACCCTAGCAACCAACTGGGCATAAAAGGGATTCTGTTAGGGATCTCCATATATGGGCATAAAAGGGATTCTGTTAGGGATCTCCATATATGGGCATAAAAGGGATTCTGTTAGGGATCTCCATATATGGGCATAAAAGGGATTCTGTTAGCTGTTAGTGATCTCCATATATGGGCATAAAAGGGATGCTGTTAGGGATCTCCATATATGGGCATAAAAGGGATTCTGTTAGGGATCTCCATATATGGGCATAAAAGGGATTCTGTTAGGGATCTCCATATATGGGCATAAAAGGGATTTGATTGATTGATTGAAGACTTTATTAGAAGTTTGCATAGGAAAAGGTACAGTTTCATGACGGTACAGTTCACTGGTACAAGGTCTACTAAAAGGAGATCCATGAAAAGACTAAGCTTATTTCCACTGGAAACCATTGAAGTATCTTCTGTTAGGGATCTCCATATATGGGCATAAAAGGGATTCTGTTAGGGATCTCCATATATGGGCATAAAAGGGATTCTGTTAGCTGTTAGTGATCTCCATATATGGGCATAAAAGGGATGCTGTTAGGGATCTCCATATATGGGCATAAAAGGGATTCTGTTAGGGATCTCCATATATGGGCATGAAAGGGATTATGTTAGGGATCTCCATATATGGGCATAAAAGGGATTGTATCCCAGATGATGCCCTGTTAGGAGATCCACACTAACAGAATCCATATATGGTCCTACCGACAGCTGCTATAAGCCAACCCTGGCGATAAGGTCTGAGTCGAAGAAATGCTTCTTTCCTGGCAAGAATTGCCCCTTTATACTGTAGGGCTAGTTTGTGTATTGTATGACATCACGCCACATCATCGGCTGAGGACTGTGTGATGTCATCATATCTCCATATATGGAGACATAAGTTGCTCATGCCCAAATATGGGCTGGTGAGGTCAGTCTTAGTGTGATGCGTAGGTTATCTCCATATATGGAGATTCAACTTCAATGAGTAACCATGGCAAACTGTCAACTGCCCGTATGTCTTGATAATTGGTAAAACAAACTTTTGGCCTATTTGTGGAGATAAGCGACCAACGGTCGCTTATCTCCCGATTAGGGAGTCTTACTGGTATTAACCACTGACTAGTGGGGAAAATCAATTCACTAATAAATTAATAATATCAATTAAACAATAAAACCTTTCTCGTAGAAAAATGCAAATTGCTAATTCCGGATTTCACATATGGTGCGAGTGTGTGGCGCGAAAACTGTGGGATGAGTAGGCGTTAAACTTTTAGTTACTCTAGAAACAGAGAATAAAGTTTCCCCAGAACTATAGTCTGGTTGCCCTGCTGGGCAACCACACTAATAATCATTTTGGCCATTGCCAGACCAATCCATATAAAAGAATAGTAGAGGGATATAAACTAAGTCAGTCTGACAATGGCAAAAAATATTATTATATTATATATATTATTATATCATTATATTCTTTGTGGTCATTTTGTAATAGAAACACATATATGAAGCTTAATCTTTTTTTTTATAAAATATTTTCGAAACATTTTTATTTTAGCGGCCGTTTTTCAAGAAAAAGTTGACTTTAGCTCCTTTAATGTATTGACAATACTTGTTATGTTCTCCACTTTTGTCTAATAAAATACTCAATTAATCACATGATAATAATGCCGTTTTCTGTTTCAGCCCCAGCTGAGTGTGGCGGACATCATTTTATGGGCAACCCTGGCACAGGATGGTAAATGCTTTACAAATGTCTTGGCTAATACCTGATTCATACTTTTAGAGCCTAATTTATTTCGGTTCGGCTCTGTCTAAACTATGATATGGCGTCATTCCCCAATCCTCTGATTATCAGAAAGGAATGGGTCGGGACGGGTAAATGGTGCATTTTATATAGCGCCTTTATCAAAGGCACTTTACATTGTGCATTACATTCACACACACACACACACACACACACACACACACACACACACACACACACACACACACACACACATTCATACACCGGTGGCGGAGGAAACCATGCAAGGCACCAACCAGCTCACCGGGAGCAACTCAGCTCCCGTCTATGCACTTGGTTGCACGAGGTGCAGCCAAAGGGTAGATCTTTATCTATCAGTCAAGTTCTCCTCGACAGTACAAAGGCAGGGCCCTTAGCCAATGAGGTCCAGCCAAAGGGTAGATCTTTATGCCCATACATGGTGTTACATGCAAGCTCACACTGTTTTGTAGGAGGAGTATTTCTAGTTATCATTCTTATTACTTGTTTTACTGTTAATCCATGTTCTAAACTTGATTTTTGTCACAATGTTTCCCCTCACTTGTTCCTATTCTTCTACTCCCTTTCCTAGCACAAGACGGCAATCTTCCAGAAATTGTGAAGCAATGGCATGATCGAGTCCAGCGGCTGCCGGCATGTGCCCAAGCTTTCAATGACGTTTGGCACGGTGGCCTCCATGTGGGGAAACTTGACGTTGGTGAGTAGGGATGGGTATCGTTAGGATTTTTATGAGTCCGGTTCCGGTTCTGCTTATCTGTTCCGGTTCTCATTTCGGTTTCAAAATTTAAAAAAAAATAGTCAAATGGTTTTCTTTTTTTTTTTCTCTTTTTTTATGTCACACTGCAAAGATGTAGAAATCGTACGCTCTGAGCGAGATTTCCCCCCGTAGTTGCTCCGTTTGGTAGCCCCTCCTTTCTTATCGTCTAGTTGTAGGGGTAGGCAGAAGCGTGGACAATGTGGTCTGAAATGTCCCTCCACACACTATGGTGTTCTACTGGGCTATTTGGGGGACACTGTGGTTTGAATAAGTGTCCCTCCACACTATGCTGTTTGGTAACAGATCCGTTGGCCCACGCTGACCGCTCTGTGCCGGTGAGTTAAAAACAAAGCAGTGATGGTAAAAGTACTCAGATGACTTACTTAAGTAAAAGTATCAATACTGCAATAGAAATAGCCCACTGTTACAAGTAAAAGTGTGGAATTCAAAAAGTAAAAGTACAAAAGTATTGGCATCAAAGTACAAAATGTTTGCGTTGTGACTGCTTGTAGATAGGCTATTTTCAAATAGCCTAGGTAGCCTATTCACCATATTCCTGGCCATTCTATGGAGGCTGCCATTTTCCTTTTACAGAGGGCGCTGGAGCATTTTTCTTTGTGTGCTGCTTCATAAACATCTTTTCACTTCCAACTTCCAACACTGGCAACAGACATGGAATTGTCTGTTGCCAGATTTTTCCAAAGAAATAAGCCCAACAGAAGCAACTACAGTAGGCGATACTACTTTACATTCACATTTGAAAATAGCAGATCAGCAAGCTCACAATGTGTCACATTGCGACACATTGTGAGCTTGTATATTTGCTATTTAAAAAATATTGAGGGAGAAAAAAAAGAAATTTGAATATTTTTGAAACATTTAACAACATAAATCTGTGTGGAGGTCCCTGGCACCACATATTTTCAGATGGGGGTCTGCGACTGTGGACAAATATGTAATCTGGGGTCCTTGATATGAAAAGATTTGGGAACCACTGGTTTAAAAAATATTAGAAAGTAAGCCCAATAAGCAACATTTTTTTTAGAGACACAAATTGCTTATTATAAGCAGACATGGCAACCCAGGTACATTCAGAGCCCAGAGCCTAGAACACCAACTACTGACACTTTAATGCAGCGCTACTCAACCCGCGGCCCGCGGGCCGCATGCGGCCCTTTCCGCATGTCTGTGCGGCCCGTCATGATCATGCCAATAAAAATATGATTTTTCTAAGCCTGTCAAAGTTAACGCGCAACGCAAAATGCGGTGATGTTTGAGCCTCGGTGGACTCCGTAGTCAGGAAGCGAATGCAGTCGAGTCAATGCATTATGCACAGAGCACAGACAGCTGTGCGGAGATGCAGGTGGCTACACTAGATCTATTGTACAACGAGACGGTCAGACAGACAAATCTGCAGAGATTTTGCAGCAGGCTGCAGACAACCACAGTCGGGCTCACTGGAGTGGAGACGCATGACGGTCGTGCGATATGAACGCTCGCGACCCGGACCGTCATGTTTTAGGCTAGTGAAGACGTCTCTGCCTCCGTGACTCCGCCAGTCAGCACCGACAGACAGTGCACACATTCCAACAGATCGTAGCAGCCAGGGAACTATGCTTGTACCCCAAATGGGGAAGTTTTCTCATGCCAATAACGCTCCTTTTCATTAATAGGACGGATTTAAAATAAATGGACGTTTATACTTATTATTCAATCACTCAAACGCCAGCATCCCTATTCTTGGGGGACATTCACCAAAAATAGCCGATCTACAAGCTCACCACAGGATGCATTTTGAGCTTGTAGATCGGCTATTTTTGGTTAAGAGTTGTTGTTGTATGGAGAAATAACTCAAGTACAGTTCAACTCAGCCAGTAGTTTGTAAAACAGTTTAATGCTTTGAGCTTAAACACAACTAACTGCTCATTGAAGGAGAACTCAAAGCATCAAACTGTTTTACAAGCACAGAAGCCCACAACTGGCTGAGTTGAACAGTACTTGAGTTATTTTTATTTTTAACAACTCTTAACCAAAAATAGCCGATCTACAAGCTCACAATGCATCTTGTGGTGAGCTTGTAGATCGGCTATTTTTGGTCAATGTCCCCCAAGAATAGGGATGCTGGGGTTTGAGTGATTGAATATAAACGTCTATTTATTTTAAATCCATCCTATTAATGAAAAGGAGCGTTATTGGCATGAGAAAACAAACCTTTACATTGCCAAAGTTTGTGAATAAAGCCTAATTTGATAACATTTGATCATTTCTTCATTCCATCCATGACAATCTTTTGGTTCAATGAGGTTTGGCCTGGCTTATATAGATGGAAATGTGGCTGTTTGTTTTCTGGGTGTTTCCTTAATTATTAGACTTGCCATAAGTGTGTTACAAAATCATTGTAAATGTCCAAAATGGGACCGTCATTTTTAGCTTGCGGCCCTTTGGACTTTTGGTATTTTGCTGAGTGGCCCCTGAGCCATCTTAAGTTGAGTAGCCCTGCTTTAATGCAAGGACAACAGGAAACCAAATGATGTTTTTTAGGCCAGCTTTTTCAGCCTCCACCTCTTTCTAGGATTAATAAGAGAAGGATATCACACTGGGCGTGTCCCAGCCGTGGTACCGGGGTATGGCACATGCCAGTACAATCTGGCCTGCACCTACACTTTGGCTCAGTAGATGGCGGCGTGTAAACATTAAATGGTAGTGTTTGTTTTGTGTCACTTCAATGTCCGTGGAGACTTGCTGAAGATCTTTAATTGCTGAAATTAAAAGTTCATATGACCAAAACAAGTAGGCCTATTTAGTGCCCTAATAGGCACAATTGTGTTGCGTATCCCTGAATGAATATTAGCCCAAAGTTATAAAAATCCATAGAATTCTCATCCACTGATGTTTTACTGTCAGGTATTTTGTGCAAATTGAAGGGCTCCAGATTCAGATGTGCAGCCAGATGTGCTGTAGTGTGGTAAACAGCATTGTTTTTATTTACACAATAACCACATGTATAGAATCACTGTCTTAAATTGGAAATCAGTGCCCAGAAATTGCATTTAAAACTAGTTACACGGTATTACAACTTTTAGTGTATTTGTAGCCCACATCTTAAGACTGCATTGTATTCGGAGTTGCCGCATAGAATAGATGAGCAGCAAATTGAGCTTAATAGGTAAATAAATGATCTATGTCTTGGCTATACATGTTTAGATATGCACACAGTATAAAACATGTTAGTCTTCAAAATGTATTTTTATTCATCAATTTGTCAATTGTGAAGACCACTTGTTTGTCACAGAGCTGTCTTTTGTAAGTCTAACTCAGTAAACATATTTGAGAATTAATAAACAAGGCATGAAATGCAAGATAGAAACAAGATTTTTATTCATAAAGCATATTTAAACAACTCACTGACCAAGGTGCTGAATTATCACACATTTTTAACATTACTGCCTGTAAAGTAAACCAAAGTAATGAGGCCAGTTCTAAAATGTTGAGAACAACAATGAAAGCAAAACAATAAGAAACAAAAACAGTAGAGACAAATAAACACAATAGATAGGCATAATAATAACTTGGATATGGGTGTTTGTGTGACTTTCATTGTTCTTTATAACTATGTCAGTCAATTAGTCCACTGTTGTGGATAAGAATTACAAACCTGTAGCTGTTTAGGTGCTGAGTGGAGACTGGAGAGAACACCAAACACACACCTCGCTCTACTGAGAACGGATCATGATCTTTTTTATCTAGTGCCTCTGCTGGAACACTCCTGTTAACACTGCGCATGTGCCATACCCCGGTACCACGCTGGGACACGCCCAGTGTGATATCCTTCTCTTATTAATCCTAGACCTCTTTCAGGATATGAACAGGAAGCCGGGGGCGGGGCCAGGAATAACGTGAATACATGGGGCTAAAGTTGATTAATGTATGTTTTATACCATTATAATGTCTGCAATCTGCAAAGTAACTAGTAACTAAAGTCTTCAAATAATTGTAGGGGAGTAAAAGTACAATATTTGCATTTTAAGTATTTACAGTTATTGTTGGCGTGATATGGCCAGTCATCAATGTTGTAAAAGTAACTTAAGTACATTTAAAAGTACTAAGTAGCAAAAAAGCAACAAAGCTTAATATTGAAATATTTCAATTCTAGTTTAAACACAAGTTACTTTATTTTAACATGTACTGAATAGAATAACATCCTCTGTCCTTTATTCCAACAGTATTCCATTTGTGGATAATACAATGTACTCAGCTGCATGTTTTAACTTTTTTAAAGATATACTACCCAGGGCAATGGTGTTATTGTACTTCTTTCTATAACTATTGGCAATGTCAATAACAAATGTAAATGCCTGACTCTGAGCAGCATTGGGGCAAATACTTTCTGACTAAATTTTAATCATGAAAAAAAACAAAATGTTTGAAAAATTATGTTTCAAAATGTGTCAAATCCAATACATATTTTCTGGCCTCTCTGGCCAAGGACTGCAGGGGCGTTGCCTATGTGCAGTATGAAGCCACGCCCATTCACAGTAGGCTCATTAAATATTACAGTATTACGTGATACGTACGAGGTTGAAAGCCTGGAAATATGCTACCCCAGACATGATTAAAAAAGTGGTCTTATTCTACAATTATGTAAGATACAGTTCCAATTTTTTTAACAGGTTCAGAAACGACTATTCTACATGTTTAATATGTCTATAGACAAATAGCTTAATTCCCTGAACTGCCCCTTTAAGTATTGTACTTAAAGGAGTGGCGACACCGGCCGAAAATTAACATTATGATACAGTAGGTCACGTGGTGTTTCTTCAAACAGTCTGAAAGGGAGGCGGGGCCGTATCAGTTAGTAGTGAATGTATACTTCATCCGTCGTGCGGTGCCGCGCAATGTATACTTCGTCCGTCGTGCGGTGCCGCGCACAACGTGACGGCTTTGTTGTTAGCGTGTAGCCCTGCTAATGCTGCACCGCACGGCTATTTGCGAGCATAGATGTTTGCGAGAGCTATTGTGTGTACACACACACACACACACACACACGCTAAAGCACACACACACACAGAGTGTATGAGCCACGGAGCACGGACCTCAGTCCGGCCGGTGAGACAGCAGGACATGGCTTGCTCCGGTCGGTCTACTCTGGTGCTCCAGTCAGGTTAGGGAAAGAGACAGCAGGGTATGGCCGACAAAACCGTCTCATAGACGGGGAGAAGCGTGTTGACCCTCGTACACCTTTTTTGACACCTTTTTTGAAGAAGACATGTACTTTTGTATCGGTCTAACCATTGATTTTAGCGAATGCTATATCATTTTTACCCCTAGAACTGATAGTTTTAAAGTTGGTTTAGAAAGTCGGAAACACACCTCGGTCAGCTTTTTTTGGGGCAGTTTCAAAAGATAATGATATGGATACTCGACTCCGCGAGTCTCCGCCCCTCCCCCCATATTAGCCCAATCAAATTAATGTATTGCCGTTACTGTACAGAAAGTACTACTTTCAGTACAGTAACTACAATAAATTAATTTGATTGGGTAATTTAACATGGGGGTACATGACATCATTAAAAAAATTGGCTAATTTGATAGCCATAATTAGCTGTTTTGGCCGTGTCACGCCCCCTTTAAGTATAATCTTGAGGTATTTGTACTTTACTTGAGTATGTCCAATTTCCAACACATTATTTACTTCTACTCCACTATACATCTCAGATCCAAACATTGTACTTTTAGTTTTACTCCACTATATTTATTTGAAAACTTGCATGCCTGTCTGATTTTATCTGATTGTAGAAGCTACAAGCAGATCAATAACCAGGTTCCAAAACAGTCCTGAAGTGACGCCATCGTATGGCACTTGAAAAATGAGACGGAGAAATTTTGGGCAGGCGGAGCTAGGCTCACAGCACGTTCGTTTCAATTGAACGGTGCCGGTGGCGTTCAAAGGAGGTGAATTTGAGCGCTTATGGTGGGCTTTTGGGCTCTAGTTGCTTTTTTGGCAGCCCCTCCTGCTAATCAACTAGATTAGTTATTTGACTATTGGCTATTTGGGGGACACATGGTTTGACTGGGCAAGTAGGCTACTCCTGCCCTGAGTAGCTGAGGATTTTACACTGAGATGGATGCAAAACGTGTGACAATTTTCTTTGTTCCTGGGACTTTATCATTTTTTCTTGTTGTAATGTTTGTTATCATTAACTGCTTTTTTTGTGTGTTACAAAAACATGGATGCGAAACGTGTGACAATTGGCTTCGTCTAGGTCTTTCTCTGTAGCCTATTCTTCCGCCTGCTACGGTCCATCCATGTCCTCCTTGAGATCATAGGCTGCACGCAACTGTTACTTCATCACATCTTTTTGAAAGGTTTAGTTACAGTTCCAGTACCAGTTAGTAGTTACCCTGTATTTGTATTTAGGATACAAACCATACATTAGGCACCTAAGCCTACATTTCAGCGACAAGTTAATGGTTTAAACCTTAGTCCAAGGCTCCACTGGCGGCATCGCGTTGCTCTGCGTCTTGACGGCGTCATTGACGCAGACACGTTTGCCGTCCGACTGGCTCCACTGAACGTGAATGTGTTGATATTTCAATCAAAGATCATAGAATATTCGCATTATCAACTGTAGTGTTATATATGCCTAATAATTTATGCTGTGTAGTGCCGGAAAAAAGTAGCAGATCTACAAGCTCACAACACGTCGCGTGCATGAATCTGTCATCATCATGCAGTTTTGTGACTGTCTGTGAGCTTGTAGATTGGCTATTTTCGGTGCACCAGCGCAGCCACGATAATGTATAAAAATCTGTCTTTAGTGTTCAGACTCAATCACTCACTGCTGGCCTGTTTTTAGGAGGAAGAATTGAGAAAGTTGTTTCCTAGCCTGTTGTGATTAGCCTATACATAATTTTATCAAGTGGGAAGACCACTGTAATTACATTAAAAATATGCTAGGAATTTTAGGACATCTAGTCACCCTTGTGAATGACGTGAATGGATATCCAACAGCAGAAAGGCACGTATTTACATTTAAATATGCAATTAAATTACATTTAATCATAATTTATACATGACTGGACGTTGTGGACGCCGTCACCGGAGCGTCCGACGTTGCCGTTGCCGTCAGCAGTGGAGCTCCCTTAATTGATTAAAACGGGAGCGTACTGGCCAATGACTGGATCATCATAATGACATGCAAGAATACTTATAAAAAATAAATACCAGCGGTGGCAAGTAACAACACAACTCTATTCAACTACAATGCTGTTACCTCTTCACAGCACTTGCACTTATCTCACTTGCCATTTGGGTAGTCTACTTTCCTTTTCTTTCTCATACTAAACAAATCAACAATTACAATCAGATTAATAATGACTGCGTCATTTCTAGTTTATGTGGGGGTGGGGCAGAAGAACACTGCTCTGTTCTTCTGTGCCGTGATTGGTCACGATCAAGGAATCGACGCCCCTTATCGAGCCGTAATTTTCTGAGCAGGATTTGGGAAATAAGAGGTTAAGAATCCTTCACCATCGTAAACACTGGTTGCTGAAGAGTCGGTTATTGGCCGGTAGTGTATCATGTGTGTATGATCTGCGATGTGATTGGCCAACGTATACACAACGTATACAGATGATGCAGATTACGTCATTTTGCCGGGAAATCCCGCCCCTGTCACTGCTAAGAAGAAAACATATAAAGAGAAGGCTTCAGAAGCTGCAAATAACGGAGTGGGTGTTCTAAAACTTTAGCGATTTAACAGTTAGGACAATTTTAAGATTTGTTTTATAAAAAAAGTTACATGGTATAACTTTAAATCCTGTCTTAGTTTATTCTACTTTCGTGAAACAGGCCCTGGTCACAGTTCTGTGTGGAAGCAGTCAATGGCACAGACAGACACACACACGCCGCGATCAGTCGCACAAAAGTTCCTCCCCCGCAAATCGTTCAGACGGGTCACTGTGTCAGACTCAAGCATCAGCTGAGTCTGAAATCAGGCTATGTTAAATGTATTGCATTGTACGCTATCTGCAAGTCTAGTTGTGTGATCCTCATTTACATTCATTTATTAAGGCGTCACTACAGCAGTGGTCGCCTCTAACAATGATGTGATCAGGACAACCCTACTTTGCCTTAATTTGTTTATTCATGTTATTAGTTTTTGTTTAATTTATAATTCAATTTTTATTTGACAGATGTTCTTCTTGGAAGTATTGTATCTTGCTGTTAAGCGCTTTGTAATCCTGTTTTGAAAAGCCCTTTAAAAGTTATTGTTTTCTTGATCTAAGCTTCATCAATTCTCTTTATTCTTTATTTCAATGTCCTCTTTATCCCAGCGGCGAATGAACATGGAGATGTCCGGGCTCTTGCGTTGGATTCTCGCCAGTGGATCGGCCTGCAGAACCACGCAGAACTGACCGGTGAGTGATCGTGATCGGCGATAATGCCTCTATCGGCTTTGCCGATCTACAAGCTAGATCATCTATTTTAACAATATTTATCTGTGGGACTGAATGTAACCTCAGCTTCAACTCCTACAAGTTGAATTGGATACTAAAGGACCTCAGCCTGCAATCTCCTAATGTTTATACTTAACAATTTCTCAGCCAAATCGCCAAACGTCGCCATTTTGAGGAGGCCCAGCCAGCCAAATCGCCAAACGTCGCCTTGCTGATGATTTTCTGATTTTTTTGGTATTTTTTTTACATTTTTAGAGCAAAAACTGACCTTTCTAGCTTCATTTCAGTCTAAAGAAACATATTACGATGGAAATGACATCATCGATGACGTAACCCGGAAGTCGTTCGGCCATAACATAGCATAGGCCTTTCCATAGCATTGAAAGCTGACGTTTTTCTTATCAAACTTTACCATATTTAGACGGATTTTCATTCGGAAAAAAATGGCAGGCTGACAGAGTGGTCACTCAGGAGCAAAAACGAGTGTACACGGCGTGCGCACGACGTGCACGCGCTCCAGGATCGCTCCCGTTCGGCGGACCGGGAGCCATAATGGCGGCTCCATAGGCGGCCATTATGGTCCACATGCTGTCCAGGCTTAGTCCAGACTGCAAGACCTAATCGTTGGGCACACTCTAGTGGTATAGTACGTGTACTACATTCTGCAATTATATTATCCCTGCTGGGTTAGGCTACTGATAACTTGGAAATTAATAATGTTCCTGGCAGTATAGGCGCACAAGCATATTGTAAATGGCTGAGAAAGAGCAATGTCAATGTTTTGAAGAAGAAGAATCATTAAATATATAAATGCTCTTACAGTAACACAATAAATAGAAGAATTTATGGATTTGGCTCTGTAGAATGTGATGTATAGATCGGCAGATACTGATTCCATTTGATCGGTGATCGGTATCTGCACCAAATATCGCAATCGGAGCATCTCTAGTATGAATCATCACAAACATACGCTACTAACAAGTTTAAGGGCTTAGATGAGATTCCATCCAGTTGTATAATAATTAGACAATATCATCATTGCTATACCAACATTTATTACATTTAAGGTTGTTAACATTTCATTACAAAATGACGTCGGAAAGTCCACTTCAAACCACTTGGTTTTTTAGGTTGCCCAGATATTGTACTTAACTCATTCGTAGTTTACGGCCAAGGAGCCCGAATTTTTTCTATGTCTTTCACTGCTGGCTTCTCCTACCTGTTAAAGCGGCCGCTAATCCAGTTCCCATCGTGCGTGATCGGACACTGCTATGCATCGTGTGTTTGCGTATTCCATCAGCTTCTCAAATCCTTTTTTTCTTTTTTCAATTGATCAATAAGTTCTCCGTCTGTAAGCTGCCGTGTTTACACAGAAAGCTAACGAATAGAGGATGGACAGCCGCTTCCGGTTTACGGTCTCAATGTTAACTGGTCCGCTCAATAATGTGTCCGTGTAGAAACTGATCACGGAGCATTAGTTCCGGCCTATTTTAGTTCCACTTCGATAAATTATTTCTTTATTAAATCTTCGGGTTCCTCGGGCATGGCAGGGAAGGGGTACAAAGGGGTATTTTTTTTTTGTTGCAAAGAAGTGTTTATAAATGTTTTTATTTGCGATGTTATTTCCCATGAGTGACACTGTCATATCATAACCCCCCCCCCCCCCCCCCCCTCTCTCTCTCTCAGATCACTCAGGCGTCATCTGATTGGCTGAGACCCCTCCCCACCAGCCTGAGACCCCTCCCCACCACCCCGAGACCACCCCGAGAACCTCCCTATCTATCTGTTGAAGAAAAAGCATTAGCCTCTGGCCATTGATTTGCCATGAAGAATACCGATGGTGTGAACAAGCTGTTGTTTTTGAATGATGATTAATTGCCAGTTTTAGAGACTTTTTTTTGTCTAAAGTGATGTTTGATGTACAGTAGAAAAGAGACAGATTAAAACTGTCATATGTTCATGTTCAGTCCAAGTCTACAGTACTTGTTTAAAAAACATATCACAATGTTTTCTTTCTTTGCAATACTAACAGTAAAAGTGCCAAGCAAGAGTATTTTTTATTTTATTTGCAAGAGTATTTTCTACAATAAATGCTACTGTAAAAGACTCAAGGAGTAGCTACAGGTACAGGCTTTTTTTTTGTTAATTGTTGATGTTGAATATTTGCAATGCAAATTGAAATTTATTAAAATCTATTATATAAAAAAAGAGAAAAATCTGTGATGTTTTATCAATGTATTTACTGCTCTTGTGTTGAGGAGGTCTGTCATGGACAGGTGATCCCTTACATTATTATTGAAAAAGTATTTGATAGAGATGTGCCAATTGATCTTTGAGTGATCGTGATCGCCCAATAATGCCTCTGTCGGCTTTGATCCGTATTGGTTATGCCTCTAACGGCTTTGCCGATCTACAAGCTAGATCATCTATTTTCACAATATCTGTGGGACTGAATGTAACCTCAGCTTCAACTCCTACAAGTTGAATTGGATAGCCTACTAAAGGACCTCAACTTGCAATCTCTTGGAGTTCAATCATATTTTTTTTTGTATTTGTCACAAGAATTTGACTATATAATTGTAAATTTGCCCCCATTGATTCCGGATTGGGACCCAAACGACAAATACAAAGATATATCCATGAATTCAAGTATGGGGTGAACAATCAATAGAAAACAGGTCATTTTGGGGGTGAACCACTCCTTTAAGTTATTCATCTGGGGACCCCCCCAAAATAATTGTGGGACCCACAGATTGAGAATCACTGCACTAGGGCAGGCGTTCACAACCGTTTTCATGTCAAGGACCCCCAGAGTTGACCGTTATGTATTTGTCTGTGGACCCCCCATCTGAAAAGAGGTTGTGCCAGGAAGCCCGGCCCAAATGAAAAGGTTGTAAAAAGAAATCATACCAATGTGAAGTGAGCGGTGCTGGTGATGATGGGCTCGACTAGCTGCTCAGCTGGAGAAACGGGAGTAAGACCTACCTTCCTCAAGGACAGTGATTTCGGGGGCCAAGATGGTGGCCCCCGAAATCCATGATGTCTGTCCAAAAATGATGTTTTTTTTACTCGAATTGCATTGATTTTAAGACCCATACATGTATTAAAGTTGAATATAAAGATGGATATTGCAGATGTTTTGGTACCAAGTACATGTCTATTACGGTTCTTGAGATACAGCATATTCAGAGCAGATTAAAGGAGTAGTTCACCCCCAAAATGACTTTTTTTCTATTGATTACTCATGCCATGGAGACTAGAGTTCAATAATATTTTTTGGTTTTTGTCACATTCCTAAGACAAAATTTGATTCGAGTAAATTTTCCCCCATTGATTCCGGATGGTGACCCGTTTCGAAACGGGTCACCATCCGGAATCAATGGGGGAAAATGTATTGTTATCGCATTTTTGTCTTAGGAATGTGACAAAAACCAAAAAATATTATTGAACTCTACTCTCCATGGCATGAGTAATCAATAGAAAAAAAGTCATGTTGGGGGTGAACTACTCCTTTAATGGCTAATTTCATAGATCATTCACTTTGTGATGCAAGCATGACATTTGGCACAAATACTCTCTAAGGGCCACTCTTATGGAAAATGATGCTGGCCACTCAAAGATGGCAACCATTTTGTTCAAGATGGCCACCAGTGGGGCATACAGTGATATAATCTATCAGGACATGCATACAAACATGAAAAGTGCCATGAGCAGTCGCCATACCTCACTTTATAATACCCTAAAGGGCGAGGTCACGCAGGACGGGAAATGGCGGACTGTCCCTTCAGGCTATAGAATTTAAGGATTTTACTGTAGGTCCCAGTGGCCTGAGGGGACAGTCAGCCATTGTGTTGGTTGTTGTTGGTTGTCAGGGAGATCAGTTGACAGGCTTTTCATTTTTATTACTTCTACTCCGCTACAATTACAGAATTTGACAGCAAGGTACAGTACAATAAGGTACAGTAGAGTACAGTACAATAAGGTACAGTAGAGCACATAAAAGTACAGTAAGGTAGTCAGGTACAGTAGAGTACAGTACAGTAAGGTATAGTAAAGTACAGTAGAGTACATTAAAGTACAGTACAGTAAGGTACACTAGAGTACATTAAAGTACAGTACAGTAAGGTACAGTAGAGTACATTAAAGTACAGTACAGTGAGGTACATGAATTATTACAGAGTCGATTTGGGCCTCAGAGAATCAAAACAAAACAAAGTGCATCAAATGGGGGTCCGTGCCATGATAATGCATATCAAAACTAGAAGCAGTGCTCTTCCGAGCACAGGTCTCTCCACCAGGTTAGGTAGGTCCTGGTGGCGCTAAATGTGAAAAGGGTGCCATGTCTTCTTTGGCCTTTAACGGCAATGTGACGCTGCATGTATGACTTGAGGCATGTTGTTCCAAAAATATGTTTGGAAAAAGTCGACCTGCTGGTGGCGCTATAACAGGCCAATGTGAAAAGAGTGGCATTTGTTCCTTGACGTATAGTGGGAATGTGCGTGCAGAATTTCTCTGTAATCACAAGCTGCGTTCATGATTTAAGTGATTTTGTTGAAAATGGACCAATCCTGCAAACTTTGGAAGCTAATGTAAGCCAATTAGGATGGAATATGAAATATCGGACAGATCTGTCTTGATCACATGACTATAGAGATAGTCCTGTGTAGTGATTTGCATGATTTTCGGATAAAATCTCAAGGAATAATAGGAACATTTTTGTTTTACATAAGTCGGCCTCCTGGTGGCGCTATAAAAGGCAGATATGAAAAAAGCAGGGCAAAGGTTTTTCCTTGGCCTCTAGGGAGTGCACATACAAAGTTGTACACTGATAAGTGGAGTTATAGGTAAAACACGAATTGGCCTGCTATAGCGCCACAATGAGGCTGATTTGAAAATATTTAAGTGGCATTTATTCCTCTGCCTATTGGGAATGTGCATGCACAATTTCACCAAAATCCCACACTGCGTTCATGATTTCAGGCATTTTATTAAAAACTGACCAATCCTGCAAACTTTGGAAGCCGGTTTTAGGGAAAATCGGACAGATCCATGTCGATCACATGACTGTAGAGACACTGTCTACCGATTTGCGTGATTTTTGGACAAAATCTGTAGGAGGAGTACTGGCAATAGTTAGTTTTGCAAAAAACTGCCTCCTGGTGGCGCTAGAACAGGCCCATGTGAAAAATGGTTCTGGATTGGTATCCAGGGTGTGTGTGTGCACAGTTTGGCAGCGACCAGGCCAACGGCACCGGAGATTAGCTGGTAACGGACGGACAGACGCACGCACGGACGGACAGGGGCGAAAACATACTCTCCCCCATGCCTTCGGCTGGTGGAGACAATCAAGTGGTCCTGGTCCATAGAAAACCCCCTGTATATTGTCTTGTCCTGTCCTGTCCTGTCCTTCTTTACATAGCCTTGTTGGGGGAGAGGCTAGTCTAGTGGGCGTGTATGTATCTATTCTGACTTCAGAGTGAACATTTTTAACTCAAATCATTGTTTCAGCAGTTTTCGGAAAACCAAACATTGTCATGTCAAGGACCCCCAAAATGACATTAGGCTGCAGACCCCATCTAAGCTATTTTTCAAAAGCAACGATTTTGAGTTGAAAGTGTTCACTCTGAATTTGAGTCTTCTTGCCTCAAGCTAGATGCAGAATAGATACACGCGTCTAGCGGTGGGAGGATGGATGGTTGACGTCATTTAGCGTCGACGCCCGACGTCACCTAAAAAATGTCCTCCATCGCTCCATCCATCGTCCACACGCTGGAGTCTGGACATGAACCTGGACGCTGTGATTGAATGGAGCGTTTAGAAAAAGGGAATAAATTAATTTGAGGGGACGGTCGCCAACCCCTCCAGTCCGTACTAACGCATTAGACATCTTTATGTGAAACGCGTTTAATGTGGAAATACATGACCCCGGGGAACGAGGACGACGTTGGTTGAGCATTTATTTTCCATAGAACAGAGCGTCGGCACTGCCAGGCAGCCAGCAGCATCACTATAGGTAAGCTAATTCAAGGCTACGTATAGCGGCTAAAGCTAGCAGTTTTAGTTTTGACATTTATCTTGTTATTATTATTATTGGTTATGGTAAACTCACTCACCACGACTGAGAAGACATTTGTTTGCTCAGGTAAGCTGCCTGCCTGCAATACATGTATGTGTATAAGGGAGGTTTGCTAGCTTGCTTTGTGTGCGTGTGTGTGAGAGAGAGAGATGTCAGCATTTCTGACATCTGAGAGAGCTTCAGGGCAGTCATTTACATGTGACAAAAACCACTTCCATATTTTGTGCGGGGGGAACTGTATCCAATAGTAGATCGTCACGTTGGTGAAGCTATTGTTGTGTAGACGGGGGAAAGAGTGGTCCAAGTACAGAGCCAGAAATATTATGGTACAGTATACAAGGAGGTATTGCTTACTGACTGACTGATTGATTGATTGATTGATTGATTGATTGATTGAATACTTTATTATCAGTTCGCACTGGAAAAGAACAGCACTGCACAGTACAGTTCAGATACAAGGTCACCCAAGAAAGCACAATGGCTTGTTTACATTGGGGTCCTTTTGTACTCAATTCATACTTAGGCCTACTTCCACGTGTTTTTCATAATAGTAACACTACAGATTTACATAGATAAGAAACCCTGAGGATTTTTACTTTGAAGTTGAACCAAGCCTTATGTCTTCTCTTAATACTTTAACAGTGCCCACTTCGTATAGGATGGCACAATTTGGATACAAGGTCTACTGATAGGATTTAAACCCAAGAAAGCACTATGGCTTGTTTACATTGGGGTCCTTTGTACTGTAGTTTTGCATACTCATGGTGACTATTACTATGTAATGACAATGACCCATCTGAATATTCTGCCCATTTGGTTGGTTTTAGAAGATGCATTCTGCCTGTGGGTTACTTTCTCAACTAATGACAGTGTTGGTGCCTGATGTCACCTGTTCCCCAAGCAAACACTATTATTATGGGACTTAGAGAATGGTTGGACTGTTAGTGTGGTGCTTATCTCCCCCAACCCTCCAACATTATAAAGTGTTCCTTGATAAGTGAGCTCCCCTTCAGTTTGGTTCGAGGATGGGAATGTGAAGGGACTAGACCACGTTAAAAGATCTTCCTGGCTGGTGGCAAGTATGTTGCTTTGCTATGTTCATGTGTATGTTGGCACTCGGTGTTAATTTATCTCTTGACTTGAGTTGACAGTGTAAAACATGACCAAAACAGACCATTTGGGTCATTTTTGTTTTTACTTTAAATATGAGTATTTAACTTGGTGTACTGTACTGTAGATATTTCACACTCTGAAGAGATCATTCTTAATTTCTTACCATCAGGTTTTATTTATAGTTTGTGTCAATGTTTTATTTATTTGTAACATTGGATTGACATTGCTTATTTATTTTAATTTACCGTCCCGCTAATAAAGTCATTTATATTTTTCTATCTGGTCTTTCTGTGAGCATCTTATGCTCGACAGATACAGAAATATTATGAATAGCAACAACTGCAGAAGAATATATAAATGCTTAACGTCATGGATTCTGCTTACTGCAAGTTATTTTAAATAATACACAAATATTTAGTTTAAATCCTCATTGACAGTAGATGAATACATTAACTTTTCCTCATACCTCAACTACGTTCCTTGACAGACCTTTACAGACGATTAGTTGAGCCAATGATGCTGAGACAATGGTAAACTTGTGGATGGCTTGTCTGGTTGACATATTTTCTAATATTTCAATTATGTTCTCAATTCCTAGAAGTTGCTTAAGTAACTTGACTTACTTGACTTATTCCTGTAGGCTCCTAGATGGAGCATAGGGCCGCAATCACACCCGGCCATCGGACTCTGTTTTGGGCAGTTTTCTTCAGTTGGGCCCACGATAGTCCCGTTGCTTTTGCCTCACTCTCGACTGATCTTCTCCAGGTCTGCTTTGCCTTTGGCCTCCCCACTTTCCTTTTGCCCTGTGGATTCCAGTCCAGCGCTTGCCTAGTGTAACTTGTATAAGTAACTTGTATAGGTCTAAATTAGCCTTTAAGTCATCCTTTTCCAGTTTGCCAGTATTGTACTACTACTGTGTAAGGTTTGGTTCAGCAGCATATTACCACCTCAACAATAATAATAGTTTTAAGGGTTATTTAGGGTTATTATCATTCCCCATCGTGATGGATAATCTGCTGGCTGCTGGGCTGCCATCTCTGCCTGATAAGGTGTCACATGCTCCTGGAACATTTTCTGCTCAGTCAACTGATAAAGGTGATGATGATCACAGGGAAACTTTCACAGGCTGTATTTTTATGGGTGTGTGTGTATGAGGGCTCATAACTCACTAGAAATTTGCCTACCTATGGAATCACTAGTGCTGCTGCTCATGCAGCAGATCTACAGTAGATGCAATGAGGTCTGCGTCATTCATAACCATAAATTTGATGAAAGCCAGGAAAAGAACACTTCTGTAACCTTGAGTGCCTGAATCACCCTTTTTCTTTTTTATGCCGTGATCCCGTCGATCCAAGATCACCATTATCCTCCTTTTTACTATTTTAATCTCCGGTGAGCACCTGGTTTTCTCTTCTCTCTCTGTCTTCTGTATGCGTGTTCACTATGTAATCTTGGATATCCAAAATCCCAGATGATATCTTGATAGTCTCATGTCACAATATCGATTTATATTTTCCCCGCTGTATCATGTGTTAACTTTATTTACTGTGTACTGTACTTGTATTACTGTGTGTGACTGTATGTTTATTGGTTTGCATCGGCTCAGTTGTTGTGCTGCCCTTGTCAAAGAGGGAGGGATATAGTCAGTGTAGGGGTGGGCGATATGGAAAAATGCAATATCACAATATTTTCCCAAGCTGTATCACGATACAGGATTTTATCATGATTCTTTTTCACGTTGGTTTTTATCGTTATTTTTCAAGTTACTTGACAAAAACTAGACTCTCTGGGTTCCTTTTGGGAGGTCTAAATTGAACTTTACAAGTATGTAAGGGTCCATTTGGTTTCATTTGTATACTGCCAGAGTTAAGGGAGACCTTGATACATCAATTGTTTCACAATATATATGATACCTCTGAAAAGGTATATCGTGGACGTGGAGACATTGTATCGCCTCAACGATAATTATCACCATATCGCCCACCCTGTGCCCTTATATGAGTTGGTATTCATTTAACCAACAATACGTACCGTAATGTAGTGAGGAGTATTATGTGAAGTTGATAGGAAGTACATATTCAGTCATCGGATAATGTTTTGTGCCAGGGACCCCTAGAAGAGAAGATGTATGTTAAAAAAGAAGATTGCCATCCAGCATCAAAAAGACATGACTCATCAAATTTGTCCTGTGGCAGGCAATGAGTTAACTAATTTTGCTGGGGACTGACCCCCTGGAAGCCCCCCCAAGGACCCCTTGAGACCCCACTTTTGAGAACCAATGGCTACTTAGGCTATATTAGATTTATTTATCTTTTTAATTAGGCATGCATATCATGGCTGAACATGCAGTCACGTGGAAAAGTCAAAATGGATGGTAAATAAATAGTGGACAAAAGTTGGCCGTTTGTGCTTTTGTTTGTCAGTATTATACGCTAACAGGAGATTTATGTGTGTGTGGCTTTATTCCGTATGTACAGCATGTAGGCTACCCTTTTCTACCCATTTTTATTAGACCGTGACACTTTAGAGAAAACATGATCTTTTAAGTCACATCAGCCAGCTCTACAGAAAAGCACTGACCAGAAATAATTGAAAGTGTGAGGGAGGGTGTGATCTCTCTTTCTGAAGATGAACGATGGAAGAGAGGATGCACAGAACTGGGATCGGTCACATTCCTGTGGGATCGGAGACCAGCAGACTGTGTCGAAACATTTTCACACCCTGCTCTTCCCTGCGTTCTCTCTGCCTCTTGCAAAGCTTCAACTGAATTATATTACAGAGCACTGTACAGATTTACTACAGGCAAAGTGAAGGCAGCCTGAGATTTCCTCTACAAGCAAGCTGTTGCCTGGTGCGGTGTTGATGGTCAGCCTGCCCCTTATCTCCAAACCACAAGGCCTTGGACTTTCGTAGAGACAGAGACACACACACACGCGCGTGCGTGTGCGCACACACATACACACAGAGTGTGCAGTGACCCTAGGCTGCTCTGATATGAAAATGTCACCAAGCAAATGTTTGCACTGACCTGATTTGACCGTCGCCACACCAAGAAGTATCTACAGAGGTATGGGGACTGCCCATAAGTCCGAACTCCGAAGGTTCATTAGTCTGAAGGTTCATTAGTCCGAATTTAGTTAGGGTTACTGAGGTTAAGGTTAGGGTTAGGGTTAGAGTTAGGCATAGTATTCTTAACAAATTCGGACTAATGCTTCGGACTAATGAACCTTCAGACCAATGCCATGGCACCAGAGGTATATTTAGTTGACAACTAAAGGCTTCTGCTCCTTTGCAGTGTTTATTACAATAAACCCCCAGCATGTAGAGTAGTGCTCAGAGTTCATACTTTGGGGCCTTAGTGCTTGTTTTACCCTAGTAGCCAAGACATGTCAAAGGTTATCAATTATACGTATTTTCCACCCTAAACAACTATTATACTAACTATGTCTGTTCATTTGCCAACATTATGTTGTACTGCCAATAATGGCAGAACTACTGTAGTTGCATGGATATGCCACAGGCCCATCTAATTTAGGATGGATATTAGATTTACTAACAGGATCTAAAATTGTAAGCATATGAGACAGTAGCACTCTGTTATCTTTTACATTGATGCTGCAGCCACCTGCCTGCCACTCCCAGACATTCCATCTTACACACAAACATACACACACACACACACACACACACACACACACACACACACACACACACACACACACACACGTCACATACGCGACTGCCTTCTCTGTTTCTCTCATGAAACATTGATGACGAGGAAGGTGAGGGCTCACTTTACCTCTGGCCTCTATCCGGGTGTGTATGTTTTGGAGCCGGGGAGGGTGTGTCAGTGAACCAACGGCACAGCTCATCTACTGCTTCCATTTGCATAGAGAGGGGGGAGGGGTGGTAAAAGGGTACTATGTTCTTCAGTGACTTTTTAGCTCGTGACCCAAAAGAGAGATTAGACGTTTGCCTGGGACCCAAATTATAGTGAAACAGCACATCTACAAGCTCACAGGGTGAGCTAGTAGATCAGCTATGTTCACTACTTCTTGAACATTTGTGCTCTAATTTATGGAATTTAATAGATTTGTCTTTGATTTCTTCATGAAATTACTGAAACAAATCATTGAATTAAGTTTTTAAAAACAAAGAAAACTTTTTTTTTATGTATAATAATAATAATGTAAAAAAATGTATGAAACCAAAAACAAATGGCCCCATAAAAATGTGTCTGCGAACCCACAAATGGGTCCCGAACCAGTGTTTGGGAACCAGCGGGATAATGGAGGGGCAGCAGAGCCAGAGACCTGCCTGACCTTGCGCGGTGCTGAAGCCTTATGGGCATATCAGGACACAGTGTGCTGTGCAACGCTGCAGGGAACTGGATCAAATGTTTCTTTCATTCTGCCGTATGAACTGAGCAAATTCCACCGCTCGCTAAACGGCCTTCGCTGTACAGCGCGGAGCAGGAATCAACATGAAAATGCTCTTGCTGCAGCAGCAGCGCTGATCTGTGGGTTCTTCTGGCATAGCGCTCGAGTCTGTGGTTCGCCAGTGCAGCCTTGGAATGTCAAGAGGGCTGGTTGTCGCTACTGCTCCTTGTATTTTGTCCTTGCGTGCTCCGTTCTTCCTCACCGCTGAGTGGTAGCAATGCTCATCCTTGTGTCTGTTTCTCTCTCTCTATCTTCCTCTCTCCTATACAGTTGAGTGCACTCTGAGGACTCTGCAGTTCTCTCCAGACCTCTCTTCCATCGGCAGATTCGGCACTCACTGTTCCTGCATATCTGTAACCGCTGCTGAGCAACGGGCATCTTAGAAGGAACTCTGTATCAGACAGACAGACGAACGTACTGACTCGGAGAGCTCTGCACAAGGACCATCACCAGGGCCTCGCCAGGCAAAGGTGAGTGTCTTATAGGAATGAATGGGGCTCCTTGTCCAAACCAAATGATTCAGTCTGCACTCTGCAGCTGCAACTATCTGTGTAGTACACTCTATGGGTACAGTACGAGCATGCAGTCTATTAGGGTTATAGCACCCTTATAGGCTGCATGAACAAACCCTGTATATACATACCTGCACTGGGGTTTGAACAATTGGAGGGTTTGCCTCGCCTGTCAGTCTTCTGTATACGTGTGCTTATTCTTGAACCCTCTCTCCGCTCCAATCTGGACCTGTTACAGGCTCCAGATAGCTCTTGTTTACATTATAAGAGACGACCTCAGTGATGATGATGATATACAAAGACAATACTGTAAACTATATGCACAAGCCAATATGCTCTCACGTAAATTTTACATGTGTACTGATGATGTAAAGATAGCCCTTTTTAAAGCCTATTGTACACCACTGTATACTGCCCACTTGTGGTGCAGATATAGCAAAAGTAAATATAATAAGTTGCGGGTGGCGTATAATGATGCCCTCAGAATCCTGCTGCGGGTCCCTAGGTGGACAAGTGCCAGCCATTTGTTTGTGAACAGTGGGGTTGCCACTTTGAATGCGGTAATCAGGAATCTGATGTACAGCTTCATGATGAGGCTGAAGGACTCTAAAAATGAAATTATAATGACTTTAATCATGCCTAAGAAGAGCAGCATTAGATACTCCTCTTGTCTCTGGAGACATTGGATTGAGTGTCTGTATGTTTTTTAGTGCCTTTTCTGTTGTGCCCTGTTGTTGTTGTTGTTTTTGTTTTTAATCTCTGTTGTTTCTTGTATTGTTGATTGTTGATATATGGACCTGTAGAGTCTGAAATAAAGATTGATTGATTGATTGATTGTGTTGGAAATGAGTTGCAGTCGCGTGTGAACGGGTTATATTTTCCACGACAATGTGTGCTTGTGTTGCTGCTAGATATGTAATTAACCCCATCCCCTCCCACTCACTCCTCCCACTCCACACACAGACACCTAAGCAACAAAGGATTGGACACACACATATAATGTGAAGTTTTATATTTGTTTTGCCATTAGCAACTGTTACAGCTCGCACTCTGCCATTAATCCCAGGCCCCCTTCTACAGCTAGTGGAGGAGCCATGATTTATCTGATCGGTCATGGCCGCGCGACTGCCACCGCTCTCCTCCAGTGCAAGCTGACCCTCACCCTTGCTCTCACCATTCTGCTGTTGCTGCATCCCCTGGGCGGGGTGCAGGGCCAGGCGGAGGCCCAGTCCCCTGCCCAGGTCCTCCAAGACCTGTTGTCCCGCTACGGTGACAACGCCACCATCACGGTGCCCCAGCTCCGCTCCTTGCTGGCCCGTCTCAGCCAGGGCCAAGGCGATGGCAGCAGCAATGGGACCACAGCCACCGAGAGACCTCCAGCCACATGGCCTAAGGCCAACAGCTCCAAGGTGAAAAGACTCTGACCACCTGATGTTATGTTACATGCATTAGGAGATTAACATAACCAAAACATGTATTAAATTAGCCACTAGCCAAATACTGGTACATTTGAATAAGTAGAGTTGCACTAGCATAGTGACATTATTCACTATTCTGTTTTAAGAAATGTTTTTAAATAGTGAAACAAGTGTATATCTCACCATAATATACTTAATGCAATATTAATAGATAATAGATATAATATATAATTATTTAGATACAGGGGTTGACACTAAGGTCTCAGAGGCACTTGCCTGTTGGGCAAGTACAGGTCATGTTCTACTTGCCCGAAAAGTAAGTAAATCGTCCATTATAAAATGACGGGCAAGATTCTAATTACCCCTCAATTTAATACTACATTTCTTTCCTTTCTGGGACTGTGCGAAAAAAAAGAAAAGTCACACCTCAAGTTCTCAATACCTCCAAATCCAAATACCAAATACCTACATAGCTATGATTGAATGTCTGTGGTTTCACACATTTTATATTTGTATGTAATAATAATAAAAAACAGCATTATAGGTAAACGGTGCTCTTATTTTACATTCCACATACAGTAGCAGAAGACAGCCCTCTGTCTTCTGTTCAGGTGTTTAAACAGATATGCCGGGTGTGTTCATAGACAGTTGCGTCCCCACAAGCACTTGCCTGGTCGGGCAAACTGAAAGCAAACTCCACTTGCCCTAAAGTTTTATTTAGGTAGGCAAGCCTTAGTGTCAATGCCTGTAAAAGTTAAGCCAACTCTAAAATCCATGGAAACCCACGAATGGGCCTCAAAAGTTTATAGCGTCCTCATTGTCCTCTTAAGCTAGAAATCTCCCTCGGGTCGCGAGCTGCTATCATGAGAGCAGGAGGGAAAACGTAATTCTGTCTGGAAGGGCCAGGAGCCACCGGTGCCAGATAACTAAAATGTTTCCCAGGCTTACTGCCACATACGATCGACTCGCTTAACTTCCTGATCTGCTTTGAGCGGATTTGCTACTATCAGAGACCCAGGCAGGGAACCTAAAAATGCAACAATAAGGTCATGTGTAACAGTATTGAGTTTAATTTCTTGGTACTGTATAAGAGATGTGTACGGCTAGGGGTAGTGAGGCGTCACTCACCCGACCCACAGTAGAATCATTTTTCTTCTTTACATTGCAGACTACTGCCACCTCGTGTTATGGAGTTATTTAAACTCAACGCACAATCACAACAGTGCCATCAGCCGACTGTACAGTATGTGTGATGCGTACTCTGCGTGAATACAGTTACTTGTCAACACCTTCTGACCCGACGGTTCTCCCGACGTTTAGTCTGTAGTAGTCAAGACAACTCACCTTGTAGAATTTCTTTGTAGAGGCCTTTAGGTGCAGTGTTGCTGACTTCATTGCATGCATGTCATGAGAGAAAAGCCGACAAAATGTGTGTGTGTATGTGTAGTGTGAACCATTCCCAGTAACCGGGGAACATCGGTACAAAATAGGCTTCAGGGCGATGAACGCCTTTGTTCTCACTTCTAATGTAACTCGCATCTCTTAAATGACCGCCACTACATCATGCGTATATTTTTAGACACATTTATAGAAATTGTAATTGCACTTGACGTTCCTAGTTGTTAGCTGCCAAATGTTTCCCTCGTTTGTACAAGGCAGGTGAACAATTTCATTTGATAATGACTTGAATCAGGAAGGAAATGGTTGCAATTTAAATATGACTGTATTGTTAATTAGACATTTCTTATCTACAAGTTAGTATACAGTGTATGCTACTGTACAGTTGACGCATTAGTTACTACCAACTCGCCTAAATATGCATTAATTACTACCAACTCGCCTAAAGTATTTATTCATCTGCCATTCAGCTGGCTTTGAGGGTGAAACTGCAAACTTTCACATTTTGAGATATACAAAAGTGGTACCCATCCTGTATACACTGATTGTGTATTTTCTTTTACCAGAGACTGACTGCTGCGTGTACTCTTCCGTCCACAGTGCCTGCCTGCAGACACGCTGGCTGTTTACAGCATCAGTGAGCAGTCACGTTTGGATGGACGAGGCCTACAGGAGCTCTGCCCCACCATGCTGCAGCAGCTGGACGCCAGGGCCTGTGAGGAACAACAGAAACAGGAGCAGCCCAGCTCCGAAGCACCTCCCAGGCCTTCGGGTGCTGAAGGTGAGCATCCAGTCTGGAAGCACGGCTTCTAAATATTTTTGTCTTACTTTTTTTCTTTTACAATGATTATGCATTTAATGCTTAATGACAAACATGCTGGGATTTTATTATATTATAAATTGTGAAATGAGATGTTGTGGTGAAAAATGTGCTTTTCATGACTGTTTGCGTGTAATTGCCTTTTGGAACTCTGCTTTCACACAATACGGTGTAAGTGTAAAAAGTACCCGAAAGAGCCCTGAGGATTAGGAATATTTTACTATTCACACACTTTTGAAGTTTTATGACTTATTATTGCATCTCTTTACTTTTAATGAGTAACTGCGTTACATAAACACACTGGTACTGTAAAGTTTGACTGTAAAAAACCCCACCGGATGTCCCTGGGAGCTCTTTAAGCCACTCTGGCATCTGCTTCCAATCTGCTGGGCTTGGAGAAGTGGACTGCAGCATAGGCCGTTGTGTGCCTTTTGTGTTTCCCGTCAAGAGGAAACTAAATTGTCCAGAGGAGAGGAGGATATAAAAAAAGGCGAGTAATGAAAGACTTAGAGAATTTGGAGAATACATGCAACGTTCCTCTCTTGAGGGTGCAGCAGGGCCTTGCCAAGCTAGCTCACAATGTGGTTGTTAAGTTGGTGATGCGTCACTCATATGCAATGAATGTTGTCAAACTTGTCATTATTAATAAGCAAGCCATTCTTGTTGAGACCTTTATCAGGTTATGAAGGTATCAAGAGAACCTGTTGAAGGTCTTAGGACCGAAACATTGTGTTTCCCAAAAGCAAAGTAAAATTCCCGATTATAATTTCTTTGCATTTGAAGATGGCGTGAGGTGCACGGCCAAATATATCAATTTCCTTGGCATGAAAAGGTTTGAGAACTAAAACTACTGCTCTAGGCTAGCAGTACTGTTTTATGACTAAAACAGGCTTAACTTTATGCCACAATGGCAGTTGGACTTTATCTACCTATAAATGCACGAAACCTGTGACTGTCCCTCAGTGTCACAGGCATAACTCTGAAATTGTCCGACTAAATTACTTCAAACTTGCAGTCAGTGCCGAGTGGGAATTCGGTCTCACAGCGAGTTTGAAGTTGATTGGACGGTCAGACAGAACATTTAATTTAAATTTCGACCACCTACCTTGTTTCTGAGTCTGCAGATGGAACTGTTTGTGTATTGCAACCTAAACCTGTTCTCCTTATCTCCATTTAGTTTCAGTAGGCTGATGATGATGATGATTATGGAAATTCATCTCAGGACAAAAACTGGATTTAGAATTTACAACTGTAGACTGCACAGGATCCATTGTTCAAAGCCAGCATCTCTAGTATTGTCAAAAATTTTAATCAAGTGAGCAATGCTTGGAATTGAAAGACCTCAATTGTTGCATGGCATGTTCTGTAATGTTATGAGTTTTCTGTGTGATTAATGCGCAGCGCCCACAACATACAGTAAGATGTGTCAAACTGAGTCAAACTTTTTTTTACACCTTATCAGAGTTAATGCTGCTTGCAGCTTTAATTGTATTCATAGTAGTAACTTTTCGGTCAAAGTCCTCATGCATCTACAGTATTGTTTGGCCAATTGATGCCTGACGAAGGTCTTTCTTTGAATGAAATATTGCTATTTTACATTTTAGTCACTACACTGTGTGCGGGTCAAACTGTATCTGTCTACTCTCGTCAGATATCTCCTCTAAATGTTTTGTTACCTATGCTAGAGCAATCTGAGTTCCCAGAGGTTCTTTTTCTCGCCACTAGGGGGGCGAGAAGAACCTCTGGGCCAAAACTATGATATTCCTGGGCAGGAAGTTGGCTCAGAATCTGAGCTGGGACAATACAGGAAGTAGAGCCCTGTGCAAACCTTCAAAACATTCAGAACAGAAACCAACCAAAAACACTACAACAATATGCAGCCCATGTTTCAAGGTGAATCCTACCAGACTAATGCTAGAGAGGAACTGGGTATGCGAAAGCCTTCTCTTCATCCTGTACAAATTTCTACATTTCTGTTTTCTGAACAGCAAAGCAGGTTGGCAAATAGGATACAGTATAGCATTGTGCAATGTGCATGGATTCCTGATGAAATCTGTTATGGATAGCCTGGGTAAAATCAATGTTTACAAAAAAAAGCTTAACCAAATAGTTTAGAACAACATCTTTAAAAAACCTTAACCAGGTTTAACAATTATTTTAACAATTTATACCTTCTTTTGCAGTAAACATTGTAGACGCTGCAGGGCTGAACCACCTCAAGGCCTTACTTAATGTCTGCAAGATTATTTTATTTTCTGCTTTCCACAGGTATGAACGCCTCCCGGAGTGACTACATGTTTAACACATGAGACATTATTTCACCTTTTTAATGATGCTTCATTAGGTCATGCTCTGCATGTACAAGCCTAGGTTGTGACTTTTCAACTACCTCACCCTTCCCTTCCCTTCCCTCCCCCAGTGTGGGGCTTCTCTATCCTGAGTGTGAGTTTGGTCAGTGTTTTTTCCCTGACCGGAGCCTTCCTGGTTCCCCTCATGACGGCGGGCTACATGGACCGTGTGCTCACCTATTTCATCGCTCTGTCCATCGGAACCCTCTACTCCACCGCTGTCTTCCAGCTCCTGCCTGAGGTGTGCTATCCAACCTACCTCTCCCTTCATCCACCCATCCACCCATCCGTCCCTGACAGCACACACGCACACACGCATACGCACACACACGCGCACACACACACACACACACACACACACACACACACAAAGCAGGAAAGCCCTCCCTTATTTCACACATGGCTTTTTCATCAACCAAACTAATCCTGCATTTGGCTGCCCTTGGGGCATGTCATTTACCGCCCCTATCTCCTTCCTTCCTCTTTTCCTTGGCTTCCTTTTGTTTTTTTCTCTGGCTCACTTTTTTCAACGGGCAGGTTATTTGGCTGTGGTTAATCAACTTCACTGCATTGCTGATCATAAGAAGAAGGGGTGTTTGTGTGCGTGCGTGCGTGCGTGCATTTGTTTTTCCAAGGCTGTATGTGTGTCTGACCCATCCCATGGCATCGAGATCTAGGCCAAACATGCTGTGTTGCTAACATTTGAGAGTTGTTGTTGGCCAGCTTGCTGTTCAGTTGTGCTGTGCACGGCACAGTTATTTTACTTCTCAGAATTCATTGCACTCTGTGTTCTAAACAATGCAGTGTGCAGTTCACCAGAGAAAGCTAGCCTAAAGGTGCTGCTTGGTATGCAGCATGATTGTAATTTGGTCAAAATACAGTAATAGAACAAAGGACTGCGATGCCCTTAAAAAGTCCAATTTTTTTTCTAATTGGGAAAGGAACACTTGGTTGCAGGGCTCCCCTTGCTCTTATTAAGTAAGCTATTTTAGAGTTCATTCGCCCCCTTTGTCTTCAAAGAGCTGTTTAGTGTGTAACCTGGGGCTACTGTCAAGAGATAATGGACTGGTGCAGACACACCTGGGCTGACTGAAACAAAGAGAATGTGTGTGTTTGGATGTGGATTTTAACAATGCCGTAATTTCATTGTAGTAATTGACCCTAATCTTGATCAAAGGACATGTGTTTGTCCAGTGGAAGGGGTGTACGCCTAGCCAACTATTATCTCCACATGCACGGGAACGGTGGTCTTTCAGTGATCTAACAATCGTCTTTTGAATGGACAGTGGACCACTTCTCTCCCCGGAGGGTGGATGTGTCCTTATCTGGCATCTCTTTATTTTAAGCAGTTGGGTGATCACATTTGATTCTTACTTCCTTTTTAGGGGAGGTGTGGGAACTACATGGTGTGCTCATGTTTTTGTCTTCAGAAATGGTCAATCTTTATTTTATTTTATTTTTTTCTTCAAATAATTCTAATGATCTCCTCCCTGTCTTTCTCCTCTTTCTCTGCGCTCTCCTCCTTTGCCCCCGCCTTCTCTGTTTTGCTGGTGGTCAGTGTGGGGTTATGGGTTCCTGTGCGTGACGCTCATCTCATTGTGTTCGCTGGTGGGTGCCTGCGTGGTGCCGTTCATGAGGAAAACCTTTTACAAGCGGCTGCTGCTCTACTTCATAGCCCTGGCCATTGGCACGCTGTATTCCAACGCCTTGTTTCAGCTCATCCCAGAGGTAGAGTTTCTTTCCCGCTGGCTTGGGCCCGCTTTAACCGCTCGCAGGAAGCTACCGCGCTGGTCACTCAGATGGGGGCACATTTAGTATTTAGAAAAGCGCTTTTTAACCTGACAATCTGCTGAGGGACCAAGTAATAGCCTGGGTACCAGCCTGCTACACTACGTTCAGTGGATTGGTTTTGTCACTTGCTTCTGAGTCTGGCCCGGCTCTAAACGCAGGCTCTCCAAGGGAGGCGGGACATAGAAAACAGCTTCTGATTGGTCTGTGGTGCGGGGTGGGACAAATACACCAGTGTGTATTGGCTGGCTGATGACGTAGCTACCCTAACTCGACTCTGATTCCTTGGAAGAACATCCAATCGGCAACGACATCGCCTATGTAACAGGTGATGTTCGAAAATACGAGTCAAATGGAGGCTTGCCAGACTGAGAAGCGAAGTGACAAAACCAATCCACTGAACGTAGCGTAGCAGGCTGGTGCCCAGGCTAACCAAGTAATGCTTAAACTGTAAGCTAAACACTAATGACATTGTTTTAGCTGCCATCCTTAAATCCTGCATTGACTCAGTGTGCATATTGGTCAATGCGAAATTTGCATTTGTCATTAGCACATAGCTGTTGACTACTTAAGAGCTACTGTATGTTTCACAATCGCTCCATAATTATTCTGTTTACCTCACGTTGAGGGGTTTTGAGTCATGGGATGTTTTTGTCTCCTTGGGGCCCGAACACGGACGCGCACACCCCAACATGTCCTTCAAATCTGGGAATGTTGTGCAAGGCAAATCAGCACCAGGTTCCCAAACAACGATCTGGTTTTGATTATGTAGTGTCAATTAAGTCATGGGAAAGATACAGTACACAATTTGGCATTTTGGCTTGCATACAATAAGTATTCTGTTTGTGCAACAGCGCACTACAGAGAAGTGAAAGCATGTCTCAATTGTCAAATCTCTTTCACTTTCTCCCAGAGATGAAATGTCCATGTACGAGACAAAAACCAAACAAAAACAAAAAATGGTAGACTGAGTGAGTTGGAACCTAGTAATTCACTATTCGACAATTACTGGCCCACAGAAACAGCAGAGCCACAACCCTTGGCCTAAGCCTTAAAGCCTTACTCCTCCACTCCAATGTGCCTGTTAAGTCACACATTGACTGTAGGCCCAGGCAGTATCCCTCTGAAAACCCCCTGATCCTACATCATTTACTGGGTTTCACAACTTGCTGTTTTTAGGCAATGACAGTGTATTATTCTTTCTGTCATCAGAATTTACCATAATCTCACAGCAGCAATTTTGGCTCCATGTTATTATCTGGGGTTGGGAGTGGAGAGGCAATAACATAAGAGCAAAATGGCCACTGTGGGAATATGGGAAATTGCATCCAAGCTAACCATAATGTCCTCCCTGTACACTACTAGGCCTTTGGATTTGACCCGATGGTGGATTTTTATGTGAGCAAGTCCACCGTGGTGTTCGGAGGATTCTACTTGTTCTTCTTCACCGAGAAGATCCTTAAGGTGCTGCTGAAACAGAAAAACAAGGTGAGCTATTTCTTTTTTTACTAGCAATTTATCTATCATCCAAACATATTGGATGTGCACAACAAAACCTTTTTATTGGTTTGAATTATAATAGCTGAGTGGTTAGTGAGCCTGCCTGGGGAGCCAGAGCTCCTGGTTGCCCCAGGTACGATTCCAGGCCAGGCCAACAATGTCGATGTGTGGCCCTGAGCAAGACTCTTAACCCCTAATTGCTCTCGGAGCACTGTAGAATCCAATGGCTGCTCACTGCTCCAAGTCGTTATAGGATGGGTAAATGCAGAGGACAAATTTTACCTATGTGTATATATACAGTATACATATAATGTGACAAAAAAAAGAACACCCCAAGGAGTGGGGACTATTCTATTCTATTCCCACACACGTGTTCTTATTGTAACTGCAGAAGCCTCAAGTTAATGGTGTGTATGTCTCTTCCAAAGTCGGCATTTTTAACTTTCCATTCAATCTAAGGCAGGTTTGACCAGTTACACAGGAGGCTGGCATAACGGCTGCTGATGAGTGATTATATGGTGTCATGATGTGTCATAAGTACTTTAGCTTTGTACTACTCACACATTCATATCCACATTTATTGACTCACCGTCAAGTGCCTGGAATCTTTACACACGTGTACTTGAATTGCGTAGAGGAGGCACTTGTAGATCAAGTTGACACGTGTGTCCTTAGGCAATGAGTATAACTTACAAGGCAATGCTAGGTAGGGGTAGGTAGAGCAATGTCTATCTTACATAATGCACATGATCTTTCTATTTCTGTTTACAACCCTCCTGTTCCAACTGCCAAGATCCAGGCTGGGAGTGGTCCTGGTCAGTGAGCTGTCCTTAAAGGCACACATTGCGGCGATCACTTAATTCTGTCATTTTTCACTGTACAACATCCAGAGGATCAGACCCTGCTTCACCAAGGAGTCTGTCCAGCTCCTTAACCAAGCCTCTGTCACATTATTTCATCTTGCTTTTGTGGACTATTGTGTATCACATGTTTCTATTTTGGCAATTCTATTCAAAGGAGCTTTATTGGCATGAGAAAACATTGTCGTTTACATTGCCCTCGGTTGGAAAGCATTTTGGTTCAACTGTTGTTTTTAAATGTGCTATATCAACAAATTACAAGTTGATGTGACCTTTTAAGCTTCAACTGTACAGTAATATATGCCTTTTTATTGGATGTAACTTCAACTTTTGAATATGTAACTAGGTCTGCAAAATGTTATATTGTGAATGGATACAAGGCTAATATAGTCAGAGTGCTATCCAGCATTCATTCATAGAAATCAGTAGTTTGGAGCTCAATGGAGTGGTGAATCTGGGGCAGTAGCTCCCCCTAGTGAGCACTCACCAGAGAGCCATAAAACGTCTGGGAACCCAGATTAGGTCCACCCTGCTCCATGTTAACACCTACAGTATGACACCTGTTGATCCCATTATAGAAACTCTTTGACCTACATACTGTATAGGCACCAACATACTTTAGCTTCTTAACCAATGACCAAATGTCAATGGTCACTGAATTTAAACTTATTCTCAAAATAACAATATTGAATTGTAACAGATTTGGCTCATTATCATGATCATCACGACTAATGTCCATGTATCATTTTCTCTCTCTTATCTCTACCAGGGTCATGGCCACAGCCACTACACCGGTGCGGAGCACTATTCGACAGCCAACGGCGACACAGAGGAAGGGGTGAGGGAGAAACATAAGCAGCTCAACGGGGAGGCTGGTGGCCTGGGCCTGGCCAAGGATGGAGATGCAGGAGAGGGCGAGCTCATGCTCAACCCTGCACAGACGCCACAGGTATAGGAAACACACAGGGTTCAACATGTGGGTGTACTCTATACTGTACATGTATGTTTGTATACATGTACTTTGGAAAAATGTGGGGGAAAAATCCATTTATTAAAGAGCTGGCGAGACCCCTGTTACCCTTTAGTAATTATTACTATATGAAAATTCTTCTCATGACTTGTAGGCACCTGGGGTCTCCCACATTATCACAGCACCTTGGGACGTCAAGTGTGTTACCAGTTGAACGGGTTTTAAGCTGGTGCTGTAATTTCTGTTTGGCAAAATACGTACAGTACATTACAGCTGGATATGCACCAACAGCATCAGTAGCCACATACCTGGGGCATCCAAATGGTGCATGGGTAATGTTCTTGCACACCATGTGGGGAACTTGGGGTTAGATACCTCGATGCATCCAGCTTGACCGGGTGCTCTAACGAACACAATTGGCCATGTTTGTGGGTGGGAAGCCTGTTACAGTGGGCGATACAGGATGGACGGTGTGCCTGTTCAGTGCGAAATGGAACTGAGGGAATAAGAGTAAGGTATGTTACATTTTCCCGATGATACAGATGTGATGTGAAAGACCTTTTAATCAACATAATATTTAAAAACCTTCTTCCATCTCTGATTTCAAGTGGACCCCTGACGACCTCCAACTCACTTGAAATAGCTCTTACAAATCATGGAAAAAACAGGGTCCATGCATTATCAGTAGAGGAGAAACGATGAATCAAATAATCAATTACCGTAACCTGGAAATCTGTTTAGTGATCATAAATTATCAAGTATCAGTGTATTTCTTTTGTGTTATTTACATCTTCACCAAAATATGAAATGCTTGTATTTGTTCCGCATTATATCATCACAGATGTTATCATATCATCACAGATTTGTAGTATTAAACAGAATCTGCTTTGACAACTTATTTTATATGCTGTTGTATGACCGTGTCACTTGCCAACAATAACGTTGAAAATTACGTTCAACGTGTTGCTTTGTAGATGTGCTATTTTTTGGTGAGCGACACGCCTTGTTTGACAAAGTATATAACACGGCCTTTACATGTCCCAGGAGTCCCAGAGCACGGAGGGAACGCGCCGGTCTTGCGGTGGCTGCTACTGGCTGAAGGGCATCGCCTACTCTGACATCGGCACGCTGGCCTGGATGATCACGCTGAGTGACGGCCTGCACAACTTCATCGATGGCCTGGCCATCGGTGCCTCCTTCACCGCGTCTGTCTTCCAGGGAATCAGCACCTCTGTTGCCATCTTGTGCGAAGAGTTCCCCCATGAGCTGGGTGAGTCCTGCGAGAGGACCCCATTGTTTGACACATATTTTTTGTATCCTGCAGTTACAAGGTTGTCTTTGTTTGTCTTTTGCCGAAAACAAAACATTTCGGAAAAACAACTATTCGATACTCAAAACTGTCACTCTTGTCTCCATCCTTCTCTCTCACCAGGTGATTTTGTTATCTTGCTGAATGCTGGCATGAGCATCCAGCAGGCACTGTTCTTCAACTTCCTTTCTGCGTGCTGCTGCTACCTGGGCATGGGGTTTGGCATCCTGGCCGGCAACAGCTTCTCGCCCAACTGGATCTTCGCCCTGGCAGGGGGCATGTTCCTCTACATTGCATTGGCAGACATGGTTAGTGGCAGAAATATTTTGTGGACAGGGAATGTTAGGGAGGTGTATAAAGTGATATATGTGCGTCCTCTTTACATGCTCTGTAATGCCTCCTCCTTCTATCCTTTATATCTTCCAGTTCCCAGAGATGAACGAGGTCAGCCGGGAGGAAGAGGAGGCGGGTGGTCGGCGATTCCTTGTGACATTCGCTATCCAAAACGCCGGCCTGCTGACAGGCTTTGCCATCATGCTCCTTCTCACCACCTACTCTGGACAGATAGGACAGATGGGCTAGCAGCAATATAAACAAACAGACCAACACGGATTTAGATCTGTGTGAACAGGAACTGACCTAATCCGGTTTGTGCAGGTGCAAACTGGTCCTAAATGGGAACAACCGGGACGAAAGGTAACCCCCGCCCCCCCATCTCCTCTCCCTCCCGCTCCAAATTTACCCTTAGCTCCCAATTATCAGGACGTTGTCTCTAGTGCGGCAGGAACGCACATCTATAGGACTATTAGGAACCCAGTTCATTTGCAGTTCCCATATGCAGTATACTGGACGTTGTTCCAGCTTTCATCCTTTGGAACTCTCGTTGGCCTTCTCATGACTGACCTCTCCCTCTACTAGTGTGGAGGCACCCATAATGCAGGTGCTCTGAAGGACCCGGAGAGATGAGCCTAGTACAGTACATGAGAAGCACTGTATGAAATCATTTGTTGACCGCAAGCTGATGTGCAATACTTACATGATTGCTCAAACCGGCCTCTCTTCCCAGACTACTGATTTGCCACTCTGGTATTTCTCCCCCCTCTGTCTTCTCTCCCTCCTGTCATTGGATGCAGGCAAGTCTCAAACAGGTCCTATTTAGAGTTAATGGACGCTGTATATGAATAAATCCTCCTTGCCCATACACCTGCCCCAGGAAGTGGGATAAGCACAATCAGGTAAATGCAATTGCATTGTAGACACCTTTGAACTTATTGTCATCTCCATTTCCATTTTTATTACATACCAAAAATTGCTCCGGTGTCTCCAATGAATTGTGATCAAGCGTCAACAGCAAACTTACTTTGTTTTTGTGTGTAATTATTTGTGAAAAATAATATGACTTTTTAGAAGACCAAATACAGGGAGGCCATTGAGAATGGTGAAGGGCTACATTGTGACGTAGACTCTGTCTGGATTGGCATACATTCATTCATGTTTAGAGTTGCGAAGTGCTTAGAATGCCGTTAAAGCCTGGCTCGGTTCGGGAAAATGAGAGCAATTATTATGGTCTCCCCCCGAGGTTATTTTTCACTGATCAATTTCCAATACTTGGCCACCTGCGCATACCGTGCATAAATACAGCATCAACTTTTTTCATTCCATGTGATCACACCAAGACCTATTGCTACAGACATGGCTTCTTAAAAAAAACCTTGGAAAAGTGTCAGGCAAAACTGTATGGTGCTCCTACTGTATGGAGCAGGGGTAAACTTTGAGCTCCTGCCATTGCTGTGCTATTGGATTAGTATTTGAATAATGGGGTGACTTGAATTATACAGTTAATTGTCATTAAATACTGTACTTCTAAATACAAGCTCCATCTGTATTCGCCATTATTCAACTATCAGCATCAAAACAGGAAGATGGTGATGAATTTGTAAAGCCCACCTCTTGCTTTATTTGATTGGCTGCCTGGGCAAAGTGTGACACTGAGCGGTGCAATTCTGTGCCTAATGGTGTCTGTGTGATCACCCTCTTAGGCTCTATCATCAAGGGACCTTGTGGTATTATTAACAAGATAGAATGACATTACATTACAGCGTCTATAGAACCAGAACACCATAATGGTGTTTTATCTCATAATAAGCATAAGGATGGCAGGTGTCTCTAGTGCAGTGGTTCTCAAAGTAGGTGACGCAAGTCCTGGGGTGCTGCAGAATACTTTGATAATATTCGGAATGTATTAACAACACTTCAGTTTAACCACTTTCGACACTGACTCTATACTTATTCAATCTACACCAAATCTCCTGGCCAAATAGCTGATCTACAGGCTCACAACGTGTCATGTTATGACGCGTAGAGCTTGTAGATCAGCAATTGTTGACTATTTCTAGAATAGTGATGCTGATTTCAAGTGCTATAACATTATTTTCAATCTGTCCTAAAGGAAATGGATATTATACATTTTCCTTGTGACATAAAGTACTGTATCTTAGGGGGGAACATTTACATATTTTCATAGCGTAATATGACATAAATTCAAGGTGCTATAAAGTAACTAACAACGTAATTCAGGGGTGCCGTGGATGAAAAGGTTATTTACAGGGGTGACCTGAGACCACAACGTTTGAGAACCACTGCTCTTGTCGTCTGGTGCACATTTTCACGGTTACACACAGGAGGTAATGTCTGCATGGTATTGATCATTCTCTGTACAGTTTTCCTTCATATGCGACATAGAGTTAACCCATTTAGGCCTAGAAATTATTGACTGCTTTAACCAGTGAAAAATAGCAGATATACAAGCTCACAGCGCGGCACCGAGTGCCGCGCTGCGAGCTTGTAGATCTGCTATTTTTGAAAAAGTCGTGAAAATGTGTGCAAATCTTTGAATATATGCATTTTCAAAGTGAAGGTTTGTAACTCAAATTTTGCTTCTGGGTGGTCCCTGGAACGAAATACTTTGAGATGGGGGTCCGTCGCCAAATACATATCATGCTGGGGGTCCTTCACATGAAAAGGTTTGAGAATTACTGACACTAGTAGTCTCAAGAACAGACGAACTGAGCTCCAGTTAAGTGAAAAGGACCTTTTCTTTGACGATGGCTGGCCAGATTGCTGACCTAGAAAGATGACTTAGAAGGATTTTAAAGACACTTATAGAATCGGGTCAAAATTCTAATTTTCACGATTTTTCAAAAATAGCAGATCTACAAGCTCGCAGCGCGGCACTCGGTGCCGCGCTGTGAGCTTGTATATCTGCTATTTTTTAATATTTAAAGCATTAAGTATTGCGTCATAACGTGTTCAGGTCTAAAATGGGTTAAAGCCTTTCAGACATGCCCGGGCTGTCCTTTATACAATGTGAAGGAAGTCTCTTATCAAGAGCTGCGCATACTTTATTAGATGAAATGTTAGCAATTAAAAAAGAGCTGTACAAAATAAAAATGTACAGTGATCTAAATTTGGGACTGTGCTATAATTATACAACACCATTCTTTAGCATAACATTTCTAAGTTATTCCCAGGTGGAGAGTATATGTGATATTTCATGTCTTTGTTTTATATGAACCTGTAAGCTCATAAGATTAATTTCTTTATCTTTAACCCATGGAGCCAGAAAGAGGCATTGTTTATTTGTTTTTGTTTGTCGTGCATATGTATTAATATAAACTGCTTCTGTCAAAGTAGTGGAACAGTTGGACAATTCATAATGCACATACTGTAAGAGATAATTGTAATACTGTACCGTTTTGAACAAAAAAGAAGAAAAAAAAAAGAAAAGAAAAGACTGCTGCTGTGCCTGGTGGCTCAACCAGTTAAGCCTGAGTTTGACTTAATTGTGACTTGTGGGCAGGGGTAGCTCATTGAAAATGTACATCACAACTTGTAGATCTGACATGTTCAGGGTGTGACATCAGAGACATGCTGGGCCCCTGATTCAGCCTGGGAAAAAGAGTTGGAGAGGCCCTCATTGCGCGCTATAGAGAGAGATAGCGCTGCTGCTACTCCAGCAGCCAGTGGGCCAATTACATGAGTTATATTTCGTCGTTGTCGGGTGGAAACCTTGTATGTCCAAAACCGTTTGTTTTGTATTCTTTTAAAAATGATATAAACTAGTGAAAACAGCCGATCTACAAGCACACAGCGCCTCGCACCGCGGGGCGTTGTGTGCTTGTAGATCTGCTGTTTTCACTACTTTTGTGCGACGGCCTTGTATGATGAAGCAGGGCTTTGCTTTGCGAAAGAATTTACAAATTTGAAACTTGGAGATACAAGGTTTCTGCCCGACTGTTGGCTGCCCAGCCCCTAAAATGGAACAAAGGCCGACATTATTTATTTATTTTAATTATTTTCCTAATGGCCGGCCTGGACCGGCCGGGAATGAACCGGTCGTTCGGGAGTTGTCCCGCTTTTCCCAATGGCCAGCACGTCCCTGTGTGACATCCACGCACAACTAAGTTTAATTTATCGGGCACTGACCCGACCACATGCTGCTCGTGAGTTGCAAGGACATGGGTTACAATCCGACTTCCAGCATCTTGTCTTGCGTGTCTCCCCTCTTTCTGCCCTTGTTTCCTATCTCCCTACACAGGTTCTCTCCTATCTAAAAGCAATAAGAAATGCCACACACAAAACTAAAAGCTACTGGCACACATATTGTCCCGTTAAAGATTCTACTCCTATCTAGCTTCCTCAACACATGTTTTGGTTGTTCTGATGAAAAGAAATGACCAATGTTGGATATTTTAAATACATTTATTTATTTATCCTGTTTCAGACCAGACGTGCACAGCGGTATCTTGAAAAAGTATTGTATCTAATGTAATTTATGGGAATACATCCTTGGCCTTCTCCGTGTGTTGAGGCAGGAATGTCTTTTTTTGTATAAACATCCTTTTCCAACAGCAAATGCTTTAGTATCATTTTTCTACAATGCAGTGTGATGTGTTGGCAAGTTATGAAGATGTTGTGTTTGCAAGTTAACCATATATTTGTGTAAAGGTGCTGTAAGCTATTTTTGGGTTCTGAAACAAAAAGTCCTTTGATAAAGTGTTGAAATCTCTATATTCTGTAATCATTACTGTATAGTGTTTGTTTAGCTCTGGTCCATAGTGTTGGAAGGAGAGAACTCCTAACGCTATGGACCAGAGCTAGTGTTTGTCAGTCTCCCCAGTAAGTCTCCCCACCTCCAGCTCTTTAGTGTTGTGTGTGTGTGTGTGTGTGTGTGTGTGTGTGTGTGTGTGTGTGTGTGTGTGTGTGTGTGTGTGTGTGTGTGTGTGTGTGTGTGTGTGTGTGTGTGTGTGTGTGTGTGTGTGTGTGTGTGTGTGTGTGTGTGTGTGTGTGTGTGTGTGTGTGTGTGTGTGTGTGTGTGTGTGTGTGTGTCCAGCTAAAATAATAATAATATTGTGGAAAAGTTAATTACTTTCCATAATTCTGTAAAAAAAAATATAACTTTCATAATATATTCTAGATACATTGTGCATGCAGTGAAATATTCAACATTATTTTAATTTGGATTTGTATGGCATACAGCTCATGAAAATCAAAAGTCCACATCTCAAAATATTCCAATATTACACAAGACCACTTTAAAAAGAAAACAGAGTAAAAGGAGAGAGAAATGTCTGAAGTCAGAGTTGCTTGAAGTAAAGTGTGAACTTTCCGCAGTCATGCAGTGATGATTTGGGATGCTATGGCATCTGCTGCTTCCAATGCTTTTTTTTAACACAATATTCTTCTATTTTTTGAGACAGCTGTATCTATCCCCACACACACAAAGACGCTCCTTGTGATTATAATAACTAGCCCTTACCCGTTCTGCCGTTCAAAGATATGAGCTCCAAAATGATGTGCAGTGTGTGGGTTATGGGTTGTGCACTGTGCATACAGTATATGAGGGATGGAAAGTAACTTTAACTGGTGCTTGCATGATAATATGTAGGAGCATCAATGTAAGAAATACCCGTTTCGTGTAATGGCTACCCCCCGCCCACCCGCCTGCGCACACACCCGCCTGCCTGCACACACACACACACACACACACACACACACACACACACACACACAGACACAGAGAGAGAGAGAGAGCTGGTTAAACATGTTGCCTCATGCTAGATGCAGAATAGATGTGCCTCATGCTAGATGCAGAATAGATAGTAGATACACCATAAAAATGCTAATATACAGTATACGATTTGTGAAAGTGACAAACAGGCTTCACAGTTATGTTAGGTGTGTTCATATGCTAATGGTGATGCGATTTCAGATCAATTGCTCCAGCCACTGAGGAGAAACGCTGTTTCAGACAGACACCACTCAGACATTCGCAAAATTATAGTATAGATCAGTGTTTCTCAAATGGGGGTACGTGTACCCCTAGGGGTACGCGGAGGTACTGCAGGGGGTACTCAAAAAATGCCCTCAAAAAAGAAAACTAGTATAAATCATGTTTGTTCATAGTTAAAGAATGAACTACAATTGAATTAGGAGGGGGAAAAAACATTTACTGTTATGTTTAATGAAGACACATGGAGAAACTTGATATGAACCTGAGTTGTTAATCCAAATTACATGGTACAAGGTAACTGGGATATGTTTTAAAGATGTTTGGAAGTTATTGACATGAAAACTTGACTGAAATGTTATGACCACATGCAGTGTTGAAAATGAGAAAAGGAGGCACTGTTGTCGGGTAAAGGGGGTACTTGGATTCAGAAATCATGGAAAGGGGGTACTCAAGCCAAAAAAGATTGAGAAACACTGGTATAGATAATGCACACATACATGCAGATAACCCATATGGCTGGTCCCGAGAAAGGGCTGCGTGGATGATTGACACCCTTTGTCAAGTCCCGCCCATTGTCCTGCCCCTCTCCACACCCATTGGTTGCTGTGTCTTGGAGGGACATACAGTGGGACATTCCATCCACTGCCATGTTAATTCAGTTGCTTCATATTGTTATTCTGTGTGCTCAATTCTAATTTCAAACTTTGTTTCAATCAATTGGAGCTGCTCAGTGGCAGCATAGTGAATCAGCATGCCTTTAAATGTTTTTATTTCTCAAAAAATTATGTTTTAGCTAATTCAACATAAAAAAGGCGGAACCAGGGCGGGACAAGGCAGATAGAGCCTGCTGGTTGGTCAGTCAGGGACCAACCAGGTGCCTAACAAAGGGTGAATAGATTTTGGGGTCTGATGTCATATCATAGCGTTTATTTTTTAAACTCTAATATTTATTTGGTGGAACTCATTCACAAATATGAGGTACCGTTTCTAGCCACTAGTGGGTATCAACAGCTAGGTACAATTTAAGCCACTAAAACGAAGCAAAGACCCATCTTTAATATAGCCAGTCATCATTACTTATGAATATCTCTGATTGCTTGCGGGGGGGGGGGGGGGGGGTCCGGGTCTGGGAGTCCTCCCCCAGATTTAGTTATTATTATTATTAATAACTAGAGTCTAGAGCCCGCCTACTATATCCGGTAAATCTAGAGTCTAGACCGGATCACACTGCTTAATTTGGAATAGAAACAAAGGCTTTCCACAGGTGCCGTGGGAAACAGTCCGGTCCGTTGACGTCACGTCAGTCACCGCACATGCGTCCTCCTGGAAAAAAAAACGTTACACTTCCTGTCCACTTACAGATGCAGATGAACGGTAAACGTTGCTAAACTGTGACTGTACTTGATGGAATGGCTAAAAAATAACCATAGCAAGAGGTAAGTGCTAGTTATATTCTGTAACCTTAATGTAGAAGAATATACTTATAAGATGCTGTGGTAACTTAAGTAACTGGTAATAATAAAAAGACATGAGAATGTCTGACCCGGTCTGCTGCTAGCCACTGTAGCTGTCACTTGTGTTGAAGTTATGTAGCCCACTGTTGCCTTAAATGTTAGCACGTTGGCTCCTCTGCAAACTGTATGGGTTATTTACACACAGACTGGCTGTCAGTGACACACAGTCACCAGAACATAATAACGTCGTTGACCCAGCTAGCTAGCTAAACTGCCTAATGATATTTGGCATTTCCACTGATTTAATTCGTTATATCGGTTAACGTATTTCTATTTGGCAGCTACGGCGGGCTAGTTTGGTGGTGCTTGAGCCCTGTCATGTGGCAGGTTTTCACAGCCTGGTGCATGGCTAGCTATCTCTTTGGTGACGTTACTGTCACAATAAAAATCCCCACCAGGGCCGGAAAATATAACACCGGTGTTTGGATTAAAAACACAAAGGGGCCCTCAGTCAGTGGGGCTACACCCTAAAGGGACCCCTCTAAATATTATACACAATATTTTCAGTCGCCTTTCTAGGTAGGTGGAAAACTTATGCGGTTGCTAATCCTCAGACCAACGAAACAAACTGTTAAAGACAATCAAGACAAATCGAGGACCGAGTTGAAAATATATAGATATATTACTAATATTAAGAAAGACAAGAGTATGAATTAGAACATCTGTATACTCTTACCTGATACAAGGACAACAGCTAGGTTGAATGCAGGACACCAAAACATAATTATAACATTATGACACTACACACACGTTTCACTGACTGTAATTTACAAATGGTTAATAAACAGATCTGACAGGCCCAGCACCAGAATAAATTAAAGGGAGGTGCAATAGGGGACACACAAATGTGATGTACCGATATAAACACAAAAAGCTCCAGCTCTCAAGCTCCAAGGCCCACACTGATAAATTGCTCAGTCTGCTTAACATCATGTCAAGAAAGAACAGCGCACGTTCGAGACACAATCAAGTTAAAAACAGAAACACAAATATAGCACTGCAACTTGGTAACTTTCTTTTGATATAGGCCTATCGGGTAACAGGAAAGGTGGTCACAAAAACATTCTCGGCACAGAGGAAGAGTGGCTACTGTATGGAGAAGTGGGTACCTGCACTACCTGGAAGAGTGCAAACTTTGGGGTGTGAATAGCTCCGAGCTCCGATCGGAACCCGTCAGGGTGAGGTTCTAAATGGGGTTAGGGTGAGAAGAGAAGGCACTAGGGAAATCTGGGCCCCAAAACAGAGTGGGCACTAGACCTCAGAAGAGTGGGCACTAGAGCTCCGATCGGAACCCGTCAGGGTGAGGTTCTAAATGGGGTTAGGGTGAGAAGAGAAGGCACTAGGGAAATCTGGGCACCAAAACAGAGTGGGCACTAGACCTCAGAAGAGTGGGCACTAGAGGAAATCCGGGGATCATCACTTTGAAGTCGTAGGACTGTGAAGGAGGTTAGAGTTGAGAGAGGAGTAAAAAAAAAGAGACGCCTAGTTCATTTGAAAAGTGATGAAACACAGCAAAGGCCACCTATGATAACTATGCTATTCAATAAACTCGACCACCTAGCTTTAAAAAAAAAAGAGGACGGGACTGTTGCATTCTGCTGCCTACATTTTCTGTCACCATAAACCAGAAGCAGCTGCTTTAGCCCCTGTAGTCTAAACCCTGTTAATCCAGCTGTGATCCTCAGTGTTAATAATTTAACTCTCTCAGAGTGTAATGGAGTCGAGATCCATTTGTACACTTTCAGAGTTACAATCCGATAAATCAACGATGAGGTTTTAGTTGTACAATAGATCTCAAGAGTCAAGACTCCAAACTACATGTTTATAAACCTACCTTGTGTTCCTTCCTATATCAGAAACCACTAGAGGGGCGACGACCCATGGCGTGCGCCAGAGTGCCGCTGGATGAGCAGCAGGTGACAGAGCCAGGTGGAGCGCTGGGAAAGGAGAGGACCTTGCCTGCTCTGGTGAGTCAGCCCTAAAGGCTGTTATCTAAACAGGGTGTCCGGGACCCCTAGGGGGTCCTCAGGGTTACTACAGGGGGGCCACCAAATCTTTGTGTGATAGCATAATTCTTTTAGATTAACAACTTGAACCCTTGGCATCCCTATTCTGAGGAGAACTTTTGCCTAAAATAGCAGATCTGCAAGCTCTCAACGCCTCACAGCACGAGGCGTTGAGAGCTTGTAGATCGGCTATTTTCGGCAAATAGGTTGGGTGTGGAGGTAAACAAAGAGCAAACCAAGTACAGAGTGAAAGGTCAAGTTTACACAGTATCGAAAATTTAAGTGATTAAATGTCTGAAAAAACACATTAACACAAATCCAACATCGACTGATGACAGTGCTGTCAAACAAGTCTTGGCCTGAAAACGTTGAAGACCCCTGATCTAAACACTGCAACGTTGGCGCTGTGCTTGCTCACTAGGAAAGGCTTGCTTGCCTCTCATTGGGATTATTTACGTTTACGTGTGCGAGTGACTGAAGAAAACTGTCAGCTGATGTTCAGCTTTGTCTTGTCAGTAGGGATGGGATGATAATCGTTATTATTGTTTATTGTGATCGTTATTATCGTTTATTCTGATAAATTGTGGAGATTGAAATTTATCGTGACATTTTCCTTTACAATTCAAAAGGCGCTTTTCCACTGCAAGGTGGAACCAGAACTTTCAGGAACCAGAACCTATTTTTTTTGGTTCTGGTTTTGTTTCCATTGCGAACGGCCCGGTTCCAGACGAGGTTCCTGGAACCTCCTGGAACCTTTTTTAGGTCCTGCTCCTGATGTAGAACTAAACTTGAGTTCTGGGAACCTATGGGCGGGGCCAGCAGCACTCTGGCTCTCGATTGGTCGAGCGGAGGTAACGACACCGAGGAGAACGGGGAGAAATCTCTCACAACACAACAGCGTCATTTTTAAAATCCTATTCCGACAGACAGAAACACAGAAACACTATGGACGCAACGCCAGACGACAGCCACGACACATTGGTCAAGTGAATGTGATGATAGAGGCTCTTATTTGTGTCTGGGCGGGAGAAGAAAATATCCAGAAGGAGCTAGAAGCATCCGTTCTAAATGAAAGGATTTTCAAACAAATTCCGTCACGGTCGTCTTTCTGAAATGGGCGTCGAGTCACCGCACAAGCAGACACACACGGTGCCAAGCACAAATAAAGAAAATGTACGTCAATTGACCGACAACAAACTAAAACAGTGGAGATAAGCATTTCTACATTCGCCCGTGCATTGGTGACTCGAGTCGGCACTCAGCAGCCTAGCCATGCGCTGTGTTGCTTCGTATCGTGTGTGTGTGTGTGTGCGCGCGCGCGTGCGTGTGTGAGAGAGACACACTTTTTTTTCTCCCTAGAGCAAAGGCAGCGTACCAGCTCAGTACAGTTAGCAGCTTGTTTGAACGTTCTATTGTTTTTTATTTTTGTTTTTTATTTTATTTTTATATCCAGAAAGTAGTAACTAAAGACGTATTTCTTACATACAGCTGTTATTTTAGATTTTAGATTCCCGAATGTGCTGCTGTTCAAATGACCAGCTGTTTTGTCTCAGCCAAATCAGGCTGACCAGTTGAGCTTCCCGGTTGGGTCTGGTTATATGGAAACAAAAGCAGAACTTGGTTCTGGAACTTCACAGGTTCTTGAAAGTTCTTGGTTCTGGAAAGTTCTGGTTCTGGTTCTGGCTTGGCCCCGCAGTGGAAATGCGCCTAAACCCTCTAATGCAGTGTTTCTCAAATGGGGGTGTGTGTACCCCTAGGGGTACGCACAGGCACTACAGGGGGTACTTGAGAGAAATGGAAATTGGAAACATTTATTTTACTGTTATGTTTAATGATAAAACATTGACGTGTATGTCAACGTGCTGCCCTTTAAACCAAATCAAGTACAATTTTTGACTAGCACAGTTGTTACTGAATAGAAAACAATAGGCTACTTCATTTTATGTTCAACATATTGACATAAAAACCTTTGATGTCAGTAGTTTTTCTTTATGTGGTTGTCAATTAAAGGGGGTTAAAGGGATTCAGCAATCAGCAAAAGGGGGTATTGAAGCCCAAAAAGTTTGAGAACCACTGCTCTAATGGACCTGGAAATAACGTATACAGTACATTTGATACTTATACTTGTGTTCTTTTCACTCTCTACAAAATCTCAAAGATTGCCTGATCTACAAGCTCACAACGCGTCGATCTACAAGCTTGTTGCGACTTGTAGATCAGCTTGTAGATCTGCTATTATTTTGGCAAATGTTCCGTGGCCGCCCCAGGATAATGGATGTTGGGGATATTTAGATTATCGCGATACTATCGTAAATCTCAATTGCTTTGGTCATGATAATCGTGACATGAATTTTTCATATCGTCCCATCCCTACTTGTCAGCATCCCGACAGGAAGGAGGAGAGGTGTTTTGTGCCTTACAAGCCCCTGCCAGAGAACGTCTGTCCTGCCGAGGTGGAGGAGTTCCTCGAACATGCCAAGTTCATTGTGGAGGATCTGGAGTGGCTGCTAGCACTGCCCCATGACAAGTTCTGGTGTCAGGTGTGGGACCATCTGCATACTGCCTTTTTATGGTTCAAATCCTTCACTGTTTTGTTGTTGTATACATAGTCGTGGCTCTTGGCTGGCTTAATGAGTAGTGGATATGATAGAGGGGCAGCAGTGGCTCAGGAGGAGGTAGAGCGACCGTTTGGGAATCAGAAGGTTTCCGGTTTGATCCCGGGCTACAACTGGATTAAGGGCCTTTCACAGCAAGCAATATAACTAAAATGATAACTATATGGTTCACCATTGTCTTTGTTATAGTTGTGGTGTGGCTCTGCAAAATCAAATCGAGTAAAGTAAATGTTAAATCTTTACTACATTTAAGTTTGAATTAATATCTGCATCAGTATGCCTAATAATTAAGGATTACGTATTCCTTTTGATAATGGCATCAGCAGAGTTTTTAACCATCAGCCATCTGTGTGTCTTATCAGGTGGTTTTTGACGAGTCTCTGCAGAAATGTCTGGACTCTTACCTCCATCATGCTCCCCGAGGCCTGGACCCTGCCGCTCTGCCCTCCAGCCCGCTCGTGGCGGACACGCAGCGCTGCGTCCACCGAGCTGTCTTCATGACCTTCCTCAGGATGGCCACACACAAGGAGTCCAAGGTAGGAAGAACGGTAGCTGAACATGGATTCTAAGAGGTCAGAGCCTTGACAGTTAGACCATTTCACTTGCACAGATACAGTAGATATGGGCAAAAGGTCAACTGTATTTAGGAGCATGTGCATGAGTGAAAAATGACCAGCCTCTATCTTAACTCATTAGAGGTCCACGACATGGCAACGCGCCAATCTCTTTGATGTCTCTGGGGGCCCATTGACGCGTTCGACGCGTTGTACAGTAAACTATACCGTACTGTAGCTACTGTACCAGGCTACCGTGGTGACGAAAAACACTCCATATCCCGAAATACAGCACAAGATCACGTGACCGGGAAGTGCTGTCTCCCTCATAGACATGCCTGTTACGCTGCTGCAGAAAAGTGCATTTTTCTCCTAATCTAGCTTTTAAATCACCTTCATGTTCAAAACGCGGCCTTTTCTACCGGCCGTTACAAAAGCACTGCGGCCCGTGATTGTTTAAAAGCGGTCCTGACATGCTTGGATTACATTTACTCTGATTACTTTTTTGCCTGGAGGACCTCAAAAGTACGTAAAATGGCGGGTTGCCATGGGCACCTGCCGATTAAATGTTGAATAATCCTGGGCACGCTACCAGTTAATTGTCTTTTTTACAAAGCAAATTTAAATTAGAAGAGTGCTCATGGAGCACATGTCTTTACCAGGGATGTGTAAGTCCTGGATTGCAGCTGCCAGGGACTGCGGTAGCTGTGGGGGAAATTGTTTCTACCAAGCTTTTGGAGGTGCACTAAAGAGGGCCCTCAATGTGATCCAAATTTGGGGTTAATTGTATTTTATGTTCATTTGTAATCAGGAGAATATGCTCTTCCCACAGTGGAAACTAATCAAAGACAAAGAGTATGGGATATCAATCAATCTATTTGACACTGATTGTCACATGACTGCCTAGATTAGGTGTTTTCACTGCCCAGATTTAAAGATATATTGTTAACCCAAATACAAAAGGTTTTTGAATGTTCTATTGAGGTATTAATCTCCTCCAGGAGAACTTCCTAAGCCCGAGTGTATTTGGAGAGATCATCTACGAGAACTACCTCTTTGACATTCCCAAGATCCTGGACCTATGTGTTCTCTTTGGGAAGGGAAACACCCAGCTGCTGCATAAGATGATAGGTAAGCTATTAATGACACAAATCCTAAAGAATAAGGGCAACCAACTAGTAGAAATGTACAAGGTTGACCTGCTTGGCTCTTCGCCAACCTTTGACACCGTAGATAAGACAAACTAGATTTAGAGATACAGTGGTTTGATAATGATACAAATGCACCGAGTAATTTCTGAACAGAGACACTTACTGAGCCTCATTACAATTTAACAATTGCGTCACTGAAAACATAAGAAACTGGATTGTAAAGGTTGGAATTGTTCTTCATGATCCCTTATACCCTGTTGTGTTTATTTCACTGGTGATAATGGTCCTCGTTTTATCCTTTTTAGAAAACATCTTTACCCAGCAGCCCAGTTACTATGTCGACTTGGATGAGACTGTGCCCTCCGTATTACAAGTAAGAAAGACACAATGGCTATTTTCCAAACTGAGCCCTTCAGTCCATAAAGGAGATCTCCTCTTGTACGACACAAGATCTTCTTGAATGAATGCATCAGACTGTCTCTATACTTGTTCACTTTCCTGACCTCACTATGCCTTTTCCTCTGTTCTCTGTAGATATTTGATACCATCTTAGATAAGTGTGGTCTCCAGTGTGAAGAAGCCATAGCCATGGAACCGCTGAAGCTGAACGCACACAGCCGCCCCACTGCAATGACCATGAGTCAGCAGGTCTGGCGCACACACACACACGCACGCACGCACGCACGCACACACACACTCAACGTATGCGCGCACACACACATGCATGCACAACTGCCTGCGTGCGCACTCCATTCGTAGCTACGTAATGTAATTTTGAAAGTAAGTACTGTAAGTACATTTACTTAAGTACTGTACTTAAGTACAGTTTTGAGTTATTTCTACTTTACTTGTGTATTTCCAATTAGGGCTGCACGGTTAATCGTTTTCAAACCGAAATCGCGATGTGAAATGTCGCGATTAGCGAATCGCAAAGGCCGCGGTTTTGGCGATTTTCTGCGAAGTTGACTTCCCAAGCATTATGCAGACGTTTTAATTTTAGAAATCCGTTCATAATTGACTAAGGAATGATCAAATCAAACTGTGGTGTCTTTCTTTGCGCATCGCCGTCCGCACCGAGGATTAGCATTACAGGTTGCTCCAATCTCCTCAGAGGAGAGGAGCCAAGCCAAGGCATGACACTGTCTGTCTAACAGCATGTAAAAGTGTATGATCCCTTCCAACGGAGTACTCCATGGCTACAGGTAGTGAATGTTCTGGTAATCATTATAAATATAACATCCTTAAATCCTTGTGCATAGATTAGATCCGTAAACTGAAAGTGAAAGTAATTTCTGTGCAGCATGCTGCGGCTCCCCCTCCTCCGTCCCCCGCACACATGTGAAACTTATGGTGTGTGTCTTATGGTGCTTTTTTTTGCCTTGATAAAACTTAAGCAAGGCAGCGACATACGGTACTTTCTTCCTTGACAATAATAATGAGCGGCAGACAAAACCATTACTGACATTTTTCTGAATATAAAAACGGTTTATATTGCTAATAAGCAAAGTAAAAGGGAATCTTTTGGAAATATAATTGAACTGAATCAAACCATTTGCCAATTTGCCTAGTTAGTGATAATCAATTCATTAAACACACAATAAATATTCAAGGAAGCTTAAATGATGTTCTTTGTTTAAATAATTTCCTTGACAATGAGAGGCATTATTACTGAGATTTTTCTGAATAAAAAACCTTTTTATATTGCTAAAGCAAAATAAAAGGTAATCTTTTGGAAATATAACTGAACTGAATCAAACCATTTACATGATTGCCAATTAGCCTAGTTAATAATAATCAATTTATTTTTTAAATGTATTACACAATAAATATTCAACGGAAGCTTGACCTAAGGTAGTGAAATGATTTTCCTATGGTTAAAATAATTTATTATATCCTTTTAACAAAAAAAAAACTATCACTTATCCTACCTTGAAATAAATATATAAATACAGGGGTTAAGGTTCTCCGTCCTGGGGATGGATTTCCGTCCTGAGGAGTCTCTAGGGGCCATTTATGAGATCGAGGCAGATTTGCCAAAAAAGAGAAAACAAAAAATGGGGGTGGGGGGGTGTAGCCATGGCCGTGATGTTAATAACATGACCGAAATCGTCAAAATGCAGCATAATACTTGCTAGTCAAGTCAAAATAAATTTCCGTCTTAGGATTTTTTTTTTTTGCTTTAGCCCCTGTAAATATCGCGAATAAAATCGCAATCGCAATATTAGTCAGAAAAATCGCAATTAGGTTTTTTCCCAAAATCGTGCAGCCCTATTTCCAATTTCCGCTAGTTTTACATCTACTCCACTACATCTCAGAGGCAAATATTGTACTATTACTCCAATACAATTATTTGAAAACGTTAGTTATTACTAGTTAATTAGAGTGGTTGCCCAACAGGGCAACACATTATAGTCCGGGGGAAACTATATCTATTACTAGGGTAACTTTTCCGGAAACTTTATTGATTACTAGGGTATCTTTTCCGCTGCCATTGGAAATGGTAGGGATAGGGAATCAATAGGGAATCAATGGGAGTGGGAATCAATAGGAAATCAATTGGTCGAGCATGACAGTTAGCTTACTGTAGAATATAGTCAGCAACCGTCAGAAACCACACTCGCAATTTCCAATTGCATCTTTCTACTTTGTAGATTTAGATCATTATTACAAAACTGACATTAACAACTTCAGCCCTATATACATTTCGGCCATTTGAAAATAGCCGAAATACAAGCTCACAATGTGTCGCATTGTGAGTTCTTGTAGATCTGCTATTTTCAAAAGATTTGTATACATTCGAAAACTTGAAATGGGGCATTCTGTGTTTTAAGTACTTTTACTTTTGGTACTTTAAGTACATTTTGATGCCAATACTTTTGTACTTTTACTTTTTTGATGCCAATACTTTTACTATTTTCAGGGAGGCTACTTTTACTTTACTGGAGTATTTCCAATGTTTTACTTAAGTAAATTTTGAATTCCGGACTTGTGCTTGTAACAGAATATTCCTACATTGCAGTATTGATACTTTTACTTAAGTAAAAAATTAGAGTTTTCCACCACTGTTCAAAAGCTTGAAGAGGAGAGATGTTTTCAGGGTGATTGGGACAGGCCAGTTGAAACGTGCTTGTGTGTCGGTGTCGGTCTCAGGACCTGGCGGACCTGGTGTTATACCTGTGTGACTCCACCAGCACCATACACGCCTTCCTGGACATCTTCCCTCCTGCCTGTGCCACCTTCCACTCCCACGGCTTCCTCAGCAGGTACCCAGATGAGCTCAGAGCAGCACCTACTTAATGTGAATCACTCGTAGATTAATGAATTACAAGCATGAATCACTCGCAGATTAATGAATTACAAGCACTCGAGTGTGTTGCCCTTCAGGGCAACATCTCTAATAATTAATATTCCACTTTGTTTCTTTGAATGGCAGACTGGCCTCGTTTTATGAGACCGCCATACCTGAACTTGAGAAGGCACTGAGAAAGAGGAACTTAGACGATAAAAGGTGGGTAAATCAACTTGTGACTTACTTGTTCCGCAGTAAGAGGGGGAACACTTAAGTGTTAATATCTTGGTGAAAGACATTCCGATGCTATATTTGGATCAGAATGTATCTTCCACACAATGGATAATCTTTGCTTTGAATTTGAAAACTCCTGCACTGGGAGAAGCACTGGGAGAAGAGCTATAAAGTTACTTGACAGTTAATGAACAAAACAAGTAACTGAATGTCTTAGAGCATGGCCAAAGTTGTTCTGGCTTTTAGGGTTTTAAGCGGGAGACGTCAGAAAAGTTACCACAGGCATAACGGGAGCCAAGTGTCGTCTGCCTTTTGATCCTTCGATGTCGGCTTTTCCCATCATTGTGAAGCAGCCTTCACCAACCGTTGGTTTGTTCAACCACTAATAGGGAACGTGAGCTGGGTTTAGACTGTCGTGAGGCAGGTCAGTTTTACCCTACTGATGATGTGTTGTTGCAATAGTAATCCCATTAAGTACGAAATGAACCACAGGTTCAGACATTTGAGACATAAGTCTCTAAGTCTCCCAGTGCTAAACTACTTCCAGGAGAATGTTAAGATTGTGTTCCATCCTCATTATATAATCCTAGGTTCTGGTTTATCAAAATGTGCTTTTTCTGTGGAGTCTGATGCAGCAGTTGTGAGGACTGAATACATGCCATACAGCTGTATTGTTTAGAAGTCTTAATGAATGATCCTCCTCCTCTAGTCTTCAGGAGGACTTATGGAAGCGGGTGTCCCACTCTGGCCGCAAGATGGTGGAGATGGCGCACTTACTGCTACAACACACTTGCCTCCAGCCCATCCTTGAGGGGTAAGAGTCCACTACTGTTATAAGAGAAGTTTATCATGCAGCATTCTACTCTATTTCGACACATCCTAACACTGATTTTGGTGCCTTGCAGGGGAGAAAACATTCAAACGTTTGCAGAGGAGCTCCTACAACATTTCACATCTTTTCTACCCGAGAAGAGGTACATTCAAAGGTCCAAGAGACTGTGGTTTTCAAAGTGTGGTTCTAGGGATCAACTTAAAGTTGATCTCTATTAATCAATGCTACCAGCTGAGCGTTGATTAATAGGGATCAACTGCAAGTCGATATGAGGAATAGTCAAATTTCATTCACGTTGGCTATGTAGCATATCAATGCTCAATCAAATATCCAGTCAAATAAAATAAAAACATTGAATAGGGGATTAGGGGTGGCGATAGCTGAGTGGTTAGAGAGACTGCCCTTTGTCGAAATGTCTCTGAGCTGATTTAACCCCTAACTGCTCCCAGAGTGGTTGCCCCTGTAGCTGGCCACTGCACCTGTTACTTTGTATGGGTTAAATGCAGATACATACCACATTTCATTGTATATGCAAATATACAGTCTCAAAGTGTGGACCAATGAACCAAGCAATAATTTTCATGACTGTCTGTAGAATAAGTGACAAGTACTGGGATTTTATTGAAGGTATTAATCATGTGTATGTTGTGTTTTTCCTCTCAGGTTCTTGTCAGATTATGATGACCTATTCCCCATCGCAGACGACATCAGCCTTCTACAGCAGGCCATACCTCTCATGTAACTAGAAGCTTTATAGTTTTAGTACTGTGTTTCTTTCTGGTTCTAATATCCAATATATCTGTTTTCAATCGAGAAACTCGAATAGATATTTGTTAATTTTGCTGATGTTTGTTGCTTATTTTTTTATTAACAAAAATAAACAAGTTAACTGCATGATGTATAATAAGTTTATATATCTGCTATTTTTGAATAGCCAAAATATAAAATAATGGTTAAAGTGGTTAAAATTTGAAGCGACACAGGTGCTTTCCAGGTCTAAAAGATGACAGCTGCTGTTGTCCCTAGGTCCTATGGATTTACAACTTTATTCATTTAATTTCACAAAATACAGTCACAAAATGAACTGAAACTTTCTTTCACCAAGTGACGTGAAAGCTGTTTTTTTTCTCCACCCAAATAAGTAGAGCATGATACAGTTGAATAATCCACTCAGGTCATCATTTAATTTCACTCTACCTGGTTCCACTCATTTGCTTTTCTGTCTCCCCCTCTCTCATATGCACATACAATGAGATGACAGCGGTTAATGGAGGATTTATACTTTGGTTTGTTTTTGTCGCATTCCTGATCCACTATTCCAATATTTGATGAATTAAAGTAGCCCTTACTAGCCCTTACCCGTTCAAAGATATGAGCTCCAAAGTGATGTGCAGTGTGTGGGTTATGGGATGTGCACTGCACACAGTATATGAGGGATGGAAAGTAACTTTAACTGGTGCTTGCATGATGTAGGAGCATCAATGTAAGAAACCCGTTTCGTTTAATGGCTACAGAGATACTGTCCCCCCCCCCCCCCCCCCCAGCCCACCCGCCTGCACACACACCCGCCTGCCTGCACACACACACAGAGCTGGTTAAACATTTTGCCTCAAGCTAGATGCAGAATAGATGTGCCTCATGCTAGATGCAGAATATATAGTAGATACACCATAAAAATGCTAATATACAGCATACGATTTGTGAAAGTGACAAACGGGCTTCACAGTTATGTCAGGTGTGTTCATATGCTTATGGTGATGCGATTTCAGATCAATTGCTCCAGCCACCGAGGAGAAACGCTGTGACAGACAGACACTCACTCACTCACTCACTCACTCACTCAGACATTCGCAAAATTATAGTATAGACTAGCTCTTACCCGTTCAAAGATATGAGCTCCAAAATGATGTGCAGTGTGTGGGTTATGGGATGTGCACTGTGCACACAGTATATGAGGGATGGAAAGTAACTTTAACTGGTGCTTGCATGATGTAGGAGCATCAATGTAAGAAACCCGTTTCGTTTAATGGCTACAGACCTGCCTGCACACACCCCCCCCCCCCCCCCCCCCGTGTGTGTGTGTGTGTGTGTGTGTGGGTTTGTGTGTGATTGTGCATGGCCTGAACAACAGTGCCCCTCCCTTAACATGTGTGGTCACAAAAGGTACTGTAGGCTAAATAGATATAGATACACCATAAAAATGCTAATATACAGCATACGATTTGTGAAAGTGACAAACGGGCTTCACAGTTATGTCAGGTGTGTTCATATGCTAATGGTGATGCGATTTCAGATCAATTGCTCCAGCCACCGAGGAGAAACGCTGAGACAGACAGACAGACACTCACTCACTCACTCACTCAGACATTCGCAAAATTATAGTATAGATGGGAGGCCAAGGCAAAACTAAACCAACCATAATTCCACCAGGGGGTGCTGTCTGTTCAGCTTTGCACAGTGCACAGCACACCTTTAGGTTGCCTTGTTATTCTTACCACAGTTATTACTGTTAATGTTGTCATGAGTGGAGTGGACTCAACAATTTGGGCCAGCACTCCCTCTAAACGGTACCCCTGATTCCTTTTAGTGATGAGACCAGGACGTCATACCTGCTGCAAGGAGTGCAGAGTGCCTGGGACAACATGGGCCGGAGGAGACCTCAAAGCCAAGCTCAGCCCACGACCTCTGCAGCTGCACAAGGGGCAGTTGGCGGGGCCTGGGGTGGTGGGGAGTCACCACCAGGGGTCAGAGAAGCAGGGGAGGGCGGGGAGAGTGTCCGGGGAGCAGAGGCCACGCTGGACATGCCCTACAAGGGAAACAATGTTAGTCCTCCTGTTATTGTTATTCTGACTTTAACTCATTGAGATTGTGGTATACCTAATATACTTCACTCCTTTTCGAGCCTGACCGATGCCACATTTTCTGGTCTGATGCCGATTTTGAAGATGTTTTTACCAAAAGTAATAAATTAAGTAATAAATGAATTTTTAGATGCCCCCCCCCAACACATTCAGAGCCTGTGGATCTCCTATTTATTTAAAAAAAAAATCTACACATTCTTTTTTATTTATTTTATAATCACATGCCAAAAATAGGGACACCAGGTTGAAAAGCGGTAAATACAGTATATCGGGTTGCATAATTGCCGATACCAATGTAAAAAAAGTGGAATTATGGCCAATATATCGGTCAGGCTCTACTTTTCATAGAATTACATGTTTAACGAGCGGCCTGGTCCTTTAAATACTTACACTCTGCTACTTGAACTGGTGTGTGTGTGTGTGTGGTCCAGGGTGCAGCGGGTTCATTGAGTGCTGGGGAGCTGGAGTCTCTCCTGACGTGCATCAGGGACTTGCTGCCTGACCTGGGAGAGGGTTTCCTGCTGGCTTGTCTGCAGGAGTACGACTATAACACTGAGCTGGTCATCAACAACATCCTAGAGGGCAACCTGTCACCCGGCCTGGACAAACTGGACCGCACCATGCCCAGGTATAGAGAATTTACCTTCATCCCACAAGGGAAATATCACTAGACACCAGTGGTTTTCTACCCTTTTCATATCAAGGTCCATTATTTATCTGGCATTTGGCCCACAACCCACGATTTGATGAGATTTAGCTGCTCAGACCCAAAACTTTAGAATATTTTGTTATCGTTGGATAAGGTTTTGTCCCGAATTCCATGCTGTATTGATGTTAGTACCATAGGAGAGACAACAGGCAAAAGTTGATTAAAATATTATTTTTTCTACATTCTCTAATTGTGTAGACTTGATGTTTATCGATAATTCAAAAATTAAACCAAATGGACCCGTAAGGCTCCATTTGGTTTCATTTTACACTCAAGAGATCTACAAGGGTCCATTTGGTCACCAACTCTCCATCATTTACCTGGGGACCACCTGGAACCCCCTCAAGGACCACTGGTCGAGAGCCACTCCTATAACCTAACCACTCAAGCCATTGTCGTGTGACAAATTGTGAAAATAGCCAGCTTCGTTGCTCTTTTCTTACTTGGGATAGCTGTGGAAGTAAGGTTGATCTCTTCCATTTCATACCGAGGTAGATGTTTCAGGACGAAAGGACTGATTTCTGATCATTCTGAAAATGATGTAGCTGTATTTGACTTATTTCCCTCCCCGTCTCCCCAGGCCGGTGAAGCAGGAGCCTCCAGCCGTGCTTAGTGACAGGTCCAATGTGTTTGACGACGACGAGTTTGATGTCTTCCACAGAGACCAAGTGGACATGTCCCGCATCTGGAAGGGCAGAAGGTGAGTGGACTGGGACGTGACACCAACAGCATAGGTTGCTGTTGCTACTTTTAACTTGACAACACGCCTTACAATGATGTGTGCCGGTCAGTCCACATTAAATGAAACCACTTAAAGGGCCAGTTCACCTCTGGGACAACCAGATCTTACTAAATACTAAAATATCTCAAAACACAGATTGAACACAAAAAATAACTCAGGATTGTGTTGAACGTGTCCCAAACAACAATAAAACAAGATCTGGTTGTCCCAGAGGTGAACTGGCCCTTTAAAGCTTGTACAATGGACTAAACCAGATAAACAGGAAATTGCTCCAACTCTATGAAACATGCCAGGTCACCAGTATGGCCCTGTAAGTCTGAACAGCAGTAGATGTTTTGTGTTGGTGGAAGTAAGCCTGATCTCTGCACTACATGTTTGATCCCACAGGAAAGGGGAAAGTGCTCGAGACCTATTGAATGACAAGCAGCACATAGAGGAGCAGAGGGCCCGCTACCAGGCCTACGAGACGGTAGTAGACGAGATCATCATCGAACCAGGGCGTACACCAGCTGATTACGGCCTGGACGACTATGATGACGACTATGACGACACCTACGACATCAACCAAGTGGGGGCCAACGACCTGGATGGAGACAGCCTGCTGAACCGAAGGTTGGAGCTGTGGTTTTTATTATCTGTGTATACATTTACCGTACATTTAAATGTTTTAGATTCAGATTTTAACTCTCACTTTTTCTTTTCTCTAATTACAATCTAAAATATGAACCCTTGTTGTAAAAAAACAAAGTTGTCCTTTAACCACCAGAGGTCGGTGTGTCTGTCTTTAGAACTGTGAAAAAAACATTCATTCACGCGCCTTTCTGTCTCCCTGCAGGCCATTCACTGTTCCACAGATACTACGAGCAGGAGGCAGAGCAGCCCTGGAGGACGAGGAGGATGAAGACGACGACGAGGAGGCTGAGGAGGTAACAGTCAGAGATGCAGAGGCATGTGGTCTCCACATGCACACAGGGCTGGGCGCTATATCGACCTTTTTAACCCAGTACGACTGGGAACACATTATTACGCTTTTATTACTTTAACCATTATTTTATGCTTTAACTATTACGAAATAGCAGATCTATACGATAGAAAAATAAATATATTCAAAGATTTGCTCAAATTTTCACAACTTTTCAAAAATAGCAGATCTATAAGCTTGCAGCGCTGCACTCGGTGCCACGTTGTGAGCTTGTATATCTTCTATTTTTCAATAGCTAAAGTATAAAATAATTTCAGGACTTAATGTTTTCAGTTATATCGACGTAGTTTAGTTTTCAAACTAGATAAAGGGTGAAACAATACCGTTTTAGCCATATCGATAATTCGATATTTTGAAGGTGCATCTCAATACTTGACCTTTTCTGCAATGAAGCCATGCCAGCGTTAGTCTCTCCTGATTTTCAGTCCATATACCGCCCTGCCCATATACGGATCTGTATTTGTGTTCTCATTTCATCTGCTGTCCTTTGTCCAACATAACCCCTATATGATGTAACTTGAACCCATTACATTCCAGGGCAATGCTGTGAATAAGGACCAGTTTATACAGGACCCAGCCCTGCTGCGGGAGAGGGCTGAAGCCAGAAGAGCTGCCATGCAGCAGAGGAGAGGGTAAAGACGGCACACACACACACACACACACACACACACTCCTGCAATGCGTCTCTTGACCATGTGTCCGTACATGGACAAATGTGTTTGTGGCAAGACTAGGTCTTGCCCGTGGAAAGTTTTAGATTTTCTTTCTTAAATACCATTATAATTTGGATCATTGGATCATGGACCCAATTACTGAACGTTTCCAGGTTTTCTTCAGAATATGTATGACACCGATTTACTATGGCACATTAGGAGTCCATTAGTACTAGTGGTTCACAAATGTGTTATTTGCTCAACTCTGAGTTACAGACCTGTTATAGTCATCCAGGGCTCTCTTGTGTTTCTGGTCCATTGCAAAAAAAAAATTGACAAAAATGTCCACCACAAGCCAGCATGGCGATGACCCCTGGTCTTGACTCACTTGTTACTTTTCATACTAAGGGCCAAAAACCTGTGCAGAAATCATTCCTGTTCTTCCAGATACCGGCCAGCACCTGCCAGAGACGTGTTGGGCAAGCCCAAGGGCCAGGGCCAGACCCAGGATACCGTACAGGACAGACGGAAGAAGGAGGCCAACAAGAGCCGAGGTGGCAACCACAACCGCCGTTCCATGGCTGACCGCAAAAGGAACAAGGGCATGATCCCCTCCTGACCTCCACTCGTGTGACAGGCACCCTGGAGCAGCGCGAAACGGCACGTCCGCTTCCGGAAACACAGAGAGGCTATGTGGCCAAACACTTGAGGCAAGAGGTCAGGACTGAGGTATCCTAATCCTAATGAGCTACATTTTATGGTTGTGGCTTTCAGTCAACGCATGACCCTCTTCAAGTCTCCCCAACATCGTGCTATAGTCCTGATAATAGTCGACATCTGCGCACAAGTTAAGATTTTTCTTTCATTGTCCTTCACAGCTGCAATCCAGGACTTTTATAATGAATAAATCCTTATTTTGACCAATCTCTATGGTATAGTATGTTAAAACGATAGAACTGGCACGTCTGCGGTGGTTGTAGGTGGTCTCCCCTTTCTTTCCATTGAGAAATGTAGACCCTGGTGTTGGGTAGGAGACAGTCAGGACACGCTGGTTGACAGGTAGCCCTGCCTGAAGCTCACAAGCCCAGTAGCTCCCTTGCCCAAGTGGGGATTCCCTCTTGAATGAGCTGTAGACTTTTGGTTTCCCATGTGGGAGACCTGGAGTCGAGCCCTGGGCGTTACAGTTGCAATTTGTCTCTCGACCAGGACATGAAAAGATGCAGATTGTAGCTTTAAGAAATAAAATACCCACCAAATCAGCGAGTGTGAGCAGGCGACTTGGAGAAAGACATGACAAGAGCTTTATTTTTGCCAAGTAACAAAGCAGTTTATTATTAAGGTCCGTTTTGAGTAAACTGACAGTTTAATTATCATTAAATGAACAACATAGGAATAAAAGGAAGAGACACAGGCTAGCGCTTTGAAATACCATGTCCTGCCCTGGTAATGCTATTCCGAACATCAGAGGCTGGGGGAGAATTGTTTAACAAAAAAGAAAAGAAAAAAAGCTTTTGGAGTGTTTGATATCCCCCTACTCTTCAGAGTACCATGTGTGGAAGTTGTTAGCTAAACCTTTTCAAGTGCGTGTGTGAATTTTGTCTACATCTTACCCACCCGGTCTCCACCAGCCTCGGTAAAATCCTATACCAAGTAATGGGTTATTTATAGTTGGTTGTGCGCAGGTGTTGTGCCCCAACAATAACCAATCCACAAACTCATTGTGAGCTTGTACATTGGCTATTTTTGGTGTGTGACATGGCGCATAACTAGGTATAAATCAGGCATTCGTTCTGCTATATCAACATCTCACTAGCATAGTTGTGTGTGTTCCCATGTTTGGAAGCACAGAGAGGTCCCTCCTATCTCAAACAAATGAGGAAAGAAAGATTCTACATTTTGCCATGCACAGCAGCTATTTTCTAGGCAGAGAATAGATCTATAAGAGCATTTTGTAACAAAGAAAGGCATATTTGTGACTTCTTTTTTATTACAAAAACAAAATAAATACAGTAATAATACTGACTGTTTTGAGGATTATTTTGGTCAAAGCTTTGTGATATATTTGCTAAAGTGATGGACATCAAGGTTATGTTGCGTCAAAGCCAACTGGAGCTTTTTGAAACTGTTATTTGAAGCGATCAGAGATGGATTGTGTTCATCTTTATGAAATACTGCGCAATGAGCAAGTGTGTTTGTGTCTCACCGCGGTGCGGCCACTGCTGAGCCTAGCTGCAGCCCTGACGGCAACCGCGTGGAACCCGCTTTATTAAAAAAAGAAAAAAAAAACTTGGGAAAGATGAGCAAAGGTTTGAGATCAATGTTTCAAAGTTTTGAGACCAACCCCCACTTTTGCACACCAGGGGCATTTAGTTTTCCAAGATTACATCCAAAACATGGAATATCTTGCAGCAATAAAGCGACACAATAAGGTACAATTTTCATTGCGAATAAAGGCATTAACTACCGGTATAATTCTTTATGTGAAATAATCGGCAGCAATTTTCAGATCATTACTCGTCATGCCCCCAGTGTGTAAAGACCTTTAGTCAACCACTAGTATTTCTAAACCGGGATAAGCAGGCTACTTTGAACTAAAACATATAAACTAAATAATATGGTAGTCTACTGTACAGAACTCAAGTTAGGAACCAAATTAAAGAAACTTTAACCAAATTAAAGAAACTTTATGGCATGCAGTTTCACCACTGCCCACTTAAATTCATGGAAAAGGCATCATTGCACTTGAAGGGCCATTTTCGTGTTGTCTGTCAAGTTCAACTGTGGCAGTTATGACAACTGTTTTGCTTATTCATTGACAGAAATCTATTTAAATTTTCAATTAGTCCAAACCAATAGTTAGTTATTGATATTATTTGGACAGAGGGGACCCGGACTGATATTGTCCCACTATATTTGTCAACATGGAGAAAAGTATACCTGATGAACGTGGAATTAATCAAAATGCATAAAGTGACAGTACTTTAAAAAGTGACTTTGCTCATCTACACCTGTCCTACAATAGGAAATACTGATGTGCAAAGAGACTATTGTTATTAAGGATGACATAACATAAAGTATTAAACATCCATGCACAAACAATTCACTCAACAAAGGCTTCTGACTAGGGTCAGGTTAAAAGCCTTTATAAATCTAATTCAGAAAAAGAAGGAAAATAAAACGGTACAGCGAAGTTCCAAAGCACACATTCTTGAACGAGGGTGGCTAAACGTGGTTCTTGAAAGCCATAGAGCTGAACACGAACCCACTTACCTTTTTTGAAAAGAGCATTATTGGCCACCCATGTGCTAGAATGTGTTTTGCCCTTCGTTATCTCCTGTATACTGTATGTAAACTGACATGCCAATGATGGTGGCAAGTCACACGTACACATTACATACCTGCCGTTGATCCACAATTGTACAGTAACATTGTAATCCCAAGAAAAAGTACCATTTAAACAATAGTACTGGTACAGTACATAGTATTGTTTTTACACTGCCACCGTGTTGATGAGCTGCTATATGATTGGTTGGACCACAGACACGGTCCCAAAGGCTGGCTGCCAGCTATGAGAAGACGGAGTGCTCCCACAAATCCAGTACCGGTGGTGGTGAGGTCCGAGGAGAGCTACTTGAAGTGTTCCCAAACACAGCACAAGCCTTGATCCCCATTGTCGTTCTGCTGTTGATGCAGGGGGATTACCTTAATGGTGGCAACTGTTAACTGTCTCTGCAGAGGTTGCCTTGTGAGGATTGTTGAAGAGAGAAGGGTATGGTGAGTTTCAGACCTTTGTCCATACAGCACTTAAGGCAGAATGCTTATGTGTAAAAAACATTCAACAATATTATAAATGTGGTATTTTTCCCAGTTGAACACTGTTATTGCAGACTTACTGAATATGCTACGTTTGCAGAGGGGACAGGTGTGCTGCCGGAGGAGCCAGGGGTCCACACAGTCCCTGTGGTACTCATGGTGGCATGGCAGCACACGCAGACACTGTAATACAACATAACACACATGGATTGAGTATGAGACTGTTATTGTGCAGCAACTGTGCATCTCAGTTTGCATGCATTTTACAGAACATGATCAACAACCTCAAAGAATGTAGAAATGATGGCCTATAAAGCATCTGGCATCACAGAGACCTTTATATACTGTAGGGCTTGGTTTTATTCTATTAGGGATGCAGGTTCATGCAGCCATCACTGGGACTGACGCAGCTTCAAACCTGGTTGTTGTTGAAAGGCTCCAGGCAGACAGCACAGTCATCAGTCTCTATGGGCTGGGATGGATCACACCACAGCTTGGGCTGACGGTATGTCTTAGTCTTGAGAGAAGACATCCTCTGCAGTATGTCCTGTTTAGGTAGTAACTGAATGGTGGAACAAAGGGCAAATGAGTGAGTGAGTGAGTGAGTGAGTGTTCAACATTTTGATTAGGCCCCAGGTGGGGGTTGAGACTGCATCATGTTCAAAGTGAATACATTCATGAAAAAACAGTAGCTGAAATCTATTAAAACTAAAAGAGGACTAATCAAGAGCAATACGCTAATAATGTTGACAATAGAAACGGACACATGTACCTCCAAATCATCATTAAGCTGATTATCTTGATACTGCCAGCGGGCTTGAACTATGACCCCCGTACTGAGGATCAGGGCCACCAGGAGAACTGTGTTCCAAAGTTGCTGCAGATACTTCTGGAAATGCACCAGAGTCAAGGGCATTTACAGTATTTGTTTAAAAGTAAGAATATGATGATCTGTTGATCATAATTTCTGAATCATTGGGAATGATTATGTTTAAGTCTCATTTGGTCCAACAGTGCAAATCCATGGTAAGCTTGTCAACGTTGAGAGTGCATATAATATTAAATATGGAGATCTGCCACAACCTCACCTGGACCTGAGAGTTGGTCTCTCCTGTACAGATGACTCCCTGCCATTCACCATACAGACCACCTCTGGAGCGACCACAAGTGGACCACAATGTCAGGGTGGCCCCCTAAAAAGAGTTCACAGAAACTAGTTGTAGCATCCTTCGGTCAATATTCAATAATTGATAACAGTAGGCTACAGGTTTCTATCTTATAGCAAAAAGATAGTTTCTCACCAGGTTGTCCTGTAGAATGGTCTTGTATGTGACTTTGGCTGTTGCATGAAGACCTCTGTGCAAAAATCGAGTCACTCAACTCAGTGCCACTCAAGGTCCATGCTTGGTTTATCAATGCCAGTAAATGGTATTTAGATAAATTGTGTGTGCTACTACTACACATGTACCTGAGGAGGGCACCAATGAGCTTGGTGACATTCTCGGATGTCTGGATGACAATGATTGGCTTGGACAGAACTTGGGACAGATCCATCTGAAATAGTCAAGAGGATCGTTCAACTGGCAGAAGACAGTTAATGTAACAGTGAAACGCCTGGAATCCAGAGGCTAATGTAACAGTAACATGTACGTTTTGGCAAGCAAGTCGTATTCAACAACTCAGATTGGTGTAATTACTCAGGTATGTGTTCAGTTACCTCACTGACAGGGTTTTGGTTGAGGGCCAGAATGATCAACGCAGATGCCCCCAGGACCAAGGCTCGTTGCATCTGACAAAGAGAAACGAAACAGGCTGAGTAGTGACTTATACACTTTAAGGGCCTTGCTTTGCAGAATAAACATTTATGATTCAAAGTAAACACTCACTTTATTTACCACAGCAGCAGCAAAGGACTCCTGGTTCCTGGTAGAAACCTGACTTTCCTCCATCTTAACAGGCACCACACCGATCCATGGCTCCTGCTCTTTGGGTTCATCTTCGTCCTTCCCTCTTCTCACCTGGGTCTCCTCATCCTGCACCTGATCACATTGCAGAGAATTCAGGAGTCATCAATGTGTCCATGCACAGACAAATGTGTTTTTAATTATTTCAAATAGCTGATCTGCAAGTTCACAACGTGCAGATGTAGATCAGCATTTGAAGTATTTAAAAATGTTTTTCAAAATAGTGAAAAAAGGGTAAAGAAGTTAAGGCATAAGGCATAAGACCTGGATCATAATAGGGCCCTTAGTGTACAAATGGAATCAAATGGACCCCTTACCCCCCCCCCCCCCATTTGGAGTGTACAAATGGTTACCATTTGCACACTCAAGAGTTACAGACCTGTTGTCATTCAGGGCTAGCTAGCTATTTGTGTTTTTTGAAATATTATTGTCCACTCCTTTTGTATGTCCGTGGCAAAAATTGAATTTTGACAAAGATTTCCACCACAAACCAGCATGGCGATGATGACCCCTGCAGGGAATTGGTCTTTAACTTTGACAGCACTCTTGAACTAGTGCCAAGATGTAAATCAATCCTGACGTGGATTATAATCAATCTAAATAAGATGGCTTCGGGGCACCCGCTGGCCTAGTGGTCAAGGTGCATACCACATACTAGGCTATGATGCCTGCTGGCGTCGCTGGTTCGATTCCCGATCCGGACGACCTTTGCCACATGTCATTCCCCATCTCTCTCCCCATGTCCTGTCAGTCTACTATCCTATCAAATAAAGGCATAAAAGCCCCAAAGAAAATCTAAAAAAAAAAAAAAAAAAGATGACTTCAAATGTATTCAAATACATTCATAAAGGAGATATATAAATAAGACAACTGAGCCATATGATTTCTAAATAACTGTCTGAGGAACAGTCAAGACCCAAAACAGAAATTAAACGTTTGCCCGGGACCCGAACTATTGAAAATAGCAGATCTACAAGCTCACAGCTTGTAGATCGGCTCTTTTCACTTCTAACCCTAACCTTAGCCAATGTAGGCTCACAGCTTGTAGATCGGCTCTTTACACTTCTAACCCTAACCTTAACCAATGTAGGACTAACTAGTAAGACGCCTCAGGTCGACATATGACCTCGCCCTTTGACAATTCTTGGCCATCTGGCCAGTAATGTAGGCTATATCGGACCAGTTACCCATATATGGAGACCCCTGTTACCCATATATGGAGATCCATGTACTGTATATGGAGATATGCTGTGAGAGCAAACATGCTTACTCAGTTATTCGTTATGTGAAAGTCATCATACCCTTTTATGCCCATACATGGAGATCCCTGTCTGTAGAACCAGCCACATAGATATGGGCTGTCTTGGCCATATATGGATTCTGTTAGTGTGGTATGTGGCCTCCATATATGAGCAATTGGGCATTCCCATATGAAGTGAATATTGATGACATCAGGGAACTCCATATGGGCCTAAAAGGGATTCTGTTAGTGTGACATCAGAGCATGATGTCAGAGCGACAAACGCATAGAACCACAGTGTCAGGCGTGACAGACAGACAGACACACACACACATATACGGACAAGCTGTGACCGTTCACATACTAATCTGCGACCAACGGTCGCAATGAGATGTCGGACTTATGGGCAGTCCCCTTGGTTAATTAAGAACATTTATTTTCTAATTTATGGAATTTCTTTGTTTTTTCTTTTCTTTTATTCATTAAATGATTGCTTTTTATGGGAATGTTTTTAGAAAATGTTTTGAAATCACAATAATTAAAAACAAAATGTAAGAAACTAAAATTAAGGGACCCATAAAAATAAAATGTCCGCGACCCACAAATGGTTCCCGACCCAGTGTTTGGGAACCTGTGGTTTAAAAACAGCACTGACCAGAATCAGATCATGGAGCTTTTGATCGTCATTGTCGGAGGAGATGCTGCCCCAGGTCGCCTCGACCACCTCTCCTTGCAGCACGGTGTTTACAATGTCTCTCCGCTCCTCCAGGAAAACCTCCACCAGCGCTGCCTGTTCACCCGTGACCAGCAGACCCGACAGCAGAGAGGGAGCACAAAGGACAAGCGACATGCACAATAAGTAGTACCAGCGGGAACTCGAAGCCATTGCCTAAAAACCGAACTGATCTGAAATTGCCACGAATAAATAACCCCAACAAAAGCTGTCAGCCCTCATGTTATGGTCCCACTGTCTGTTCGACTGTCTGGAACAGTGCGTTAGCTCAGCCACAGCTGACCACAGCTGATGGATTGATCCTGCCTTCATAATAAAAGCTCTTGTTTGCGTTTCACCTCGTGGCTGTCTCTGCGCGATGTATTAAAGTTGTTGTGTGTGTGTGTGTGTGTGTGTGTGTGTGTGTGTGTGTGTGTGTGCGCGCGCGCGCGTGCGTGTGTGTATACAAAAGTGTACCAACACAGCAGTGACAGCACTGTAAAACTAGACTGGTTTGATGAATGACATCAATTTACTGCAATATTCCAAATACCCCAGATTTCATTAATTAAATAAAACATATGGCCTTGAACTGTCAAATTACCATATTGTCCTTGTGTTGGTGCATTTGGGAGTCTGGAAATGGGGAGGAAGACACATTTACGGCAAAAAGTTGGCTAAATAGTACTGTTCTGTCTCTGTGTCTCAGCTATCATGGACATGACTGGCAGTCTGTCTGTCTATGTTTGACAGAATAGGATCACACATGGTCTCTTAAAAACTCAGCCCAAATTGAGGTCAATCATCTCTTTAAGACTACTTAGCAACTAATTCACACCAAGTTTCACGAAAATCCACCCAGATACACTCTTGCCACTTGCCAGCGATTATGGCCCTTGACCGTGACCTTTTCAACCCAAAGTTTAATGTGGTTGGCACTTTTGGTTATCTTTTACTTTGAAGGCTACTAGCGGAATGTCTGATTTTGATCAGCTGGTTTCTGCTTGGGCCCAGAATGTAAACATGAAGGCAGCTTCCTGGCTGCACAGGAAAAGGCCTGAAATGAGACTGCCATCTGGTGGGGGATCTGGAAACCACAGCGATACTACGGAGGGTTTTAACATGTTGTTTTGACATGTTACTTATTCTAGAAAGAAAGACAATCTAACCTTTCCTTTTCTTTCTTTCTTTACATGAACAATACACGAAAGGACCAATTGGCAGAAACTTAAGCGACGATAGTAAAAAAAAAACGGCATAATACAAACAATAAAATAAAGAAGCTACCAGAAGAATTCTGTTGGGTGGCACTGACAACACGCAGGAGAGGAGTGTGTCTTCACATCAATCTGTCTCTTCTACAAGTCGACAGGTGCGCAGTACCGACATTCATTGATAACCAATTCTGATGTAACACCAGCTGGAAACTGACGGGGCACTTTGGAATGTTCGACTGTACTGTGGTCTGCGACTGCTTGGTGCGTCAGTGGAGGCAAGGGACCCGTTGCCCCCTGAAAAAGAACAGACCTACAAGCTAATAACGCGTCGCCTCGCAACGTGTTATTTCTTGTAGATCTGTTCATAGATCTGAGAGCGCAGTGGGCGTTGCATATGGCGTGTTTACATGGACAGCGCCCCCCCCAGCATCATCACTCACACGTTTACACAGACAAACAGCCACAGGCAGCAGCAGTGCTCAGCACGGCGGATACAGCGGAGAGAGGATAATAATACACTAACTCACTCAGCTCATATCATAGGATTAACAACTTCATATTATTATCCACAGAGGCGATGAGCGGACGGGTCGGAGACCTCAGTCCCAAACAGGCCGATGCGTTGGCACAGGTAATATATAGCTACGTTACTTTGATTCTTGTGAAATGCGTTGGGTAAACGTTTGAGTCAGTTGTGGTTTAAAAACCTGCAGTTGACACATGACGATTGTTATCACTCAGTTGTTATCTTTGCGAGCATAATGTCCCTATTGCTGCAGCGCAGACTTTGATATTGAGGCCCAATTCTTCTCTAGTGTTCGTTGTCTGGCAAATTATTATTATTGTTATCTTTATTTAATTCAATTCATTGTTCTCACTGGAATGTCGAAATAACATTGTTTATTTTTCATACCGTGCACTGCTTACAGTTAATACCATCGTCGTTATACTGTGTTGTATCATATGCAGGCATGCTATGTCCATGTGTATAGTCATCATATCACATGATAAGTCAAATTAGGAACTAGAACTTGATCTAAAAAAATGTTGGACCGTTACACTGTTAAAGGAGTAGTTCACCCCCAAAATGACTTTTTTTTATAGCCCTATTGATTACTCACGCCATGGATCAATAATATGTTTTCGTATTTGTCCCATTCCTAAGACAAAGATGTGGACCCAAATGCATAACTCACACCAAGTCTCCATGGTATGAGTAATCAATAGAACAAAAGTCATTTAGGGGTTGAACTACTCCTTTAAACCCACATGAAGCATTTGTTCTCTCAGCTAAACCTGAAGATTACCTTAAATTGAGCTCATAGTATTAAAATCCTTAATGGTCATAATGCATGATTATGATCAGAGATGTCCAGCAAACCCACCTGTCTCCTGCTATACCACCAACATGTGGAACGCCCTTTCGCAAGCCTTGAAGGAGAGTAAATCCCTAGCCTCCTTCGAAATTGGTATGAAAAGTCACCTTCAGGCGGCTGCTACTCGTGACTTGTAAATAGACTAAGCCCCCATGCTCCCCCCTCCCTTTTCTGCTTTTGTAAATGATGTTACGCTCTTTCAGCTTTTTGAAATGGATGTTATCCTATAGATAAAGTACTATGTTCTATCCGTCTGTGTTTCAATGTTGTATGAGATACATAAAAGTGTGGTTCCTGTGTAAAATAAACCGTAAGACTTTCTAGGATCTCCTTTTAGTTGACCGTGTTGTACCAGTGATTTGTGCTATCATGAAACTGTACTTTCTTCTATTGCAAACTGCTAATAAATTCTTCAATCAATCAATCAATCCCCCCCCCCCCCCTCCCTCTCTCTCCCTCTCTCTCTCTCTCTCTCTCTCTCTCTCTCTCTCTCTCTCTCTCTCTCTCTCTCTCTCTATCTCTCTCTCCCCCAAAGTTTCGAGAGAGGATACAAGACATTCTTCCTCAGCTTCCGGCGCAGAATGATCACTTCCTGTTACGCTGGCTAAGAGGTATGATACATCAATATACAGTGTGTACTGAGATGCACTCAGTGCTGCGCTGTGGGTTATAATTACGTGTATGTTCATGTGTCAAGGAGGGAACAGAGGAAGTTCTTTCCAAATTCTCAATTTCTCCATACGTCTGCAATATAGAGAAGTTGCAGTGGAGGTACCGTATAAGCCATTGCTACACAAGTGGACATGTTAGATAAAGCTTTTGCAAACATCCTCTGTGGTCGGTTGTTGCAGCACGTGGTGATGTACAGTAGTGAAGTTAAGAAAGAGAGCAACCATTGGTAACTTCTTTTAAGCTGAAATGTGACTCTGGATGTACAGTATGACTGAAACATCAACACTTGGTCATGGCCTTTTTTTTATTTATGAGCAGTGACCAGCCTATAGAATCTGATTTTCCCCAGCACGCGTGATGTTACAGTGAGGAGGGACGGAAGTGCAAGGTATTATAAAAGAGGCCTTGTTGAGCAGGCTGGCTCTGCTCTGTGGAAGAGGGCGAGGACTCTGTGATTGATCCTTATCTAGAGATAATCGCATTAAAGTTTGACAACGATGGGTCACGGCGCATCTGCCAGTAGTCACTGTACTTACGCCATGAACCCAAGATGAAGTAGATGTGGCCTGGCTGCTGTAGGTCTCTCTAGTTTTGTTTCCGCCAAGGACTGCCCAGAATTCCTAGAATATTTCATAACCGATACAGAAATTCTTAATCCCAGCGTTTTTCTTTTTTAATCAAATATTTTCCCTTTATTGATGTTCGTTGCATAACTGCCACCCCATATCTTTTCTGAGCAGGGGTCACGCTTTCACGCAAACATACATGCATTGACGCCAAAGCCCCCCAAGTTCACACTTCGCCAATGCTTTAGTGTCACAACAGGGTGTTTTAACAAAGAAACAAGCCTGTATGCATACCAATAGACCTGTATAGTAGGTGTTGAGCGACGTGTGTGTGACGTCTCTAGATAAGCGACCCCCCCAAACATTGAATCACCAATGCACCACTGGCCCCAGGACCACCACCCTGACTAAGAATCAACCTGGGGACCACTGTTGGGAGGCGATTTGGGCTAAGTTTAGTTTTTTCTGGTAACACTTGCTGTGTATCCATCCATGTCTATGCATCCCACTGTTGAACAACCAATGGTCCACGGACTACTAATTGTCCATGGCATAATTAGGTCTGCAAATGGTCCATTTGATTAATTATGTAAATACATACATAGAATGTATATTAAAATGTGTCTAATGCAAGAAAATGTTTGAATTAATTTGCATGGTGTGTGAGAAAAATACTTGATTACATTTGTTCCCCGATTCTACATGCAACAAATTACTGTATATCAAGCCCAGGCACTATTTAACTGGAATATGCGAGTAGTCCGGACAGAGCTCAAAAAAAGGTTGAGAACCACTGATTTATTCCTATCCCACGGTTACCCTTATCTTATTCTCTTACTTTATCCAACCTTCCATTAAACTGATATCTAACTATTAATTTACCGAATGTCTGTCTGTCTGAATGCTGACATCACTGATACTAAACAGTGTCGCCACCATGGTAACAGCCGCATTGTGAAACAATGACCACATTTGGAGATGACTGACATCACTGACTGACATCACTGACTGTCATCAGTCAGTCCACATTTGAAGATGACTGACATGACTGATACTAAACAGTGCCCAAATTTGGAGATGACTTCATGACTAACATCACTGATATTAAACATGTCAAAGAAGTTAGAAGCAACCATCTGACTGAATCTGGCCAGTGGAGAGTATTCTCCGAAGAACAGAGGTAAATAAGTGCCAACAACCTTCTTAGAGCACAGCGTGCAAATAGGCTCAGCAATCACTTTCAGTAGGGATCAGAGTACTCCAATTATGCATGCGCTAGGCCTACCCTACTGTATGTAATTGGTTACATTAGGGATAGCCGAATGTAGTTTTGAGTTGGTGTATCATTCTGTCAATTAGAACCTCTTGAATAATCACAGAGCGTAAAACCTTTATAGAAAGAGTCCAAGCTCTGACAAAGAGGGCTCTGTTAGGGTACTATGTGTGCTGAGGGATTCAGTTATTTCCATCTCACTGAACGAGTGACCCTGTGGATGATGTCATGTTTCACCAAACATGTTGTGAACACGGGCAGTGAAACAGAGAGAAAGGAGATTTGCAACTCAGGCAAATGAAGGCATTGATCTGTTCCAATGGCAGAGGGTATGCAAGATTAGAGAAACAATATGAAATTATATAAATCAGGGGTCTTAGTTTTTCAAGCCATGGACCCCTTAGCAGAGACAGACGAAGCAGCCCCACTACATGCGCCATAGCTTTTTAAAAAAATTGGTTACTTTTTACACAATTAGACGTGACGTTTCGTGCTGGCTCTTCAACAGATGTCTGACACATCACATGTTGTCGTGTCCAATGGTGTAAAAAGTAACCAATATATATTTTTAAAGCTTTGGTGCATGACCCAGTGTGCAGAGTTTTTGGAGAGATTTTACCTTGGAAGTATTCCGCAGGTTTTTCTTTTAAATGACCCTGAGTTATCGTCAAGTGATGCTGCAGCTTTGATGGCTTCACAGATTCATATGGCAGGACTATCATCAGTGTTTAGCAAATTAAATGTATTATTATGTTTACAGTACACATTATCTTTGCTAATAATATGTTGGATTCACCTTAAAGTGTATTTTCAGCTAGGAAAGAAAACAAAAAAATGTCCTTTTCACATATTGACAGGAATCTTGTAGTAACTCTATAATACCCCATAAGGGCTCCGGACACCCAGTTGAAGAAGACCCATGCTTTATATTATATTGTAATAGTACATTTCAATATTTGTAATTAGCACGTTAGCCAACTATCCAAAATGTATCTTACAGATTTGTTCTCTGCCCTTGATTTGTATACAGTTTCAATTTCGGGGGGTTAATGGACTATCCATATGCCTCTCTGTTACACTATCCTTGTGACAGAAAGTATGGACAATGTTTTATCTAGACTTGAGCAGTGGTTCCCAAACCTTTTAGCTCGACACCCAAAATAGCAGATCTACAAGCTCACAACACGTCTGCGACATGTTGTGAGTTTGTAGATCTTCCATCTTCACTTAAAAGTAAATTTTCCCTCTAATTTAATGGATTTGTTTTTTAGATTGTACATTTTTGTATATTCTTTTGAAAAAATAATAATTAAAAACAAAATGTGGGAAACAAAAAGTGGTATTATTTGTGACCCATAAGAATTGGTCCACGACCCACTGTTTGGGAAACAGTGTTCTAGTGTGTTCTAGGGGTCAGCAGGAGTCCCTTCCTTTCTGAGTCATTACTGATTGAAACCACTGGTGATATCAACTTTCAGATGACCCGGACATAATGCTTTAAGACATATTTATCTGTGGAGAATTTCACTTTGAGAGATAAAAGACCAGATTTATGGCAACCATTTGATCCGTAATAGTATTCTCACGAGTGTGGAAATTGTGATGGGTCATGACCAGCGTTGCCATGCCTGCTTATTATAAGCGACTTTGGACTTTGAACGCAGGGCTGCCACTAGTCATTTGGGTGCCCTATGCACAACTGGCTGTCGGGCGTGGTGCCCTACGCTGTGCGTGTTGCTACCGCGCCCCTGTTCGAACAAAATATTGGTAATTGTGGGTTTCATTTTTTGGGCTTGTTTGTTGAGTGTAGTTGCTTATTTGGGCTTGTTTCATAATGTTTTTATTAGGGCTTGTTTCCTGTGTTGTTTAAACAAACATTTTAATGCCAAGGACGAGCTTGAGAAAGGTCTCACGACCGAAACCTTGCTCTATTAATAAATTACTCCCTCATCTGTTCATCTGTCTCCTCGTCAGATTCCTTCCTAATGTTTTGTTACTCACGCACCTGCTTGAGAGGAACTGGGAGTGCGAAAGCCTTCTCTTCATAAATGTCAAGGACCCCAAATTAATATGTATTTGTCCCTGAATTCCCATCTGGAAATATTTTGTGCCAGGAACATCTGTACCAGATTTGTGTTATTAAAATGTTTAGATTTTTTCCCCCCAAGATTTGTTAAATCAATAGCAGATCAGCAAGCTTGTAGATGGTCTATTTTCAAATAGCAGATGTATAAAGTTATTAAGTGCTCATGTGGCCTATTAGCCGCTTCTTTGGGGCTTTGTTTTCATAGACATGATTGCTTATTTCTCTCTCAAAATCTGGTGACACTGTTCAAGACTAGTATCTTGATCCTATCCTGGTATATTCCACGTTGTGCAAGGGTGTACCAGAGGTCAGTGAGAGAGCCTTCTCATTTCCTGGGAATTGCCTCCAATAAAAGTGTCATTATCTCGGTTCATGCTTCAGTATGTGTTGGTGCAAAAACAATTAGACCATATTCAGAACAGTACTGTTCTTTCAAGTTTCCTGGCTGCAAAGATGCAATAAATCACACCGTGATGACATCACACCGGTGTGATTTACAATACAAACCTCAAAATCAATCCTCCAGTTCTAGGCAACACAGAAGGGGGGGGGGGCTTTTTTTTATTTCCACACAACTCCTCTAAGGTATATTAAAGGGGAAGACCGCCCATTTTTTTGGAAATTGAAAAAAGTACCCCCTCTTCTGTGTTGCCTAGAACTGGAGGATTGATTTTGGGGTTTGTATTGTAAAGTACAACTTGATGACATCACACAGTTGTACTTTACAATACAAACCCCAAAATCAATCTTCCAGTTCTAGGCAACACAGAAGGGGGGGATTTTTTTTTTCTATTTCCACACAATTCCTCTAAGGTATATTAATGACAGTTCAATATTGAAAATGGGTGGTCTTCCCCTTTAATGACATAGTTCAATATTGAAAATGGGTGGTTTTCCCCTTTAAGTACCTACTGTAACCTACTACCTACTTTAAGCCTCTTTATACGATAGAGGCTACGAATAGAAAAAATAGGCGATGCACAGTACAAGCTCACAACACATTGTCACTCTTTGTGAGCCTGTAGATCTGCTATTTTTGAGCTTCTGAGTGATTTGTTGTTATTGTTGTTGCTGGAACACAAGCTGGTTCCCTCTCCTGATTGGATGAAATGTGTAACCCACCTGAACATTTATTTTCTGTTTGCTAAAGAGATGGGGAGACCCCTGTTACTGAACAAACACTCAGTCTCTAACAGCAATGCTTGCCGGAATATAAAACTTTAACTTTTGAACAGTGAAGGGCTGTTTTGCAATGGCTCATAGTCGGGAGCCACGCCGGGGATAGGTGGTTAGTTTAGGATTAAGTTAGCTTGGTTCTGGACAGAAGGCTTAGCTTGGTTATCTGCTCCCTTGCTTGCATTGGATCAGTTTGAGTTGTAATCTCAATCCAAGTTTTAGGGGGAGGGGGGATGTTTGAAGAGGCTGGTTTTGGGGGTCAGCCGGAGGGTATTTGCTATGGCAGTTTTTTGTTTTTGTAATTTTTGGGACGGGGGGAGAAAAAAAAGAAAAAAAAAAGAGATCTACCGTATATACTGTATGTACAAATTATTTCTCAATGTGAATTTCAATAAAGACATGTTTAAAAAAAAAAACAATTACAGTACCCTTTAAAGGACCTACACCATGAATTTTCACTTTTTCTATTTTAAAACCTTTTTTTGGGGTCCCACTGGCACCTTCTATCCTCACAAAGTCCTATTTCTGACCGTTGTGTCTTTCTCTGGTTTTGGGCAGACAGAGATGAAAAGCTTTCCACGGGTTCTCAGAACAGTGCTGTTCTGAGAGTTGACGAGAGTGACGTCACTCTCGTTTCCCGTTTTTTTTCCAGAAATTTTTCCAATTTTTTTTTTTCAAAACTTTTTTTCAAAAAACTTTTTTTTTTTCAATTTTTTTTTTTCAAAAAACTTTTTTTTTTCCAAAAACTTTTTTTTTTCCAAAAAACTTTCTTTTTCAAAAAACTTCTTTTTTTTTCAAAAAACTTTTTCTTTTTCAAAAAACTTTTTTTTCTGGAAAAACCCCACTAGATGCGCCCCTGAGCAAACAGAGGCCGTTTTGGTATTGCAGCTGGAGAGCCTCATTATAGTAGAGCTAGAACAAACAAAAAGAATGGTCAGAGTGTTTTTTGAGGGTTAAAACCTGTCTCTTGCTGCATTCACACTGCAGATATATAGTTGAACGTTTTGCTTGCTTGGTCAATGTTATCTCAATGGAAACCAGCTTTAAAGATACAGGACATACACAGAACAAAGCTTTGAAAGCTTTAAAGCTGGTTTCCATTGAGATAACATTGACCAAGCAAGCAAAACGTTCAACTATATATCTGCAGTGTGAATGCAGCATAAGACTCAATTTTGAGAATATATTTATACAAAAAATATAGTTTTAAAAGCATGGTGTAGGCCCTTTAAGACTTAGGCTTATTAGCCTAGTGGTCTGATTGGCTTCCTTTTTTATATTTTCTTGTTGACTTCCTGATTTTCACTGTTGAAGGAAGTTTAATCGCCAGCATTTGTTAATCAGTAATTCTACAGTAGCTTGCTACTGCAGTTTCGTTCAGATGTGCTCAAGCATAGTATAATTAAATAGGATGTGTGCTAAGCTTAAGTACTTATTTGAAAAGCATTAATAGCTGTTATATTTACAGTACATGTGGCTGACAATCTGTGTGATCGTTACCATCTGCACTTCCTAATTTTTGTTTTGGATTTCTTTATTGTAAAGGGGCCCATCAAATGATACAGTACATACATACCTACCCTACCCTGTAACTAACTGCCACACCTAGGCATACCAAATCCATTCTGTTGAATCAGCTTGCATGTGTGTTTACTTTACTGTCTACTGCAGCGTAGATGTCGGCCACTGTAAATTACACTCAGGTCGGCAGACAGCACTATAGTACTTGCAGTCAACTTCCAGTGGTTACTGGTACTAGTAAGTGCAAAAGAGGCCATGACCATTTGGACTGGGGTAATGGATGGTAGCAGAAATTGCAGAAAATAACAGGACAGGATGGCCTTAAATACCAAAATTAGTTTATTTGAGATGACTTCACTAGAGCATGACCTGACACAAGACATGACTTTGTGTCCTGCCAGAAATGTGTTCTTTTTCATTAGCGATTTTTTTGGATTCTGATTGGGTATATACTGCATGCAGCAAATACTGTACTCCCACAATTCCCATGATGCATTACAAACTTGGCTTTCCCATATGGTCAACATATCTACCTGCAATTGCCTGTAGCCTGGTATCTCTGGGTGTCTGGCTCTGGGGCCCCTGAGTCATTCATGGTCAAAATGGCTTGATCATGAAAGACATTGGCTGCAACTCTATCAACTCTATCAATTATACTTAAAGGGATATTTCACTTTCAAAAAAGCTTTTGGTCATTTTATCATCCAATCAGGCTTTTGGGAATACCCAGGACAGTTTTGAATTGCTTGATTCAGTATTTAAAAAATAATGGTGTTTTCATTGAATCTATCATGGTTAAAATTAGAGTTTGAAGTTACAATGGGTTTGTATAGGAAGGGGACAACTAGGGAAAAATGAATATCAAGTATCTAAATACCGAATTCAGAAACTGTCCTGGGTGTTCCCAAAAGCCTGATTAGATGATAAAATGACCAAAAGATTTTTGAAAGTGAAATATCTCTTTAACTAAAACTAAATGTGAAGGGAAAATAATGAGTTAACAGAATTACAATTTTAATCTATCCAGCATCAGGACCCGGAGCTCTGTAGTGTTTGTTGCTAGTTCCTCTGTCATGTAGCATTGTGTTTACGTAGCCATGCGAAACATGACGGTCGTATCTCACAACTGTCATGGATCCACCTCAACCTGGTGTTGAGCAGTTTAGCCAATTTCCCACGTACGTCTACACCAACGCTAAACTGCTCAACACCAGGTTGGGGTGGATCCGTAACTGTCATGATATGACAGTTATGTTTCAGGGCTAGTGTCTACGTAGGTGGTGCGGCTCTTTCTCTTTGTACTGCAGTTGTGACTTGGGCTGGTTCCCACATTGTCAAGTTTGCTTGCCACCAGTTCCGGGTGCCTGACACAGTGCAGCCAGCCTCATCCTTCTCTCCCTGACATTGTCTGTGACCCTAGGGAGACCCCTGTAGAGGTCCACGTTTCTGAAAAAAAGAGAGAGAAAAAAAGGAAGAGCTATATATATCCCATTTCACATCAAGTACGTTGAATTGGTACTGTGGACTGGAGCTATCAAATGTATTAGACAGGTTATGTGTTTTTGTATTGTACTGTTGTGTATTGTATGAATGGATTGTATGTTATGTAAAATAAGCTGATGTTGTCGATGATGACATGTTTTTAAGACCCCAGGAAGAGTAGCTGCTGTGACTGTACAGTAAGCTAATGGGGATCTAATAAATACATCAAATCAAATGCTGGGGTTTTTCTAAACTAGCAAACCTTAAAAAGTAATTGAAAGTCAAACTAAATGTAAAAATTAAAACTTATGAAAAATGCTAAACTATACTACTGTTCTTATTACTCACTTGCGCAGCTCTAATTTCACATGACATTTGACATTGTGTTATTACTAGTTTAGCATTATTGTAGTGGTACAGTGGTATAGACGACATGTGTCACAGTGTCCCTGAGCAAAGCACTCAAGACTCAACCCCTAACTCTTACTTTCTCCCTTGTCTTTTTACAGCCAGAAACTTCAATCTCACCAAGTCTGAGGCTATGCTGCGAAAGGTAATCCTGCAGGTCTTCTTTTCAATTGGAGATGCCATTTCTAGAGCTGTTTTCCTTCTATACCTGCAGTGTATGTGAAGGTCTTTATTTGGCCTGTGCAAATGGTTTATTTGTGTCTGTGTGTCTGTGTGTCTGTCTGTGTGTGTGTGTGTGTGTGTGTGTGTGTGTGTGTGTGTGTGTGTGTGTGTGTGTGTGTGTGTGTGTGTGTGTGTGTGTGTGTGTGTGTGTGTGTGTGTGTGTCTTTGTTTTTGTGTACTGAGAGTGTTTTTTGTGTGTTGGGTTTAATATTTAACCCCTAGTTTAGTTGCTTTGCGATCAGCACCATCTTTTCCAAATGAGACTTGCCAAAGACACTTGCAACACCTTTAGTTTGCGACAGAACAACAGTGACATTTCATAACAAGAAATTTGACGCAAATCAGAGTTGAATTTTTGCAAGATTTGGGAGGGAGGGCGAGTGATTTGGTGCAGACTGACACACACACACACACACGCACACAAAATTTAAATTGAATTCTGATAATGATGCACCGTGCATATTCAAATCATGTTTACATTACTTACATCGAGAAGGCCACTCTTCCATAGTGCTCTAAACCTGTGATGTGACAATGAAGCTGACTCTTGATTCTGACTAGCGGGACTAAACAAATTGATTCGAATTTTGTGGGGAACAAAAACAATGTGGCGTCAACCGGAACCCGATTCTTTTTTCCCTTCTTTTCTAAACTGGATCACAACTGTCAAATACCAGGCTTTCCTCCGTGGTGGAAAGCCTGGTGACGCTAGGTCAGGGGTCTTCAACAGGGGGTCCTCAGAGTTACTACAGGGGATCCTCCAAATCTTTGTGTGATAGAAACCTTTTTTCTCCTTTTTTATATTAACCACTTGAACCCTAGCATCCATATTCTGAGAACATTAGCCAAAAATAGCAGATCTACAAGCTCACAACGCCTCGTGCTGCGAGGCGTTGTGAGCTTGTAGATCGGCTATTTTTGGCAAAGAGCTTTGATGTAGAGGGGGAAAAAGAGCAGACTAAGTACAGAGTGAAAGGTCAGGTTTATTAAGTATTGATGGTTCAAGTTGTTAAATATCTAAAAACACAAATTGACATGAATCCAAAATACACAGATGATTGTGCTGCCAAACAACAAAACTATATGGAATCTATGAAAAGGTTGTGGGGGTCCCTGCTTCATCTCTGTCTCAACTAAGGGGTCCTTGGCCTGAAAACGCTGTAGACCCTTACGCTAGGTTACTCTTCTTGTATCCCTTAACAACACAACATTACATGTTTATGGCGCTGACAGATTACTGACAGTCTTGATAGATTAGCCTGGTGGAGATAATATCATCGCTGTGGGGTCACTGGGGTGGAATCCTCTGTGGAATCCTTGTAAAACCTGTGTTGGTTAAATATTTATACTCAAGATTGTCACTTATAATGACAAGTGATTCGAGTTGTTCGTGCCAGAAAGTCTCCCGAATGACCTTTGGGTCATGTGTGTGTTTCACTTCCAAACCTTGGAGGAGAAAAACGGTAAAACTGCTGATCTACGAGCTCACAAGCTGCTAACTTTGCGCGACATGAAGTACAACATTAATTTCGTAATTTATGAAAAGACATAAGAAGTTGAAAAGTGGGACTAGAAGGTTTCTGACTGACAGCAACAACATGTTGACAACGTGAGAGAATGAGAGCGAGAATGTGTGCACAGTGTAGTTTGTGTGTGTGGTGTTTATATTATTTAATCCCTATTTGTGTGTATGCGTGCATACTGTACACTGCTGCAGCAGACAATCCTCTTCTAGCTGAGGGGGCAGGTCTTAGTTGCATGTCTAAAACCTCCTGAGCCACTTAACTCAGTCCACTCTGTTCTACTTTCATTCATTTTACACCATTAACCTCTTCCAACCTGGCATCTAAAGTTTTTGGGGCATGTCATTCTAGGTGAAAATGTTTACATTGTGATCTTGTAAATCAGCCATTTTACTTTACAGTAGCTATTTTTGTTTGAAACAGTTATATGACAATATATAAATATATAGGGCTTAAGTGGTTAATATGTTTAGAACGCATTACTACTCGATTTGCTAACCAAAGCCAGGCATTAACCACTATTTGGGGAGAACAGACGAAAATAGCAGATCCACAAGCTTATAGATCGACTATTTCAGCAAAGATATTTAGTGTAGCCCACAGGAATACAGTCGTCTAAGTAGAGGGTTTAACTGGTCATGTTTACATTTGGCCTGTCACATTTCTGTTTCATTCCAGCATTTGGAGTTCAGGAATCGAATGAAAGTAGACACATTGGCCACTGAATGGCGACCTCCTGAAGTAAGTGTTACAGTATATAAAATGTGTCATTGAATAGCAGCATTTTACGGATAGATTTAGTTTATCACATGTTGCTCTTGGCTAGATTTGATTAAAGTACCCATGGTTTGATTTGCTGGGGGGGGGGGGGGGGGGTAATCCATGTCTTTATACTGTCAAATAAACTCGGCATGTGTGAATATGCAGTGGTTCTTTTCTTTTAGGTGATAGAGAAACATCTGTCTGGAGGGATGTGCGGCTTTGACCGCGAGGGCAGTCCTATCTGGTATGATGTCATCGGACCAGTGGATCCCAAAGGCCTCTTCATGTCCGCCTCCAAGCAGGATTTTGTTAAGTCCAAGATCAGAGACTGTGAGTTGCTGCAGAAGGAATGTGACCTGCAGTGCCAGCGGGTAAGATGAGCAGGAAGGTTTTCACGTTTGTTTTGTTTTTGTTGGGCATAGTTGCAAACAGGCCAGAAAGGTACAAAATTGATCATACACTACCTTTCAACAGTACATTTCGATCTATAAAGAGGGCGATATCTCTCTCTCTTACCCCCTGACTCCACCGGAGCCATCGAGTGTTGCGTCAGCGCCAACGCTGGGAACGCTCCCTTTTTAATCAATGAAGGGTGCTCCACTGCTGACTGACAGTGCTTTTTTCTAGAATGTGTGCATGGGAGACTGTGTTTGTGTGCTCTGCTTGATAACTTTACATGCATGTCAAATTCCCTGAGCATTAACATGAGTTGTTCAAGGTTAACATGAGTTGTTTACATATTCTAAAAGTATGCTGTTTTGTTGTACTGTCGTTTTAAGATATCTAATCATTTCAGAGATTTCAGGGAAGGCAATCCAGCAAGTGTTTTGGCAATCTACCCGATAGATTTTGAGACAACTTTTGTGCAAGTGGAAGGTTTGGCCTAACGGTGGAGCTAGAGGAAAGGCCATTGGGTATTAGCTTTCAAGATATGTTGTTTGGGACTAAAGTGGTGCTGTGGGTAGACAGCCCGACTGACCAACACTACCGTTCTTAGAGCCCCATCACTAACGGGGATAAAAGTATGTTTTCCCATTGAAGGCAACAGGGCACCCCTAATAATGGCTCCCTTTCTTGATGTATGTGTGTTGTCTTTTAGCTGGGGAAGCATGTGGAGGCCGTAACCATGATCTATGACGTTGAGGGTCTGGGTGTGAAGCACTTATGGAAGCCTGCTATTGAGACATATACAGAGGTATACATGAACGCAAACATATATCACAAACATAGCTCACTCAAAATGTGTCCTGAAAATAAGACATTCTTGAACTGAAATGAGCAGTGACTTAATGTGTGTTGTTTTGCATCTTTAGATCCTCCAGATGTTTGAAGAAAACTATCCAGAGGGGTTGAAAAGAGTATTTGTCATTAAAGGTGCATTTGTCTTTTCCCCTAGCTAGTAGCTAGTAGTGATCGGTACATGTTAAAGCAAGTACAGTACATTGAGGATGAGTGATTGAGTAATTTTTGTCAGGCCTTTTTAGTTGGAACTTATCAAAACAAAGATTCAGTGTACTTATTTTACAATGTAATTCATCAACAGGAAACACACAATAAGATGTATAAAATAATAAGTGCAGTGATAAATAACTAGACCAGGTCAACCTGGTTGTGCCAGACCCCGGTTCTGCCAACCCCCTGTCTGTCATCATCATTTATGACATCATGCCTTTTGTAGGCATGTCATCATCATGTCATCATCATATATACCCTTTATATAGAAAACCCGGACAGACCGACATTTGCTTATGTAGGCCTACCCATTTCATGGGTCTGGCAAAAACATTAAGGGAATCATTCATTAGAATAAACTAGGGGATCCTTACCTATCCCTCAGCCGTCCAATCTCTAAACTGGATAAATACCGATATGCAGCCTTATGTATGCCTTGATATTGTGATGTCACCCTTTGTCCCTCTCTGTTTGGCTACGGGCATACACAGCCTGTGGCCCGTGATTGGCTAGGAGCGTAAACACATACAACATTTCTGTAATTCATAGATATATTAGTTCTGTGCCCCGCGGTGTGCGATGAGAGATTGAATGAATGTAGGAGTCCCGTTGGGCAGAATAGTCACCATCGATGTCCAGTTGTGCAATACCCGTTGTATCAGTCTGTCTGCCTGGCTGGCACTCTTTTATACCCATATATGGTGTTCTGTGTCCAGGCCAGTCTGTGATGTCATCTCCAAATTTGGGCACTGTAGTGATGTCAGTCAGTGATGTCAGTTGGGCTTTGTTGATGTCAGTTGGGCATTGTTAACAATTTTGGTGGCGACACTGTTTAGTATCAGTGATGTCAGCATGCAGACAGGCGGTCAGACGGCGGACTGCGGACAGACATTCGGTAAATTAATAGTTAGATATAAATGTAAAATTGTGGAAATGTCTTTTGACATGCATTTTAATAAGGGATTTAAGAGAAGACAGTGCTGAAAACAGGATTTTCCAGTCAAGGAGCCCTGACAAGCAAAGGCACTGTCATGCTTTGTCTTCAGCTCGGGAACAACAAACCGGTTCCTGCCTCAGGACCTCATAAGGGGTTAATATCATTATGGTCATCATAAGTGTCATCATAGCAAAGTGATTGCGACGCATTGTGAGCTTGTAGATGGGCTATTTTCAAATGGCTGAAATGTATATAAGGCTGAAGTGGTTACTGTATGTTTTGTAATCATAATAATCAAAATCTACAAAGTAACCAGTGCTAAAGTTTTCAAAGTTCAGAGTAAAAGTAAAAGCACTAGAATTGGAAATACTCCAGTAAAGTCAAAATACCTCAGTCAAAACTGTACTTGAGTAAAGTATTTGAGTAAATATACTTAGTTACTTTACACCACTGATCAGTTGCCTAACTTGCCTAACTTGACTCTTTGTATCTCTACAGCCCCTAAAATCTTCCCTGTGGCCTACAACCTTGTAAAGCACTTCCTGAGCGAGGTCACACGACAAAAGATCCATGTGCTGGGTGGTGAGACAAGATACCCTTTTTGCAACTGCATCTCATGCAATTATGACACGTTGTTTCATTGCTGGGTAAATGACCACATGGAGGCCGTTTTGTCCTAACTTCATACAATGTGAAAACCCCATCCTCCAAGACTAAAAGGAAGTTAGAGCAATGATTCCCAAACATAGGGTCGGTCGCCGACCCGTTTTATGGGTTGTAAATAAATATCCACTTTTTAACCTTTCCTACAAAAATAAATCTGAGATTTTTCAGGGGGGAAAAATCGGAGATTGTATAGAAATACAAAGTTCAGAAATAGTGTAAAAAGCTTATCTACAATTTTAAGGGCGTATGTGATAAATTCATAAAATTCACAAATGTGGGAACTCCTGAGTTAGAGCAAAATGGGCACCATGTGAATATGGTCAGTTGGTCCTCTTCTCGCCTATAATTGTCACCAATATTTACATTTCCTCTGTCTTTGCCCTTTCAAAATCTCTGGATCTGCAGACAACTGGAAGGAGGTATTAGTGAAATACATCGACCCAGAGCAGCTGCCTGTGGTCTATGGGGGTAAACTGACTGATCCTGATGGAGATCCTCGCTGTAAGTCCAGGGTGAGTCCAATCTCTGTCACAAGGACTGAAGCAGATCCTCTCTGCAAACCTCTAGGCTGCTGTTCTCTAGTGCTGTTACAGTAAACCTGCCAAATAGACTTGCAACCCATCGCTGAATATATATGCAAGATGTTGGCTCTGGTTGTGTAGTCTGCACAGATGACATGGTGTTGTTGCAAATCCTTCTGCCTTGACATTGATGTGTATGTTTGTAGTTATCATAGAAGATTCTACAGTCTGCTCCTGTAGTTAAGAAGCTGTTCTGAGAGATGTCCTGGTGGCTCAATGTGTTTGGACTGGGGTTTTCAATAGCAACCACACCTCAAAATGTTCTGGCTGTATTTTGGAGCTTTTCATAGTCGGCTGTATCACCTGTCCTATTTTACTGTCAATTACTGTATTTCCTTAGCGATTACTTTTCAGAATAATTGAATAATTGAGAAGCACTCATTCAGTCATTTTTTATGTCAACGAATCAACGCAAATACATTTTTCACAATCAACTAAATCGATTAACCGATTAAATTATATTCAATACTTCGTCATAACATTGATGTACAAAAACATTGTGCAACATTCGTATAATAAAAAGAATACTGTAAATATATTTCCCCATAAAATCACTATTTTCATCAAATGTATTTGTGTTATAATCAATTCAATCAATTAGTTCAATTAACTGTTGCACCTGTGACTCCCTAGTGTTCTATTACCCAAGAAGCAACAAAGTGTTTCACAACAAGACCATGCCAATTAAACTGCTTGGCCAGTTGAAGCTGATCAATACATTCCACCTGGGATCCTCCAAACCACTAGAATTGTCATGGATATTCACCACATGGACCGCTCTTATTTTGGAGACAAGCCTGGATCTACAACACTGGATATGGATTTAAAACCGAACACCAAGACCATAGTCTCGCATAGTCAGACTGTCACCTTCACGAAAATATATTTTAAAATATAATTTCTGATAAGCAGCAAGCTATTTATGCTTAAATTATTTTTATTGCAACCTTCAGGTCGCAAGTTACTATGAAAAGCTCCACCGGCTGTCCATCAGTCCGTCCCTCCATCAGTCTAGTCTAGATGGACAGAGGGGTCCTCACGCATAGGGTGGATTTTCTTTCGCCACCTGTTTTTTCTTAATCCTTGAAGGGTATATTTTAAGATTCTGCCAGGTCCACCCTATGTGCTCGGACCCCTCTGTCCATCTAGACTAGTCCCTTCGTCCCTCAGTCTGCCCATCACGTCACGTCACACTTTTGCCCCTACTCTTATATCTGGCACCGTTGGCCCTATCGATGCCAACGGTGCTGCAAAGGTATAGAACAAGTCATTAAAAACAGTGGTGTGTGCATGAATGTTGGTATTGTGTTAATTATCATATAAGCGGGATTGATCTCAACCATAGACTGGCTCTCCTTGCTCCTACAGATTTTGGCCTTAAATCACACAAAGCGGTACACAGTATCTCTGAAGTCATGTCATCAACATGGATCTGTCCCATTTCCCATATTCCTTCCTGATTGGCTACGATTGCCTTCTAAAGTTTGTGTATGCGACTTGATGGTCGCTTATGTCCCGATTAGGGAGTCTTACTGGTATATATTAAGATAAATGTACGCGGCTGTAAAAACTAAACAGAGGTGGGGAGGAGGTTTCATCGCTTCAGTGATGCTCAGCGATCTCTTCGACACTCATGGTTAGAACTTCCGTCAACCAGACTGTATGACGGAACAGAAGCATTTGCAAATTGTGTCTCGCCATGCAAGACTACCAAGAAAGACCACAACATACTTTCAATCAAAAGGCCTTTCTGGTGAGACAACTCCACCAGATGATAATGCACAATTAAAAATATTATCTATTGCTTAAATGACAGCTTGTGCTTCCCTCCCCCAGTGCAATCCTGCCTCACAGCATAGAGTTGGCCTAGAAGCAGTAAGGATGACTGAACTTTAGCTTGAGTATGCAATGCATTCGATAATTTTTCTAGATAATGCAAACTGAATCCGGATTTATCATTGTTTCTGTAGATACGTAATTGGGCCCGAGACAGATGAGGAAGAGGAAAGAATATCAGAACATTGGAATGACCTGCTAGATTCAATGGACAGAGGCTCAACCTCAACCCCTATTTTTACACAACTTTCTTTTTTTTGTAGTCAGTGGTGTAAAGTAACTAATTACATTTACTCAAGTACTGTACTTACGTAAAATGTTTAGATATTTGTACTTTACTTGAGTATTTCCAATTTCCAATACTTTTACTTCTACTCCACTATCTCAGAGGCAAATATTGTACTTTTACTGAACTGCAATTATTTATTTTAAAACTTTAGTTACTAGTTACTTTGTAGATTACTATTACAAAACAAACATTAAGCACCTCAGCCCTACTGTATATCCATTTCGGCCATTTGAAAATAGCCTACAATCTCACAATGCATCACATCTGAGCTTGTAGATCTGTTATTTTCATAATATTTTATACATTCAAAAACTTGTGAAATGGGACATTCTGCACCTTGAGTACTTTTAAGAGATTTCTTGTACTTTAAGTATATTTTGATACCAGTACCTTTGTACTTTTACTCAAGTACATTTTGAATTCTGGACAGTTACTTGTAACAGAGTATTTCAACATTGCCGTATTGGTACTTTTACTTAAGTAAGAAATGTGAGTACCTTTTCCACCACTGGTTGTAGTTGTTATTGCAAATGGAGAATGCTAGCTATTTGAATGTCATTGGCATTAACTGTATGGAGTTTGCTAGTGCTTAAATGAACTGCTGTGATATCAGGCCTTTACATTCTTCAACGGTCGTTCTGAATGGCTGTTCTTATCAATGTGCAGTTGGACCACGATAAGAGGCTGATAGGTGGATACAACTGATAATGGGAAGGACTACGCTTTTCTTCTACAGAATTTTAGTACGTTCAAAAAGTGTCTAACCTCCTGACCTGTTAGTGTTTGTTAGCATTGCTAATGCATAATGTCATGAAGAAAGTGGCCCAGTATGTCACTTTATTCAAGGACGTTTATGGTGTTGTTTTTATTTAGTTTTTTACCTCCTGCCACAGTGTATTTTCTGGTAGATGAAGGTATAGTACACCATTAATAGATCAGTAATAAAATAAAAGAAATGAACACATCAGTTTCTATTCTATTTATATACTAAGTTCTGAATATTCCCTTTAAGTAAGCATGCAGTGTGTAATTGACAAGTTAGCACAGTGGTGTGTGCATGAATGTTGGTATTGTGTTAACTATCATATAAGTGGGATTGATCTCAACCATAGCCTGGTGTGGTGAACAGAAACTCTTTATTTCTCCTGGGCTCATGACTGCTTTCTTTTCTGATTTCACACTGCCCTCTATTGCTCGGTTCCAGTACAGTACAGGATTTCACACCATGTCTTTGGTTTGGTTTTACTTGAATAAATAGATACGTGCTCACTGCTCCTTTACAGTTGCTGTCTGGGCTCCTTCTTGTATGTCTAGGTCTAGGAATACTTGAATTTGTAGGACAGAAAAGAGAAAAAAGACTTTGAAAATCTATACCTCTTTGAGATAATTCTGAATCCGTCTTCTACTGAACATTCATGGTATTCCTGGCAGTTATTTAAAGGCCACTGGTGTCACAGTAAGTTAAGCCTTCTATTTACCCTCATCTCCTTTAAACTCTTACATAGCCTGGCTACATTTCAACATGAACTGTTTAACAACAATATTCTAACTGTGTGTGTGTGTGTGTGTGTGTGTGTGTGTGTGTGTGTGTGTGTGTGTGTGTGTGTGTGTGTGTGTGTGTGTGTGTGTGTGTGTGTGTGTGTGTGTGTGTGTGTGTGTGTGTGTGTGCCGCGCGCGCGTGTGTGTTTTCCAGATCCATTATGTAGGTCCTGTGCCCAAGTCCTACTATGTTCGGGACCATGTGAAGGTGAACTATGAGCAGTGTCTCACAGTCAATCGAGGTTCCTCCAAGCAGCTGGAATATGAGATCCTGTTTCCCGGCTGCGTTCTCAGGTTAACTCTGTTTTATATAGTGTTGAAATGCCACAGTTCGCAAACAGAGATCAGTTTGAAACTTGCTAGGTACTGGCGGGAATTTGGGATCTGACTACCCAAGGGCCACTGGTCCAACAATGCCGTAGATTAGCTGCTCACAGACGGACGGACACACACACACTCTGACGGGCGGGAAAAAAACATAGTCTCGGCCACGCCTTCGGCCTGGTGGAGACAAAAATGGATGAGTGATTATTCTGAATCATTCAGTAACCACTAACCACTATAAAAAAAATCTATTTATTATGTGAGGTGTCCAATTGATAACCAGTGACATAGCTCCTCTACTTTTTTTGTAATATCTAACACAGGTTTATGTAAGCGCTCAAGACAACAGTAGTTCAACAGAAAAATTGCTATATTATTTACACATTTTAACCGACTGAAGTTTAGGAACAAGGCCTCCTGTTTGTTTGAGCTCCATTGTATCTTAACTACTGTTATTAGTCTGTGCCCACAAATCCTTATTTGCAATTGCAACCCACTATTCCTGCCTTATACTTTTTATAACTCAAAAGGCCCATTCCCACTGTGCTAGATAACAGATAAAAAGATCTCTTTCTCCAGATATTTTCCCATTCAAACTGGATGGTAGATACAGTTGGAACTAAATATCTGCCACAGATATGTCTTTTATTTGTGGCAGATATTTCTTTTTATCTGTATCTACCATCCACTTTGAATGGAAAAATATCTTGAGAAAGAGATTTTTTTTTATCTGTTATCTGGCCCAGTGGGAATGGGCCTAAACACCCATTCATTTACAGGTAGTTAGACTGTAAGTAGATGTGGTTTCAAGCAACGTCTTCCTGTGTAAAACCAATGTAACCATTCTCAGGTGGCAGTTTGCCAGCGAGGGGGCAGACATCGGCTTTGGGGTGTTTCTGAAGTCCAAGAAGGGGGAATGGCAGAAGAAAGGTCAGATGCAGCAGGTGGTGTGCAGCCAGCGCTACAACTCCCACCTGGTGCCCGAGGATGGCTCACTTACATGTGAACTACCTGGAGTCTGTGAGCTGAATTACAATTACTTTTTTTTTTTTTTTTAAACAATGTTTATTTTCTTTTTCTTTCTTTTTTAAAGACTCACATAACAAATACAAATACATGACAGTGAAAATGAAAACACAAACTGCAACAAAACAACCCGAATGACACCACATACGAAAAACAAAAACAAAAAAAACATCAACTTACAAAAAACAAAAACAAACAAAACATGAGCACATGTACCATTAACACCCACAGAGTCCCACGCCCCGAACAAGTGCCTGCAGAGAGTGCAATTACCCCACTTCCGATTCCTCCATGAAGTGAGAAAGATCATTGCCCTTTATATACTGAATAAAGTTCCCCCATATTTTCTCAAACAGCTCTTGTTTATTTTTGAGAGTGTATGTGATTCTTTCTAATGGAAGGCACAAAGACAGTTCCTTAAACCACTGAGCGATGCTAGGTTTCCCTGTCTTTTTCCATGAAAGGGCGATAACCCTTTTGGCTTGTAGGAGCCCAAGATCCAGAAATGTTATCTCGTTGTTTTTTATCCTATGGCCGATCGGGTAAAGGCCTAATAAGAAGAGTTTTGGATCTAGCTCAATGTTAATAAGTAGTATCCGTTGTAGCTCCTTTCTAACCTCCTCCCAAAACTCCTTGAATTACAATTACTTTTACTGGAAATAAAAAATCACACCAAAATCATTGTCAAGTGAGCGGTGCTATTTATGAGTTAATTGTGGGCTCGCTTTTTGTTCAAAATTCAACTTGTTCAGCTTTACACCGTTATGTGTGCTTGTATCTTTCTCATTACAATCTTTTATACTTTTTGAGATTTTTCAAAAAGTCCCAGTGAATTCCTATGGGAAATGAATTCTGTCTTACTATATTACGGCCTGTAGTATAAATAGTAGCAATACCACAAAGTTCTGCATGAGTTCAATGGACCTTTTCCTGTAACCTTTCTTGTAAACTCAAAACCCCAAAAGTCCATTGAGTTCAATGGAGGAGTGGTGCGAGCCTGAGGATTGTTAAACATGCAGTTATATTGGCATGTACTGCTGTGCTTACTCTCTCTTACTCTCTTGAGGAGGGATGTGTACATTTTCTATAGTACATAATATACTTTGTGTGTGTTTTCAGTGAGCCCATGCAATTTCTGAATGAACTGCATTTCAAGTGTCCTTTTTTAAAGATATTCTTTGGGCTTTTTTCTGCCTCTATTGATAGGTTTACACAGTAGGCTGACAGGAAACGGGGAGAGATGGGGGGGGTGGGGTGACCCGCAGCCAAGGTCGTCAGGATCGGGTCTCGAACCTGCGACGCTGCAAGGGCTGGAGCCTAGGTGCCTGGACCACTACCCTGTGGCCCAAGCCTGGGATGACATACTTGATGTGACAACAAACTTTTAGCCATTTGTAGCCGTGCTTCAGTTTACTTAAAGGGATCCCTGGCTAATACGACAAATATGCCTTAATACATTATAATTGTTCTCTATAACTACAATGTAAAATTAAAAACACCTTAAATATTTTATTTCTTCTAGAAATAGCTAATCTTTCACTCAATGACAATAGGGGAAATGCTATTTCTAGAAGAAATTAAATATTTAAGATATTTTTTATTTTACATTGTAGTTATAGAGGACAATTACTGTATAATGTATTAAGGCATATTTGCCGTATTAGTCAGGGATCCTTTTAAGCCCAGACATTTTCTAACGTTTTCCCATTGGTTTTTGACCGGACAAAGCCAGATGTTGGAGCTATAGCTAATTGGAGGATTGTGAATCAGATTTGAACCACATTCATAGGTTCATAGGTGAAATCGTTAGATTCAAATCTGATTTCTAAAGAGCTCAGTCTCAGTCTTGACACGAGGCACAGACACCTGGTTTATATTTGTCATACGATGGTGTCGCTTGCTGAAAATACCCAATCTACAAGCGCACAGCGCATTTCAGTGTAAATCAGTGTGAGCTTGTAGATGGTTGGTTTTCGGTGTGTAGGACTAGCTCCTAGTGCATCGCGATGTGACATGTTGTGAGCTTGTATATCTGTTCTTTTGTCGAGTAACACTGACGTATGTACAACTTAAGCATTCTCAAGCAAGTCAAGTCATTACGTCATTACCACAGCAAGCAATGCATACAGGTCAACATTGTTTGAATACTTCAGAATCCAGTCTAATCACTTGATTATTAACAGTGTGTAGTTGTGGACTGTCGGTACTAAAGATCAGATGTGGCTGCCCGTAAACAAGTTTCATGATTAGAACTGAAAAACTGTGGTTGATTGACATGTTTTTTCCGTGCCCTTCCAGATGTGCTGCGATTTGACAACACTTACAGCATCTTCCAGTCCAAGAGGATCAGCTTCTCTGTCGAGGTCCTATTGCCAACCAACTTACAGTCCCCAAAGGCTAACGGTGGGTCTAGCAGCCAATCAGAAGAGGGGAGCCCCAGCCAGTCAGAGGTCCTACTACCAACCCAGTCACAGTCCCCAAAGGTCAACGGTGGCTCTCGCAGTCCCAGCCAATCAGAGGTCCTACTGCCAATCCACTCACAGTCCGCAAATTCCAACGGTGGGTCTGGCAACCAATCAGAAGAGGCGAGTACCAGCCAGTCATGATTGAAGACAAATTTGCTAACATTTCCTATGAAGCCTGTCTCTATATAATGCATTACAATCTGCCTATAACAATAAAACTGATTCTGAACTGAACTATATGATTATAGTTATAAGCTGAACTGAACTATATGATTATAGTTATAAGCACATCATAATACCTCATAAACTCGTAACAGCATTGTATTATGAATCCTCATAATTGTAATACTTGAATTGAATTGAATTATTATTATAATCACTGTTACAATGCATATGCATAAATGTTAATTTGGTGCTTTGCAGTAAGTAATGACATTCCAGGAGGCGTGGGCAGAAAACATGTATTGCTATTTTCCCACTTTATTTAAAGCACTAAATTATCACTTATAGTGACGTATACCACACCATAATGAATTATAACAGTGATTATAATGTATTATTTAAAATAAACTGTGATCCTGGCCAAATGAAAATGTCTGAGTGACTAGTAATTAATTATGAAGTATTATGATACTTCACTTTATAATGTGTTCTGATTGCATTATGGGTACTCTATTTGTCAGTGCTTATAACTGTAATTTATAGTGTTACTCATTAGCAGATTACGATGCGTACATGGCCTTAAAAGTAGTTATAAAATGCTTATAGTACTGTGTTATTTTGATTATTGTTATGAATAATTAATTATATACTTGTAAGTTCTTATAAGTAGCCATTCATACAGTTTTATATGCAGGTTAATTCGTATATAGTTATGGGCTTCATTGGAAGTGTTGGAACTGCAGCTGCACTGATTAGTCCCCACTGGTACACATGTCCTGAGATACTTGATCTGAAAACAATCTGAGGCCATGGACATTAATGACCATGTCGCCCATGCACTGATACAGAAATGGAGGAACGGTCTGCATTCAAGAGGATAACTCACGGCACCAAATAAATCCTCTGGATTACTTGAGATGTATCTAATACTGTACATACCTCCTACAGTTGGAGCAGGAAATACAGTATGGTTGTGAATATTTAAATGTGCTTATCACCCAGCAACACTGGCTCTTTCTTCTTATCCTAGTATCAGCCTGATTGTTTAGCCCAACAGAAGTTTGTAGTGGAAAGAAATAAGATCAATGTTCAGGTTAAACATTAAAGCCTTAATTTAAAATGATTCAAAAGAATGTCCAGTATTATATTATACAGTATATTAAACTATTTTTGTTAATTGCCTCTCTATTATATAATCCTTACCTGACAGTTATAGAATGTAGGTAAAGATTTGTAAAGAAAAAAGAAAAAGCATAGCTTTTGGTTTCAGTGCAAACAAAGTTGCCTTCAGGCAAACTAGTGTTTTTGAGGCACACTAAAGCCTGCTCTTGAAGTAGATAATATATCAGTAACACATAACACATACAAATTGTTTGAACACTCAAAAATGGCCCGTTGCATTGCATTGCCATTACAATTTTACTGTACACAATTCTGCAACCCAATACATATCTCCCACAGCCCAAGTCTGGTTCAAACCCCATGCTTAACAAATGTGAAAGCTAAGGTACAGTATGATTGGTGTATGGGAACAGAACTGAAACTGAAATAATTTGTACATATGGATATGCAAAATGTACTGTATAGCTATAGCTTTAATGTTCTATTAAGGAGGACTTCCACTTTTCAACCTATCTTCATATAATTGGGTTAGGGTTAGTTTTTTTTGGAATCCAAGCTAATAGAAAATGCAGGCTTTCTATTCCTGAAAAGTTGCAATGTTAAAGTGGAAGCCATTGTTCTCGTGATAATAAAAATCTAAATATTTCTTTCTAAAATATTGATTAGATTTCTTTTGGAAAATGATGTCACAAGACTATGGATTTCTGAACTTCCCACAGCTCTCCTAAGAGACTTGGACAGAGTAGAAGAAATGTGTGCCATTTTATTATGAACATTAGTGAGGACCTATTATATGAAGATGGGTTGAAAAGTGGCAAAGACTCCTTTAAATATCTATATTCCTTAGGAATTTCATTGTTCCAAATTAAACGAATACCACAATTATGCCTTGCCATTTTTCATTCGTTTGCGCATGTGTGTGTAGTTTGAGTGTCAATCCATGACTGTTATTGTGTTACAGTATATATTAAAGCAGACCAACTTGTGAATGCAAAATATTTTGTCACCAATATGGAAGCTAGATTTTGCATAGTTAACTCATCCTGGTAAGTACAATAAAACAATACAAATAATCACTTCATACACAAATTTTATTTTGCATATTAATATTTTATAGAAAGCTGACCATGACTATCGACTATTTTCTTATCGACAACATACTATTTCATTATGCAAACTATGTATTGTGCATATTTATACATACAGTATATATATATACACACTGGTACACACACGAGACAGACTATTTTCTTAGCGATTAATCTATAGATTAATAAAATATCTATAGATTAATAAAATAATGTAGAGGACTTTTTTACATTTTGTTTTAAAATTTGTATTTATCAACAAATGAATTAACTGAGGCTTATTTTATACTTTGATGCACAATGATTTGAAATTGTGAAAATCGCTTCGCAATCGCAAATTAGTTTAATTTCCTATTTACAGTAGTTTGATTAATATGAATCTGTTCAATTAACCAGGAACAAGGCGTTCCACCACGCCTCAAGCCAAATACAGGCTGGTCCGTGCATCTCAGTCAGGAGCGGGACTGAAAGTAAGGACTGAAGGCACTGAAGCAAACTGACAATTCAAGTCTGACAACCTTTCGATGTCAGTACATCTTCATCAGGTCATCAATTAACTGCTGCACCTCTAATAACGACAGACACAAGAGTACTACAACATACAGCACATAAGTTAAAGTATCAGAATCAACTTTTGTCACGTCACTCGTCACTGGTTTACAGGTGTAAAGAAGTGGGTGAAAATGTTTTTGCGTAAGCTCCAATTTTTGGTTTTTCCATAAAGAAAAGGTCCCAATTTTTTAAATTATCTATATGAAAGCAAACATAAAAGCAAAATCAGATTCAGTGTTCGTCCACCGTATCAAGATGAAATCTTGACCGAACAAAACATAGACCATTACTTAGTTAGCCTTTCAGGTGCCAAAGGTGGTACAGCAGTTACAGAATCACTGGGCAGATAGGTAAGCAACAAGATTCTGAAGCACATAGATGCAAAGGGTACAACAAATTCTTTAACAGGTAGAAACATACTAGGACTAGGAAAGTAGTACCAGACCCAGGGTTATTACAGAACAGAGGAAGGGGGGAAAAAAAAGAAAATAAATTGGGCATTAGAACAATAACAAATGCAGACAGCCCCATATTAGACCAATCGCTAAAACACCAGTGTAATTAGTTCATTGACTAAGCAAAGAGACTATTATTTTGTGGCATTGGCTACCGGCACAAAAGGCAGACCGAATTTATTGTTCTTTTTACTGGGGGTGGAATCTGAACCTTCTCTTTATTGGTACTGTACTGCTCTTGTCTTTGTTTTGTTTTTTCCCCTCTTATCTATCTTTTCTTACGTCTCTGTAACTTTGTAAATAACTGTATACTGCTGTGCTACTACTGGACAACTAAATTTCCCCCTTGGGATAATAAAGGTATCTATCTATCTATATATATCTAACCTGCACGAGCCCTTGCTACAGTTGTCCCACTATCCCCCACGACGACGGTGCCTGATTTCTTCACCAGCTTGTTCAGTTTAGTGTCCCATAGTGCTTCTTTGACACTCAGCAGTAAAAGAAACATCCAGTACGTTGTTGACTGGGGTCCCTTGAGTTCTGGACCTGGTCCCATTCTTTTCTTAAAGAAAATAAAAAAACTATTCATATTCCTATTCAATGCTCTAATGATCATTACATCCTGATTTGAAAGAAAATATTTCTAAAAAATAAAATAAAGGCTGTTATATATAGCCTAATAGCCTATGAACAACAAAAATCAGCTGGAATTATTACATTTTGTCATACAACTTAAGAGTTGATATCATGGCACACTGACTATCAAGAAAATGAAAAACAAAAGGTTGGTGTTTGGGATGACTATCCACGGTTCTTTGAAAGTCAATGGCTTCTCTCATTCACCTGCTGGTACCACTCTCTCTGGTCTCTGACAAATTAGATTTCAAAAGATACTCTGAAGTCTGAACTGCATTAGGGTCCCGCAGAAACGTGTGCGGATTGGCCTTACCGTAAAACATGTTTAAAAATATGAAATATATATAGGCCTACTGTAAATATTATATATATGGTCACTACCCCGTGCTGATGGGTAGATTGAGGACACTCCTCAGGAGATGAGTGTCCCATTCCCTATGTTAGTGATGTGTGCAGTGTGCATTCAGTTTCTGTCTAACCCTAACCCTGAGGAAGACTATTGTTGAAACATTGGTTTCATGTACCTTTTTAATAATCTTGTATCGTTGCTAAGAGTTGTGTGGCCTTATCCTTATTAATAAAATATGGATTAAGCATGTTTAATGGCAATGCCGATTTAATCACATGGAATATTTAAAGCATGTTTAAGTTGAATGGCAATCATGCCGATCAGCACCGGTCAACACACCTTTCTGTGGGACACTAATGCAGTTCAGAGTATCTTTGAAATCTCTCTGTAACACTTTAGAGATTAGTCCCAGAGAGGTGAATTAGAGATGGTACTGACTTTCCCGACCCTAACAACACACACACACACACACACACACACACAAATTGTTACCTCTAATTTACTCTATTTGCATCACTGTAGTCTCGCATGACCAGACTCTTGCCTCTCACAATTGTCAAACGCTTCCGTCATACAGTCTGGAGCACGGAAGCTCGGATCATGAATAAAATTTAAAGCGCATGTGAAGCCTCTTCCCCACTTCCGTTTCGTCTTTGCAGTCGTGCAAATATATCCTAATAATCAAAATCATCCAAGCATAATAGCTTGCTGCTGGGCAGAAATGGAAACATATAATATATAGTCATATATAATTATATAATTAAAAATATATTTTCAACGGAAAAGCTAGTTATAGCATTCGGAGATTGTGGAATAGTTGTCTGGTTACGCGAGACTAGCATCACTGTAACATGCCAGAGAGATTAGCTTAGTTTGATATCAGTGGTTTTGGCATCACCAGGCTTTCCGATTAAGAAAAATGCATGGAGTTTCTCCGTGAAAGTACTCTTATGAGTGTAGATGTGAGTCATGTCTTCGGCATCATAGAAGGACACCAACCCCCCGTCATAGTCCAGCTTGACTGTTATTTTGTTCGGAGTGATTGAATAAATTCGGCCTGAATCAATTTTCTGCAATGTGATGGTTTCTCCACACCCATTAGTGTACGTCCCACTTTTATATGTCAAACACCAGAATCCATGTTCAGGTGTGACACATGGCTCCCTCTTCCTGTCAACGGTCTCTTTAGCCACGCCTATAGACCAGTCAGGGTGGTCCCCGACCTCCACCGTCCAGCTGTGTGTTCCCGAACTGAAGCCCTCGTAACCCAGGACAGTCGGACACTTACTGAACCTCTCCAGGTTGTCAGGAAGCTGCTGCTTTTTGTTCGCGTGCCTCACACTGGTCAGGTCGTCGGACACACGGAGCCAGCCGTTCGCTGTGTTTGGGTCCAGAACGACAGGAACAAATCTGACCCTCTCCCCCAACTTCTCGCAGACCCTGAAGCAAAGGTTGTCCAGGTGTTTGTTGGACAACATGACTGAGTCTGCCATGTGCTCCTGAGACCTGCTGTGTATGTGATAGTGTACACTGGACCCTGGTACTGCTCCAAGTGGATTTATGTTGCAGGTGCCAGGCTGCTTGCTCACCATAAGCAGCTATGCTGAAATACAGAAAATAATGTTGAAACAGAGACGTGGCTTGCATTTACTTCATTCTCAGAAGTTATATGTATTCAAGTTTTATTCACTGTTATAGGCCTACTGTTTGCATTGTTCTTTTCTTTCTCTTAATTAAACACTAGGCTACAACACAGTTATCTCTCTGGACCACCAGACCATGTTCATGTTCATACACACATACAAATAATACTGTCAGGTACCTATAAACACATACAAATAATACTGTCTTTTCTAGGATCTCCTTTTAGTAGACCTTGTACCAGTGAACTGTACCGTCATGAAACTGTACTTTTTCCTATGCATACTTCTTCTAATAAAGTATTCAATCAAAACTGTCATGTACTTTCCAAATAGGTTTTAGGGTATAATTGCATACTGGTCTGGCACTCTGATATGTATAATTTGCACTTGCACAAAACATCTTTACAAAACGTGTGGTGTGCACTGCCACTAATAGCTGCCGTACGTGTCTAACAATTCAAAGACATTTTACACCGTATACTACATGTCAAATAATAATTGTTTAACTTTTAGTTTTACGTGACACTGGATTCAGTGGAATCACGCATAGAGGTAAGGTAAGGAATCATCAAGTCAATCAGGCTTTTCAGGTCTACTGCGGATACAGAAACGGTGCGTAGCGGAGCGGAATACGGAAGCAGGCTCTAATATAAAGTGAAGAAACAAAGCGCAAAGCCTAGTGGTGCGACTGCGAGGCAACTCTGTGCTGCGAGGCCCGGCCCGAGGTTACTTTTCGTAAAAGCCTACAACTCTTTCACCATTGAGTCATTTTACTTTTGCACTTGAGGTAAAATTACGTCTCACCATTACCAACCCACTACAGCTATCCTCTAAGCGCTTTTCAGATATTATCAACACGAAATGCATGCAAGAACGGCGAGAGAGGGATACGAACCTTTGAGATGAATTCTCCTGTTGTTACTGAGACGGAAACCATGGCGCATGCGCTCCTTACTACAAGCCTTGCCTGGAGTATGCCAAGCAAAGTCTTGCACTGCCACCCACTGTCAAAAAACTGCAACTTTTTTTGATAACCAGATAACTCACAAATGATTGATTGTGTGATTGTTGATTGAATACTTAGCAGTTCGCATAGGAAAAGCACAGAGAAGTACAGTTCAGATACAAGGTCTAAATAGGATTTAAACCCAAGAAAGTACAATGGCTTGTTTACATTGGGGTGACTGGGGACCTTTTGTACTCAATTCAAAGTGGCTATTATCAAAATGCAAAAAAAGAAAATGCAAATAGCCTACTCTCAAATTATTAAACGCACTAAATAATTAAATTAACATTAATTAACTAGAAATACTGTTCCTACAAAACAGTGTGGGCTCGCATGGAACACCATGTATGGGCACAAAGATCTACCCAACGGGCACGCCAACATGTATATGGGCATATCTGCCCAACGGGCACTTCAACATTACTTCTCCTACATTCAATCCCTCAGATCCCCTATATAAAGACAGCAACAACCTGGAACTTGCTTTAAAAATCTTTCAAACTGTCCTCCCTGCCATATTGGCAGGTTCAAAGGATGGATCCTTACCACCTTTATTCATGATTGCACATGTTTCACTTGATTTATTAGTTGCTGTTCTTTTGTAATTTACTCTGTTTAATGTATAACGTTTTAATATTGTGTTTTTATTGTTCTGTATTGTAACCTCGGCTACATTGAAAATGAGGGCTTGCCCTCAACTGTACTTCGAGTATAAATAAAGGTGATGATGAAAGATTTGGGAGAACATACTACAAAAGATTTCATGTCGCCCAAAGATTTCATGTGGGTGTTGTTGTTATTTATATCAGGTCGCACTTGTTGGTGGTGATGTCACCAAGAACGCTGCTCCTCATTGGCTAAAGGCCCTGCCTTTGTACTGTCAAAGCACAGGAGAATAAACTTGACCTATAAAGTTTTGGTCTCACGAGCCCACAATTAACATTGTTATTAAGCTTTAGTGGACATCACAATGATAACTGCTGAGATGTGTTTCTTACTTTCTTCAAATCTTGTTCTACAGTAGAAATGCTGTCAGAGAAAGAAATGTGCTCTGAATATACATCAAGGACGGTTCAAGGTGTAGGCTACAGGTACATACAATGAGTGAATTTATGTCTGGCTCAGCTTATGTGAGGTAGACGGGATTAAACCAAATTATAAAACATCAAAAAGAAAGCTACCTGACACATTGGAGAGAAGCAACCCAAAAGGAGAGCAAACTAGAATGCTATTTGGCCCTAAACAGAGAATACACAGTGGCAGAATACCTGAGCAAGGTGACTAACCCAAAACAAAGACAAATCTTGACTAGGTACAGACTCAGTGAGCACAGTCTTGCAATCGAGAAAGGACGTCACGTCATAGGCATACCTGGCTCCCTAGAGAAAACAGACTTTGCACACACTGCACACAAAATGAAGTGGAAACTGAGCTCCTAACTGCCTGTCCACTGTACCAAGACATCAGAGACACATACTTCCCACAGATCATAACCACCCAAGGAGAGTTCGAAAACATGACTAATGATGAAAAACTCCCATACCTGCTGGGTGAAGTAAAACAATGTGCAAACACAGCAGCAAAATGTGTGAGCTGCTGTGATAGGAGAAGGATATCAAATGGAACCCAACCACCTTAAAAAACAATCTATATATCCATGGTTTGCCTGCATGAAAACTGTTACACTCTTTTCACCTGTACATATTTTGTTCCGATTGTATTGTATTGTATTATATTGTGGACACTTCTGCTTTGGCAATGTAAACGTATGTTTTCTCATGCCAATAAAGCCCTTCTGCCACCCAGGTGGAAGAACGCATCGCTGCATGTCTGGCCGACATCTCACAGTGGATGTCAGCCCACCACCTCAAGCTGAACCCGGACAAGACGGAGCTACTCTTCTTCCCAGCTAAGTCTTGCCCCAGGCAAGATCTCACTATTTCCATAGATAACGCATTGGTGACTTCGGTTCCTACCGCTAGAAACCTTGGGGTGGTCCTGGACAGCCAGCTATCATACAAGGCACACATTGCATCAGTCACACGGTCCTGTAGGTTCACACTCTATAACATCCGTAAAATCAGACCTTTCCTCACCCAGGAGGCAGCCCAGCTCCTCATCCAGACATCTGTCATATCAAAACTTGACTATTGTAACTCTCTCCTCACTGGTCTCCCGGCATGTGCACTTAAACCTCTCCAACTGATCCAAAATGCCGCGGCACGACTGGTCTTCAACCAGCCTAAGTTCTCACATGTCTCTCCCCTTCTCCGCAGCCTCCACTGGCTTCCGGTTGCGGCCCGCACGGAATACAAAACTCTGATGCTGACCTTCAAAGCAGCCAAAGGTATGGCTCCTCCATACCTCCAAAACCTGATCAACCCCTACACCCCCACCCGTGCACTTAGATCAACCAACACAGGGATGTTGACAGAACCCTCGCTAAAAACCCCAGGGCAAAAATCCACTCGTCCGAGACAGTTTGCCCTCCTGGCCCCCAAGCTGTGGAATAAACTCCCTGTCGCACTTAGAACAACGGACTCACTCGCTAGCTTTCGCCGAGGACTGAAGACTCACCTTTTCAGACTCCACCTAAACCCTTAGCACTACTGGAAAAATCAATGACCATACGTGAAGCTAATTAGCATTTGTTTTTAGGTTTTAGAAACCTTTTTTACGGATTATATAGTTTCTTTTTCTAGATATATATTCATTCACATTTGTTATATTGCTGTTGATGTACTGACACTTAATCTTGTTTATTATTGTGATGTTTATTTGCTTATTGTAAGTCGCTTTGGATTAAAAGCGTCTGCTAAATGCCTAAACTGTAAACTGTAATTGAATTGAATTGAATTGAATTGAATTGAATTGGTAGAAGTGAAGTGGGGCTTCAAGGAGAAAAGTTTGCGAAGCACTGTCCTATAAGAAGCAACATGTGATCACAGTGGTGAAAGAAGTAACTGATACAGTTTGGCTCAAGGCTCTCTGCTCTTCCATACAAAACAGGCTTATATGGGTTCTTACACACCTTCCTCCTCAGATGACTGCTAAACGTTCTGTCTCCCAGCATAAGAGTGAGCTAGTTCACTTGTTCTCAAACTTTTTTGGTTGCAGCACCAATTTGTCAGAGCATAGTTTAATTGTATTCCCCTTATATTGATTTCTGAAGCTAAGGTACCTTTTAGTTTTGATGTAAATTTACATCAAAAGTCCAGTTCCAATGCCAATATGTTCAAAATAAAACAGCATAATGGCAAATAAACATTGCTTTCTATTCAATAACAGTTGTATAGTTGGTGTAATTTGGTTTAACAATTTACAGATGAGAAGGTTCACACAAAGTCTGTCAATGTGTTGTCATTACCCTATAGGGGTACACGTACCCCCATTTGAGAAACACTCATTCAGTGTAAATTTAACAACTCATTATTTTGATTATCTTTTCTTTCAAATGTATGGTTATTGTTTGTTCCCAGTTGCTTTGCAACCAGTTGGAAATGATGTCATCAACTTTCCTTGAATATACATAGCCTGGCTCCAGCCCCTGCATCACTAGCCATGCCCATAAAAACAAAACAAAATGAAAATTCAGGCTGATAGTCAGGCTAGTACATAATGTCTCTATCCCAACATTCCAGCCCTTTCTTCCATATTAAAACTTTTGCCTCTGCTTTGCTTATTTTAATTGCTACCAGCATCTCCCCATTTGCTAGAGCTTCCTTGGCCAATACATCTTCCCCTTGAGAAGCTTATTTATTTAAAAGTCAGTTGTTCACTTGAACACTGGACATTATACATTTTAAGGACTGAACTTCAGAACATATGGTACTATGTATGGGTTCAATGAAGTATGGCAACTATTTTTAATTGTCCACTATTTTATTTTTGGCTCTGGCTCAGCAGGTTAGGATGTGAATTTTTAAATGAACAGAAATCAACAACATTACTCATACTCACAAATAACACACAAAACCCCCCAAACACATTCCCCATATAGAAAAATAATGACACCATAACACATTTAATAGAACAATAAAATACTGATGGGCCCTGAGGCATGCTACATGTCCCATTATTACCCCAGCACAAAGTCCCAAAGGTGCTGAGGCGGACACCTCCTTCTTTTTCCAGGTCTTGGAAGCTCTTGTGGGAAATCTGGTGTAGAGTGGCTCTAAAGGCCTCTCCATACTTCGACCGAAATGTTCGGTGAGTTGTGTTTTCCGACGTGCAAATTTCCGAACTCTCATTCGGTCTAATGCTTTTCAGAAGTCCCGAGGGATATAATTTTATGGTAGAAAAGGACATTTTGACCGAAAACGGCGGTTTCGGTCGAAGTATGGAGAGGCCTTTAGTCTCTGCCTCCACCCAGTCCTCCTCTGTGCTGGTAAGGTCGGTGCCAACCAGCCCTGGTGGATGACCACCTTATGGCCATCTACCAGCTGCACCCTATATAGACCATGTAACATGTTGTACAACTTGGCCATGTAGCACAGTACTGTCCATTTGACCCGAAGCTTTGGTTAGAGACCTCCTTCTTCCATGGTCAAGCACCCCCATCTGGGCCCCTGATACAAAGTTCTCCCTCAGCCCCACAAAACTTTGGTTTAGTGATGAGTCATCACTTTGGGGGGCGTTTTTAGCCCAAGGAATGTTTTTCATGTAAAACAAATGCTTGCAATGGATTCAGAATAATTAAAAAAAAAACGCTAGTTGACCGCTCACATGCTACGTAAAGCAGATTTTTTGGGGGTATTTTCCCCCCCCCTTTATAGTATAGTGTATATAATATAAGTGAATGGGCCCAAACTTTTACCCTGACAGCAAATTGCTCAATGCTGGCAGGTGGTTTCATGAATGTATAGGACTTCACGTAACATTTTAGGCCAATAAAAAAGGGGAAAAAAAGAACTATATACCAAATGTCATATTTAAGCCAAAAAAGGCCTGTTTGCAGCCAGAGTGACTGTGAGTGTGACTAGTGTGACTGTTTTAAGATGTGGGCCATAGAGGTAATATATAAGGTGTGGGCAAGATTGCCCTGCCCTAGGCTATTGTTTGCATTGTTGTTTTAAAATGGTATAAATGGCATAGGCTATAGGCTGCAGCTGCTATAAACTCACATATCAGAGCAGAGGGTGTTTAGGCCTACTGTTTAGTCTGTCAGAACCTCCCAATCTACAAGTGCACTTCAAGTTTGGCCACAAGAGGGAGCCCCACAACCAAAAAAAGAATGGAGCGGGTGCACCCTGAAAATCTCTGCAAGAGTCGTTCCTGACTGTGTTGCGAGCGTGATTGTGACTATTTCCTCAAATGTGCCATGTCAAGGAGTCTGTCTTGAGAACATCACATGCACGTGGTTGCACAATAGGCTACTACTCACTAGGTAGTGCGTAATAGTAGACCTACTACAGCTTTATTGACGAGGCTTAGGCTACTCCTCTTACAGGAGGGGTAAGAAAACCTTTATTCTGGTGAAAAGAAAAAATATATATTATATTATATAATCTATCCTAAATAAATACAATAAAAACATAAATAAAAGGCAGCCAGGCACAGACCAAAGGAGTTGTGATCGTATTCCAGAGAGCCACGAGCGTGTAGGCATAGGCTGGATAGACAGACGTCTTCGCCATTCAATTTGTCTTTTCGTTTGCTTCCTTATGGCACTCGGCGGAAAGTTGAATGTACAAAACTAAAGGCCCATTCCCACTGGGCCAGATAACAGATAAAAAAAATCTCTTTCTCCAGATATTTTTCCATTCAAAGTGGATGGTAGACACAGATAAAAAAAAAAGAGCTGCCACAGATAAAAGTATCTGTGGCAAATATCTGTGGTAGATATTTTTTTTTATCTGTAGGCCTATCTACCATCCACTTTGAATGGAAAAATATCTGGAGAACGAGATTTTTTTATCTGTTATCTGGCCCAGTGGGAATGGGCCTGTGTGTATTGCGTGTTAAAAAAAAAAGTCTTAATTCTTAAATCAGTGGTTTTCAACCAGTGGTCATTGAGGAGGTTCCAGGTGGTCCCCAGCTAAATGATTGAGAGTTCAAGGTTCGTTTATTTGTGTCCCCGAAGTGCAAATTGGTTTGCAGTGGCATAGACAACAATACACCAAACAATACAATAAAAACAGCAAAATACAGAACACATTTAGCGGACAGATACCTGAAATTTAAAAAAAAGTGCACATTGACCATAAAGTGCATGCATTAAAGTGCCATGCAACAAAGTGCACATTGTCCGTGAAAGTGCATCTGCTTATAGAAAGGATCAATAAAGTGCACATATGAGGACTAGGTTATTGATTGATTGATTGATTGAAGACTTTATTAGAAGTTTGCATAGGAAAAGGTACAGTTTCATGACAAGTACAGTTCATATGACGGTAGTTCACGGTAGGTTATCTCCTGGACCAGAGCGGCGTTCAGTGTGCAGATAGACACAGGAACAAATGAATATTTGTGCCTGTTTGTTGTGGCACAAGCGGCCCGCAAACGATGGCCAGATCATGGAAGGAGTTCATATTCTTTATGTAGTGGGTGAGCAGCAGCAGTAGCAGTTGGTAACCAAATGGACTCTTATAGATCTTTAACTCCTGAGAGTGAAAGGGGCATTTGGTTCATTTTACGCTCTCAAGAGTTAAATTATCTGCATCCTAGGCGGCTATAATTTACAATTCTTCTACATAATGTAGAAGAATTGTTATTTTGATCAATGTTTGCCTGTGTGTTAATAGAATGTAATGTGTTAAATAAATAACGAATGCCGTCGTGATAACTCTGACTGTAAATGTGCCCTGGGCTGCTGGAAAATAATATCACTCATACAAAATTATACAAATAAAATAAAGGGGCTCGTTCAGTATTTTTCAGTGACG